>NC_135237.1:401438560-401751060 GCF_051348905.1 Ranitomeya variabilis
TTACATACAAAACAAAAGGGGTCTGAGTCTGATCATTGCTGCTAATGTACATATGGATTTCCAGAAACAGGAAATATGAGAATAGGGTACCCCCAGTGGCAAGTGTGACTAGGGCCAGATTTCTAATTTATATTTTTAATGCAAATTGTGATTATGGGAAAACAATTTTAAGGAATGCATGCAACAAAAGCGCCTGATGTAAAGCATAGGTGATTTCCTGATGACACATTCCCTATTTTTATATATGGATCCATCAAACCAATTCTGGAACAACTCTTGTTAGAACTTTACATCTTGCTGCTCCTGTTATTCCTCTTGGAAATGTATGACTAAATATACAACTGAGGGTTAACAATACCCTTGTCAATATGATGTGTTGACTTTATCCAATGTGTGTTTACAGAGAGCCCCAGAGGAAGTGGAAACATTCCGTCATACATTTCCAGGTGGAACACCAGAGGATCAGCGAAACATAAGAAAAGATGCTCCATAATTTTTCCATCAGAAATAAAAGCACTTAGTAAAACAGATATGTTTCTAAATAATAAGATTTATTTTTCTAATTATGCCTGGCCATTTGTGAAAAACCACTGAACAATTACAGAAGTGTGTTCTATGTGAGAAGGCGCCAGTTTGTGTTACATGACGATTTGCTCTATCTATGTATGTATATTATTTATAATGCACAATACATTATTAAAGCTGTGTAATAACCATGTGTTAATTTCTCCTAACAGCTGTGTGCCTCCCATCTGCCAACGCCGTCAGAATCCCCCAATCACTACCAGGCTGTATGCCGGGCGCTGTATGCGGAAACCATGGAGCTACACATGTTCCTGTCAAAAATTAAAAGTGCAAAAGAGGTGAGCTATCCTGGAATGCAGACAGATAATTCAGGTGTGACGTGTAATAGTATAGCGTAATAAGAAGCGATTCTGGGATTTGTGACCATTACATTTAATAGCAATAGTTAAAATATCCAATATTGTGTACATGGGTATTAAGTGATTTTTTTTTTCCCCTCCAATCCTATTTTCTAGGTGGGGAGGTGGTTAACTTTTGGCAAATATCTACGCTATGAATGAAGCTTGATTCAGTTTTGTTTCCAGCAATGCATCACTTATTGGCTACTTGCTGCAGTTTTGATAAAATCCCTTCTTTATCTGCTGCAGATTTCCAAGGTCTCTGAATGCTGAGCACTATATAATCCTGCCCACACCACTGATTGGCAGCTTTATGTGTACACTGTGCATAGGCAGAAAGCTGCCAACCAGTAGCGTGGTCCGGGTTATAAAGAACTCATGACTATGGAGGAACACATGGCAGCTGGTTTTCTAGTCCTCTAGTGACAAAATAACTTTTATTTATCAGCAGGAGATTATCAAAACTACAGCAAGAAGCCAATAAGTGACTTATCACCAAATTCAGGGTCTCTGTCCCTACATTTCGCTGCTCTTGGGTTAAGTGGTGAGAACGTGGTGATAGATTCACTTTAAGTAGGCATGCAGCCCCCGTGTGTGATAGAAACCCTCTTGTATCTCACCTCTCATCGCTCCTATAGCTAATTTTTTTTTTTTTCTTGTAAGTGTAAAACAATATTTTGCTTAGATGAAAATAATAATAAAAAAGACAATCTTATAATCTTGAGACTTGTGTTGTAGTTTATGGCGAATTTAAAAGGCTGTGTAAAATGGAGGGCTCCTGGAAGAAAAGATTTTGTTACGTCTAGTGTGAGCAGACCCAGGGATTCGCTTTTCACCATCTGTAGGACCTGCGTTTCCACTACTGTATAGGGGTGATCTGATCCCCGTACTCTCTTGTGATACAGCCAATGAATGGAGGGGTGGTTGTGCGTGTCTGCATCTCTCCATTCACGTCTATGAGAGTAAGCGTTTCCCACTATTTCCATAACTCTTAGGGCTGGTTCAGACTCATTTTTGCCACATCGTTTTCAAGGGTTAAAAATCTTTGTCTTTTACTGTACCAGCAAAGTGAATGAGATTTCTGAAACCTTATGCACATGTTGCTTATTTTTTCCTCGCAGATTTGAACCATCAAATCTACAGCATGTCAATATTTTCAGTGTTTTTCACCCATTCAAATGAATAGGAAGAAATGCAGATAAAAACGCATCAAATGCGAGCTAAAAAATGTGCATGTTTATGCACGTAGCCCTATAGAAGTGAACAGACGGAGCTGTAGGATCGCCGTTCTGTCCTTGTGGACGTGGCAGGTTCTGGCAGACAGGCAAATTATGAAAAACATCTGATAATTCACATCTTTTCTCAACCTTTTGTTCTTCCATTAACCCCTTTCTGCCAGCTGACGGAATAGTACGTCAGCTGGCAGATCCCCCGCTTTGAGGTGGGCTCCGGCGGTGAGCCCACCTTAAAGCCGCGACATGTGAGCTGTTTTGTACAGTGCATGCTTCTAGCCTCCTATGGAGACTATTGAAGCATGCCAAAATAAATAAAAAAAAGTGTTTAAAAAAAATAAAAAAAATATAAAAGTTCAAATCACCCCCCTTTCGCCCCAATCAAAATAAAACAATAAAAAAAAAAATCAAACCTACACATATTTGGTATTGCCGCATTCAGAATCGCCCGATCTATCAATAAAAACAAAGGATTAACCTGATCGCTAAATGGCGTAGCAAGAAAAAAAATCAAAATGCCAAAATTACGTTTTTTTTGGTCGCCGCGACATTGCATTAAAATGCAATAAAGGGCGATCAAAAAAACGTATCTGCACCAAAATGGTATCAATAAAAACGCCAGCTTGGCATGCAAAAAATAAGCCCTCACCTGACCCCAGATCACGAAAATCGGAGACGCTACGGGTATCGGAAAATCGCGCAATTTTTTTTTTTTTTTTTAGCAAAGTTTGGAATTTTTTTTCACCACTTAGATAAAAAATAACCTAGACATGTTAGGTGTCTATGAACTCGGAATGACCTGGAGAATCATAATGGCAGGTTAGTTTTAGCATTTGGTGAACCTAGCAAAAAAGCCAAACAAAAAACAAGTGTGAGATTGCACTTTTTTTGCAATTTCATCACACTTGGAATTTTTTTCCCGTTTTCTGTTACACGGCATGGTAAAACCAATGGTATCGTTCAAAAGTACATCTCATCCCGCAAAAAATAAGCCCTCACATGGCCAAATTGACGGAAAAATAAAAAAGTTATGGCTCTGGATAGAAAGGGAGCAAAAACCGAAAACGAAAAAACGGAAAAAGCTCTGGGGGTGAAGGGGTTAAAGGTTAATTATCAATCCCTGCATGTGTTGCGGTTGTCGAACAGCCGGTGACAAGCAGCCACTGGGACTCGAACATATTTTTCGAGCACGCTGAAGACACTCGGCACATGAACATGCTCGGATAACACTATCGGAGCACATTCGCTCATCACTATCTAGTCCTTGTTCTGAAGTCTACACTGTTATCAAATATAGCAGAGCATTTGAACAAGGAAGCAGTGATAAGAAGCAAGTGTAAATTAGTGTGGGGGGGTGATTTTTCAGGAATGATAACAGCAGCTCCATCAGGAACTGAAAGGGAAGGGGAGAAAGGTGAGCAACAATTTGCTGTGTAGATAACAATGGGGTGGAGAGATGGCTGTTATCTCATGAGTTAACTCCTCAGCTTGAAACAACTGTACATAATCTCAGTTCTGGTGGTCAGTCTCCTTGGTAACAAGCTTTACACTCTATAAGAAAAAAGCTCTCTAAGCAGTAGAATGACTGCAGAAAAAGCAAGCTAATTACAAACCTGCATATTTTCATGCTGTCTAACTGTATACATTTTATAACATGAGAATACCCCTTTAAATTTGCAGGTTGTAGATTTCTGCAGGAACAGATGAAAATATAATACTTCTAGTCTTATGTGAGAGTTGTTGGCAGTTCCTGTTCTTGTGTCTATGTAATTAGCACAGGGCATGCCATTAAAAAGATGTTGATGCCTCATGGACTTTGTGGCTTTAGAATAGAATTACTAACCGCAGAGGAGAAAAAAATAATACATCTCATCCGTCACAATGTCTGCGGCCATGTCATGAAAGAAAGTAGGAGCCTGATCAGTATTAGCTTGGAGGTTGGCTCATTGCTGGACTGCACGCTGTATGGTATCCACCAAGGATAGATTGCAGGCAGTGTCAGTAGAAGCTCCGCAGTCCTCTAGATCTGGGGTAATCAGAAATCAACTCAGGCGTCATCTGACATTTCTATTGTAAGTCTTTATCTAGGCAGCAGTCTTTAGTGTGTTAAGGGGGTATTCTAGGAGCTAGAAATTGTCATCTATCCACAGGAATATAGTGCAGATGGCATTCCCCTGGAGAGTCAATGAAATGACGGTTAAAGGGGTATTCCTATTTCCAAGATCCCATACCAATATGTAGTAGATGTAATAATAATATTACCAAACACCTTCAATTACAAATGTAGTATAGTTCTTTTGATTAGCTTTCTTCATGTGCAGGGCATGGCAGTATCTTAGGTATCCATTCTTATAGTGACCATTAATTGTTAGTAGTCATGACCATGGATATCTAAGCTATTGTAATGCCCTGCACATGAGGTAAGCAACATAGCGAATCTGAAAAACGATACTATATTTCTAATAGGAGGAATTTGTTAATATTATTATTATTACATTTACTGCATATTCAGATAGGCTCCTGAAGATGGGAATTGCCCCCACCCGCCGATCTAGAAGTTATAGACTAGTTGTGCATGAGAGTGACTGTCTTCATTCACTTCTATGAGAGCAAGTAATCCCGCAGATGGGTGATGGCATCTGCCAAACAGAATACCCCTTTAAGAATAATTTATCAGACAGCTCTCCCCTCTATTTCTTTGATAGTTCTGTTTTAGGACCAAGTGACTTTTACCTGTTGAGCTGTTACAGTAGCCGAGTGTGTGATCATCAGACTCATCGCTTGATCCACCCTAATAATGAATGGTGCCCAGACAGCTGGCTTTTTGTGAAGCTAATTTAACCTTTGTGGCCCCTTGGCGAGTAGACGGAGGGCACGGAATCGTTGCTAGGTAACACCCTCTTTGCCATTTTGTTTGCAAGAATTCTAAATTCAGATTCTTGTTTCCCTTTTTGCTTCTTTTTTTTTCTTATTTTTTTTTTTAGAATTCAACTTGCCATTTATTTTCTTTTACAAAACCCGATGAAGTCAAAACATATAAACAATTTATTATAGTAAACTTTTTTTTTTTTGGTCTCACAAAATGGGAATGATCTAATATATCTCATTAGCCTTTATCATTGTTTCTCCGTCAGTAAGCTTTCCTAGGTTAGTTGCCAGTATCATGTTGCAGACTTTGGTAGTTCTTGTGGTTAATTGTAACAAATAATTTGGATTCTTTATAGATTTTTTTTTTTTTTTAATAAAACTCTCGCGCAGTGTTTTATCAGCTAGAACTGGACTGTGTGCAGTTTATATATGAAAGGTTGGATTAATGTCCCTTATTGATAGTCTGCTCGTGAAAAATTGGCACTCACATTTGGCTTTCCACTAAAACAACTGAAGAAAAATCTTCACAGATTACGTTTCGAAGCAACTCCTGAAAGGGCGCAGTGTTATAAAGGCCTAATAAGCAGTATTCTCGGAAAAAGCTTGTGCATGAGAAAACAAAATGCCAGCTTCTTTCAGAGTGTCAGACAATTACATTGACATAAAAGGGAATATTCACGCTGGGAGCCTGCGGAGTCCGAGCAAAACAAACATGCTTCAGTGGAATTAGGCTGTATAATCTGACTCTATAATGCTGGGTGCCATGAATGGACTTATCGATCTAGTTTCCATGCTATCATTTCTAGACACACCTTGTGTAACTGTGAACCTTTGTCTCCCAACGTGGATGGAATCAGCAGAATTCTTAGAGCAATTCTCCATAATGAGCCTGACTTATAAACAGGAGCAGTTGTAATATATTTGATTAGTACATACCATTTTTGTGAATACAGCGTCCATGCAGAGCTACGTGTCTCCATGGTTACTCTATTTACACTCCTCAACATTCAAATTATGACACCAAGAAGAAAAAGTGGTGGAATTATGGAAATCACTGGATGGATAGACACATTGAAGATATGCAAATTAGCAATTATGAAAAAAAAATGTAATCAATTTTCAAAACATCTTGATTTATTCAGTATCGAGTATGAGCACCTCACACAGAAATCCCTGCACTTAACTTGATTGATAAAATGCCAAGGTATTGGTTCTTGTCTGTGGAATGACCTGCCATGCTGAATGCTCTTTGTCCAACCATCAAGATCCGCTGTTGGCAGCTGCCTTTGGAATTGCTGATCAATGATGTCCCAAATGGGAGATAAGTCCGGAGACACTGCAGGTCATGGTAGCATGATTAGGAAGGACTAGCAGGATGCTCACAGTTTCTCGAGCAACATGCGGCCTGATGTTGATGAGTTGAAAATGGTGCAGTCATGTCTCTAAATTGTCTCAGGAGCTATAGTCCTGTGATGACCATAATTCTATGACTTTTCCTTCTTCTTGTTTCATTTTCAATGTTGAAGAATTAATTTATCTCTATTTACACAGAGTTTTTGTTGTTTGTAGTCTGTAGCCATAGAGACACAAAACAGATTGATATAGTTAATCAAGACTTACTTAATTTTCTGATTTTAAATGCATAAGAAGAAAGCTGATCCCAAAGGTGTACTTTTAAGGAGTGCTCTGTCCGTCACTTGCTGCACTCCTTAGTGTGGCATTGATAAAATGAGTTTCAGCAGCAGGAGATTATCACTAGACTAGTAAGCCTGCTCCGTGTAGTCCTCTATATTTGAGTTCTAACCCCACTACTGATTGATAGCTTTCTGCTCATGTGCTATTTACACAGAAAGCTGCCAGTCAGTGTTGTGGCAGAGTTATACAGAGCAAAACACCCAGATAACTGCTAGATCTGCAGCAGATAAAACAAATGTTATCAGAACTAAAGCAAGTATCTGAGTAAGGGGTACATCGCTGGAATCAGGGTCTCTGGACTATATTATGAAATATAATATAAACTTCGGCACACCAAATTGCAAGTAAATGAAAGTTTATGTATAAACTTGAATCACAGACATTCAAAAGAAGCCAACATTTCGGCCCGTATGTGGCCTTTATCATGGTACGTCTTGTGGGTGCTAGTCCTCCATGTTGCTGAGGAGTCTTTGAGTCCTCTCACGGCATCCACATACCCTGAAGCTTTTTCACAGCACCCACAAGACGTACCATGATAAAGGCCACATACGGGCTGAAATGTTGGCTTCTTTTGAATGTCTGTGATTCGAGTTTATACATAAACTTTCATTTACTTGCAACTTGGTGTGCCGAAGTTTATATTATATTTCATTTATGTGACTTCCTGTCATACTTCTGAGCACCCACTTATACAGCTGAGTGACACCTATCATCCAGTGCCCTTTATTATGTCTCTTAGATGAGGTGGCAAAAACCTTGTTATAGATTCCGTTTAAAACCGAGAGACAAACTGGAAGTTTCAGGAAGCTGAGAGGGCAGTAACTTTTCCTATTTCTTCTTTGTTGCAAGCTTTCCTCAAAATGTAGAACATGTCACTTGGTGTACACCACCATGTAAGCCACCACCATACCGCCATGTAAGCCACCGCCATGTAAGCCACCACCATACCGCCATGTAAGCCACCACCATACCGCCATGTAAGCCACCACCATACCGCCATGTAAGCCACCACCATACCGCCATGTAAGCCACCACCATACCGCCATGTAAGCCACCACCATACCGCCATGTAAGCCACCACCATACCGCCATGTAAGCCACCACCATACCGCCATGTAAGGCTGTGTGCACACACTACTGCTGCAAAATCCTGCTGAAAACTGTTTCCAAAACACTCAGAAAACTCTCCCTATTCATTTCTATGGGAAATCCACTTTGCTGTTCATATGGGGAGTCTTTCTCTGTTGTGAGTGTGGTCCCGTGTCCAAACAGTAATGGTCATTGCTCAACTTCCCCTAAGGGTATGTGCACGTGATGAGTATTTGCAGCAAACATGTCTGCAGGTAAAACACTGCTTAAAATACACTGATGTTTTTGCTTGTTTTTTTTTTTTTCATTAATTTGAATGGGTAAAAAATGCTTAAAGAATTGACATGCGTCAGATTTGAACAAGAGTTTGTTTTTTTGTTTTTTTTCAAATCTGCAAGGAAAAAATAAGTAGCATATTATGAGATTTTAGAAATGTAATTCACTTTGCTGGTACCATAAAACGCTGTTTTTTTTTCTCTGCGGCAAAAACGCAGTGTGAGGAAAAAGCACTAAGACTGTCCGTTTCTAGTTTTGAAGATATGCCATTATAGTGCTTCTAAATTTTCACTGGATGAGGACAGATTACTTCTTAAACTTTGCAACCTTTGTAATCCTTCTGATAGGTTCCCTTTAAAAAACAAAAAAACAGATTTAATTTCAAAGATTTCACATGTGCATAAAATGCTGAGTAATTTCCATTACATAATCCTTAATCTCCATTTAATTCTAAAACGAAATCCACAATTCTGCAGATTACTGAGAGCAGTGTTTACTCCGGACTTTGCTTTTCCCAGAGCAATATATAGTCATGAAGTTGCCCTCTGAATTACAAATAGCGATAAAGTTGCCTTTTGAATGCTATACAACAAAGCATCATCAGCTCTATAGAATCACAGTCGAAATGTAGATATATCAAAGCCAACGTGATATATTATATAATATTTTGTTTACCTATAATATTTTTTAGAGTTTAAAGAAGATTCAAGAGATGGAAAAAGATACCACCGACAGATCCAGCGGTGACCTTGATGATCTGAAGAATTCAGATTGGGTATAACACTGCTATTACATCTATTATAATGCTATAGGTGACATGCTCTATATATTGTGTTGTTAGGGATATAGTAGCAGTAGGGTTTCGTAAAAGACATTCATTGTATTGTAAAAATAACTTCAGGGCAGTTCGAATATGGCAATACCATTATTATTATTATTATAGTAAAGTTTGAAAAATAAATGACAATCTTTTGAAACCTGTATCTTTTTATTTTTAGGCATTGAAGCAGTAAGGGCTTATTTTTTATGTGGTAGGCTGGGGTATCTAGTGATACCATATTAGGGTTCATACAACGTTTTTACTTTTTAATTTAATTTTTTTATAATTGCAGCAGCCAAAATGCCAGTGCTGGTGTTTTATTTATTTTTCTTTTTATGTTATTTACTGTTTGGGATAATTAGTTATATTTCAATATATTGGACTTTTTCAGACGCAGGAATACCAGATGTGTGTTAATTTTTTTTAATTTAATTTTTGAATTGGGAAAAGTAGGGCGATGCAAATGATGGGGGGGGGGGGAGGGATGATGTACACGTCGGTGATTGCTCCATTTAAATGTTGTTTTCAGTGATTAACACCGGCATCTAAATGATTAAACAGGCAGACGCAGGCAGTATAGGCAGAAGCCAGCTGTGCAATATCACTAGATCTGCCAGATATGGAATAGGCTGAGCTCTTGAGACTATACATCTATTTGCACCGAGGGTTATAACCAAATGTAAAAAGCTTATAATTCTTTAAATGGCTACTTGGCCTTAATTCTAGACTCCTCCTTCCTGTTATTTGAGGAGAGACACTTAGACATTAGTCTGGTTCTGACCCTACTTGGTTGAATTGAGAGGACAAATTTACAAAAAGGAAAACAGGCCTATGGAAAAGTTTGGGCACCCCTGGAGATCTGTGCTCAGATAACTTTTACCAAGGTTTCAGACATTAGCCTGTCATTGCTAAAATAATCGGCTCTGTATTAGGGTACTGTCACACTCTGCAACTTTCCAACGATCACGACCAGCGATACGACCTGGCCGTGATCGTTGGAAAGTCGTTGTGTGGTCGCTGGGGAGCTGTCACACAGACCGCTCTCCAGCGACCAACGATGCTGAGGTCCCGGGTAACCAGGGTAAACATCGGGTTACTAAGCGCAGGGCCGCGCTTAGTAACCCGATGTTTACCCTGGTTACCAGCGTAAAAGTAAAAAAAAAAAAACCGTACATACTCACATTCCGGTGTCCGCCAGGTCCCTTGCAGTCTGCTTCCCGCTCTGACTGAGTGCCGCCGTAAAGTGAAAGCAGAGCGCAGCGGCGACGTCACCGCTGTGCTCTGCTCTTACTTTCCGGCAGTCAGTCAGAGCGGGAAGCAGACGGCAAGGGACCTGAAGGACACCGGAATGTGAGTATGTACGGTTTTTTTTTACTTTTACGCTGGTAACCACGGTAAACATCGGGTTACTAAGCGCGGCCCTGCGCTTAGTAACCCGATGTTTACCCTGGTTAAAAGCGAACGCATCGCTGTCACACACTACGATCCAGCGATGACAGCGGGAGATCCAGCGACGAAAGAAAGTTCCAAACGATCTGCTACGACGTACGATTCTCAGCAGGGTCCCTGATCGCTGCTGCGTGTCAGACACAGCGATATCGTATGGATATCGCTGGAACGTCACGGATCGTACCGTCGTAGCGATCAAAGTGCCAATGTGTGACAGTACCCTTACCCCTCTAACAGCCCATTAGCAGGTACTTATTCATTTTGATTGCTGCTGATTCCATAAAGATCTTATGCCTTTAAAAACGTAATCATACACTGCTCAAAAAAATAAAATAAAGGGAACACTTAACAGAATATAACTCCAAGTAAATCAAACTTCTGTGAAATCAAACTGTCCACTTAAGAAGCAACACTGCTTGACAATCAATTTCACATGCTGTCGTGCAAATGGAATAGACAACAGATGGAGATTATTGGCAATTATCAAGACACACTCATTAAAGGAGTGGTTCTGCAGGTGGGGACCACAGACCACATCTCAGTACCAATGCTTTCTGGCTGATGTTTTGGTCACTTTTGAATGTTGGTTGTGCTTTCACACTCGTGGTAGCATGAGACGGACTCTACAACCCACACAAGTGGCTCAGGTAGTGCAGCTCATCCAGGATGGCACATCAATGCGAGCTGTGGCAAGAAGGTTTGCTGTGTCTGTCAGCGTAATGTCCAGAGGCTGGAGACGCTACCAGGAGACAGGCCAGGAGACATGGAGGGGGCTGTAGGAGGGCAGCAGCAAGACCGCTACCTCAGCCTTTGTGCAAGGAGGAACAGGAGGAGCACTGCCAGAGCCCTGCAAAATGACCTCCAGCAGGCCACAAATGTGCATGTGTCTGTACAAACGGTTAGAAACCGACTCCATGAGGAAGGTCTGAGTGCCCGACGTCCACAGATGGGGGTTGTGCTCACAGCCCAACACCGTGCAAGACGATTGGCATATGCCAAAGAACACCAGGATTGTCAAATTCACTACTGCGCCCTGTGCTCTTCACAGATGAAAGCAGGTTCTCACTGAGCACATGTGACAGACTTGACAGTCTGGAGACACTGTGGAGAGCGATCTGCTGCCTGCAACATCCTTCAGCATGACCTGTTTGGCAGTGGGTCAGTAATGGTGTGGGGTGGCATTTCTTTGGAGGGCAAGCCCTCCATGTGCTCACCAGAGGTAGCCTGACTGCCATTAGGTACCGAGAAGAGATCCTTAGACCCCTTGTGAGACCATATGCTGGTGCGGTTGGCCCTGGGTTCCTCCTAATGCAGGACAATGCCAGACCTCATGTGGCTGGAGTGTGTCAGCAGTTCCTGCAAGATGAAGGCATTGAAGCCAAGGACTGGCCCGCCTGTTCCCCAGACCTGAATCCGATTGAACACATCTGGGACATCATGTCTCGCACCATCCACCAATGTCACGTTGCACCACAGACTGTCCAGGAGTTGGCGGATGCTTTAGTCCAGGTCTGGGAGGAGATCCCTCAGGAGACCATCCGCCGCCTCATCTCAACACATTCCACTATGTAATGAATAAAGATTTGCAACTGAAATATTTCATTCAGTGATATCTAGGATGTGGTATTTTAGTGTTCCCTTTATTTTTTTGAGCAGTGTATAATAATCGTGAAGATGAATTGAAAATCAAAACCCTGCTCTAAAATCCAATGTAATCTTCTTTGGTTCTTTATTTTTGGGTCTTCTCAGGCCAGGTTTTGGGTCCAGGTGATGCGTGATCTACGAAATGGAGTCAAACTGAAGAAAGTACAAGAGCGTCAGTACAATATGTTATCTATCGAGTACGAGCTGACTCCGTACGAGATGCTGATGGATGACATCCGGTCTAAGCGTTACACCTTGAGGAAGGTGATGGTGAGTCGGGGTGATGGGCGTATTGGGCGGTGCACCCTTGCGTGTTACTTATGTACAGCTGTCCCTTTCCCCTGTGCTCACTATCTGCCTTGTTCTCTGTGGCTTCATTTCTTCTGATTGCTATGTATCTAGTGTGCACAATTAATGATGCCTTCTCTTATCACTTGTTTACTGTTTCTTTCATTTTAGGTTCAGGGTGACATCCCTCCACGATTAAAGAAGAGCGCCCACGAAATAATCCTGGATTTTATACGGTCCAGACCCCCGTTAAATCCAGTATGTATTCTCACTAAGCAGTAATCATGAACGCCATGCTCTTAGCTCTTCTGGCTTGATGAATTAAATGCCTTCAGATTCCATGCTAGCAGCCTCTGCCGTGCTATTTGTTCTCCTAGCCTCTTACTGTAAAAGCAGATTATTCATCCAAACAGCTGGCAGTCCGCTCGCCACAGGCATAATCAGGTCACATGCATTTTGGAAACACTTGTTTTCCACTTTATACCGTATATGTTTCATCTCTTACTTATTCGTAATGGTGGTTGAAACTAATATTGTAATTTTACTTGCTGGAAACCTTTTCCTAAATGAATTGTTTAAGCATGGTGTATAGCTTTTGTAATGGTGGGTTCACACTATGCAGTTATTGGGAAACAAGCTTTCCTATGAATGCAGTTTATACAGGCCGCCAATTGTCCAGCAAATGTGCAAAACACTAGTTTGTTGGGTGAAATTATTGTTACTCCTGCCTAAAAATCATCGTTCTCTGCATCACATCATCCTGTGTAAACAGGGCATGTGCTGCTGAAAACCACGGACAATCTATAGGCACAGGACAACCTATTACTGATTGCTCAGTGCGGATCAGAAGCACAATCGGTCTGTGCAAACTGGCTATTAAATGATCACCGATCGAGAACCATGTAGCAGATTGCCTGTCTATAGCGCCACAGGTCAGCTATTGTAAACCCACCGTATGTATACTGCCCCCTACCCTAATAAGTTTAAAAAAAAAAAAATCTCCAGAGCTATAGTGCATCACAATCTTACTCCCATCTACAGCATATAATACCGCAATACTGCTAGACGTTCATCACAAATATTAAATTATATTAGGCTGACCGAAAATAAGAAAAAAAGTCACTTTGTGAAGGGTTGACAGTTTTACAAAATTAATGCTGCCATACAGTGCCCATTTATCAGGCCAATACAGTGCTCAATATCTCCCCCCCCCCCCCCAGACAATTAATAATCACCATTTAGTTTCCAATAAATGCTGTCCACTACCAAGGCTTGTTTATTGCCACTATGCACACTCTAATTAATGTAGCTATTTACAGTAGTTGTCAATTAATCTGGCCACACACAACACAATAAATGCATCCGCCCGCGGTACAATCAACCCCACACAAAACATGCTGCCACTGATATACAGTTGAAGGGGTTAGTCCGAAACCCAAAAGTACATTTGATAAATCTTTAAAGATACTTGTGTAATTAAAGCCATGGTATAATTCCCCACCATTCAGTCTGTACTGCAACTTAGGGTTCTGTTTGTTACCCACTTCCTATGACCATTTATTTGCCAATCCCCAGTGCATGATGGGATGCTGAAACTGCTGTCACTCCCCTTTACGCTGTAGGCATTTGCTCTGGTAGGCAGTGGCAGGGCCGCAGTGATGAGGGAACACACAGGCTTTCAGTCCAAACTTCAGTGGTTTATTAACACTTTAAACAGTCAGTGGCAGAAAGTAAGAGAAAAAACACAAACCTACTCCAGCTTAGAGAACCACTGGTCTCAGACTCACCCTTGCATGGGACGGGCTTAACTAAGCGGCTCCCTTCGTCACTGACATTCAGAGCGTTCCTTCGTTCCTTGCCTTTACTGCAGCTATAGCTGCGCTCCCAGCCCATGAAATGAGACGCCATCACTGACCTCTGTTTCATTAGTGGGCAGTGTACTTTCTTCATCCCTCGTCACTTCCCTCTGCATTCCCTCTTCAGCGCGCTCCTTCGCCGGAATGCCAGTAACCTATGTGATAGTCTTATTGATCCCTTTGCACTTGCGCTCATTGTTGTCCCGTGAATGTCTTTATTAGAGGCATGGATTGTTTCTCTTTACTGGGCATGGAGGTGAGAATTGTATGACTCCATGCCCTGTTAAGATACAGTCAGCGCCTGTGATAAAGGCATTTACGGCAGATTGCGTCCAGGCATAGACGCCCTCTGTGCTCTGAAATACATGGGAATCCTATGATGGTGGGCAGGATCTTTTCTCACTTTCTACCAACGCCTCCAAAATATACAGACACACTTCTGTGCTTGGTTTGAACAGTCATTTTATGCTGACAGACTCCCTGTAAGAAGACTGCAGTGTTCCTCGCATGTTCCACCAATTTATTTTTGAGATTTGGTGACCTAAATATTGCTGTCAATTTTTAAGTAGGCCACATATTTGGTAAATGACTTACCGTAATATCCACACTTGTGCAACTATTACTCCGAGTCACATGAAAGTTTCATTGAATTCTTTCCAAACTTGTGGCGCTACCCCAGAATTATGGAGGAGAGGTAGTCTATAGGTGTACGCCGTGTGTATGTATTTGGACTGTTTGGCAGCGTTCTCATTCCACCGCACTACTTTTAAGTTTATTGTACTGAAAAGTTTTATACTTTGTAGGTATCTGCTCGGAAATTGAAGCCTACCCCAGCTCGTCCACGAAGTCTGCATGAACGGATGCTGGAGGAGATTAAATCGGAAAGAAAGCTTCGCCCTGTGTCTCCTGATGAACTTAGGCATAGCCGGCTGGGTAAGATTGCAGGAACATCTTTCTTTTCCCCCTTTTATTAGGATGGGGCTAATGTCTATGCATACACATAGACCTGTGTGATGGCGTGGAATAGACACCTTGTTACACGTTATGTGAATAGTAGCTGATCTGCAGTACCCGGGAGCGGCCACTACACCGTGTACAGAGCTGTGCTGTTCTGCCAAGTACACTGTTCACATTTGGCCACTGCATGTGCGTCTAACAGCTTATTGGTGGGGGCAACTGATGTCTGACCACCCTGTAAACATACCTTTCATGTTAGGCTAGGTTCACATTGCGTTAGTTGGTGATCGCTAACAGACAGCGTTGCACGGCGAAAATGTCGCAATTAACGCCGTGCAACGGGTCCGTTAGCGCACCCATTGACAGCAATGTTGTTTCAGCCTGAAGCGCATCGCTAGCGCGTGCCTTTTTCGGCTCGCGCTAGCGATGTGCCATTCTTTTGTGGCGCGCCTCGGACGCTGCTTGCAGCATCCGCGGCGCGCCTGAGGTCCGTTCCCCGCTCTCGTAGATCGGGGATCTGTGAGAGCGGGGACGTTAGCGCGACCCCTAAACGCGGCCCCTACAAATACTTTGCGTTAGCGCAATCCGCTAGCGCTAAACGGATTGCCCTAACGCAATGTGAACCTAGCCTTAGAAGACAGCTACTAATAAGCTTTATGCTTTTACTTCTATAGAACAACATGAGGCCGATATTACACAACATATTAGCATTGTTGGTGTGTTAACTTATTAGTATTTCTAGTTTATGTGTCAGAGCTAGCAGCCCAACTCACACCTATTTATATATGGAGATGCATTTTTTCTGCTTCTCAGCTTTGTTAGGCTTTGTTCCTGTGAATATTTTCGGTGTATTTCTTTGCATCATTGCTCTTTTATGTTGACTTTATAGACCGACTTCACAATGGCAATAACAGCTTATTTGGCTTTTACTGTCTATTCTTTGTTCTCAACACAAACCAGTGCTGATAAAAGTAGAAGCACAAAGAACCGCATATGTGAAGCCATCAGACTGTATATGTGGTGCTTAAAGACAGTCCTTCCCTCAGTTTCACATTGTAAACTACCTCTGTTACTGAATAGATGCCTTAGACCCGGGGCCATATTTGGAGTCCATGCTGCTCTTCGTATGTGAAGTGATGCCATTCCCTACTGATAAGCCGGACTAAGGTGCCCTTACCCTTTAGAAAGGCGTTAGTCATACACTAGTTCTCCCGACATACTTGGCCTTTTTCAGACCACTGTGTTTTCTGTCATTGCCATCTGTATGTGCAGTATACAGCCCACTGATCCAATAATAACTCGTGCACGAGTGTCTACAATCTTGGCCAGATGTAAATTACAAGATCAATAGAAAAGAGCATGTAAGCGCTGCACATATTTTGCTGTCTAGCAACGATGGTCTGTATCCAAGGCAACGTGCTGTAACCAAAGAAAAAGTGATATCTCAAGAAAATTTTAACAAGCAGTAAATTATAAAATTTACAAGGATTATTTGACATTAGCCATTTATGAAGATGGGAATAACGCCTTAAAAACAAATTTTGAATAAATCAATCGAGTTGGCAGGTTGGTTACTAAGGGCATTACCTTCAATTTAGTACCAGTTAATAAAATTTTACCAGTTTGACTAGTGTATGAATATTGAAAAAATATACTACGTAGCAGCAACCATTTATAATACTAACTACGGACCCTGTTGAGCGATGGCGAAAATAGCACTTTGTGTATTGTGACAAAAACTGCCTCTTTGACGCAGATGAAGGCCATATAGCTGATTTACAGGGAAGCTGTCATGGTGACTGTGCAGTCCGATCTGTGGACAGCATGGTGTAGAGAACAAGCTGAGCAGAATGATGTATAGGTTTATGTTAAAAGATCCAGTATAGTTTTTATTTTATTCATTGAAATCCCTGGTGTTTATATGCATGCAAGTCCAGTGGGCGGTCCTACGCAGTGATTGACAGCTATCTGCATGCACGGTCATACAGGACAGACTATCAATCACTGAATAGGACCGCCTCATATATGGAAACACCTGGGATTATAATGAATAAAGTGCGAGTTATGCTGACATTTTTCCCCACAAAAATGCATCAACCTGATCAGCTCCTCGTCCTTTATACCATCCTGCCTGCAGATCAGATACCATTTTCAATATGACAGGTCCCCTTTAAATGTTTCGTTTTGGTGCCATCGAACAAAATAGAAGTGGTAGCTGTAATAACTGCGTATGTGCAGTGCGGCTCTTATCCAGTTACCCATTTCCATCTGCAGAAGAGTATTTTCTTTCCGTTTTGTGTGGTTAGCTGTAAATTCCTGCACCGTCTGCGCTTTCCACACTCTAATCAGGTAGATATATTGATTACCTGTAGGTAGTGTAATAGACAGGCCGCTGGGAGATTCTGAAGGTTCACGCCTGGAAACTGGGACCTGTATACATGAAGGTGAGCGGTATACAATCCTGCTTTAGTGAATGTTTAATGGTGCTTGTCAATGTGACCGTAGTGATGAAGGCCAGAGCTAGGCTTGCCTCTTAATTGGTATCTCCTTAATTAGTTATTGCACGTTTCAGGGAATACCGATCTAATCTCCTGTGAAGGTATAATCAGGCCTCTGACTTTGATGTATGATGGCCAATAAACCCAAAGCACGGGTGTTGTTGGACACTCCCTATTATAAAGAGTTGTTTAATGGGTGTACTGTCTATTCCTTAAGGCCTGTTTACATGCAGAGATGGTTTTTATATGAGCTACACAACTCCCTAAAGTGTTATAGCCATAAGACAGAGGAGTCTTTATTATTATTATTATTATTATTATTATTAGTAGTAGTAGTACGGCGAACACTTCTGTTCCAGTTCAGTCATTGGCAATGAGGTAGGGGACGACCATACACGTATGGGATTGATGACATTATGTATTACTGATGGATAAAGATGAGGACAATCTCATTATCTCTGACTTGGTGACTGTGTAGCCTTCCAGGTCCACACAATAGGTGGGCATACACACTTACTTTTCCCCGATTTCACTGTGATCTCAGCACGTTTTCCCTTTAACCGGCTGGGTGTATATCACAGAACACTTATATGGATCTTTGCTTAACCTCCTCTGATGTCGGAGAAGTTCTATGGCATACGGCTAGTTGGCTGATGGACAAGTTTGCTCCTTTATTACCGGCCGGGGTAGAGGGGGGATCACTTTGTAAGAGACGGGCACAGAAGAAAAACAAAATCCAGAATCTATTCCATGAAAGGTGCCCTTTGAAGACTAGGTCAGTACTAGGCCTCAACACTCTTGTATTACATACTGTGTTTAGAATGATCTTTTTGCTTTCTTTGTTTGTGCATTTATATCGTTCATTAGCTAAGAAATGTTCTTTACATGATCTCTGTTATTGGTTAAGCTAGGTCTTCCTTTACCTTTATCTTAAACCTATTAAATCTGTGATATCCAGTATCCCAGACAAAGAAGAGATGTATGACCAGAATAAAGACTCCAATGTTTATTTAGACAATTCATAAAATATACAAATAAAATCACTTAAAGCAAGGAAACCTCAAAAGTGACTTCCCACTCCTGTGTAGCTGATCATGTTTGTAGAACCAAAAATAAGGAAAACCTCATAGGAATTAATCCATAGCACATTGCCAATGAAAAAAATCATATTCCTTGTGTAATTACAGCTGTCCACACCATGTTATGCCCCTTTCCAGTAAACCAATAGGATATATAAGGAATAATCTGCAGAGGGACTGACCAGATCTGCACGAAAACCACAGAGAACAGATAACTATCTGTTGTAAAAGTAAAAATTCCTAACAGATCCATTAGTCCCTTTGTGGTATCCTTCTTTTAGTGATTTTATTTGTATATTTTATGAATTGTCTAAATAAACTTGTTTTTATTCTTGATCTCTTCTTTGTCTGGGATACTAGATATCACAGATTTAATATTCTTTCATGTATTTTTTAAAGTGCTATGCATGAGATTGGGACACAAATTGATCATGTTTATTCTATATTTTAAACCTGTCTTTATCCAACCTTTGTTAAAATGATAGGCAGCATCCATGGTGCACATCTCCGGGAATGACCACGATATGATCTTAGCATCCGCCTATAAAATAGTATTAAAAATATTATTGAGCATCTTCATGAAAGGTATGCATTTTCCAGAAAGCCACACTTTTCTACACTTTAAAAATGCATATCTACTGGAGTGATTCAAAGTAAATTTGCCTGTTCATGTCACAGTATTTGCAATGGGGAACCGTTAACCAGGACCGGCTCCAGGTTTTCATGGGCCCCAGGCAAAATAGTCTTAGTGGGCCCCTTTAACACATACCACGATTTGTTTCATGATGCAGAGAAATATACAGTAGGTATAGTACAATGCCAAAGATTTCACTTATTGCTCACATTACATTGTAAATTGTACAATAGCTCAGAAACCGGTGAATCCTCGCAGCGGACAGTACGTGCCCTTTTCATTTTAGACCGGACAGTATAGTCCTCCATACAGTATTATGGGCACAACATAGTCCTCTATACGGTATATCATGCGCACAACATAGTGCTCCATACAGTATAATGGACCCCATATATTGCTCAATTCAGGATAATGACCCTATATATTGTTCCATATAGTATAATGAGCCCCATATAGTGCTCCATACAGAATAATGGACCCCATATATTGCTCCATTCAGAATAATGGGCCCCACATAATGCTTTACTCAGAATGGGCCCCATATAATGCTCTATACATAATGGGCCCCACATAATGCTCTATACATAATGGAGCTCATATAATGCTCATACAGAACAATGAGCCCCATATAATGCTCCATACAGAAAAAAATAATCATATACTCCCATCTCCTCGATCCTTTCTAGCTGTAGCTCTGGTTTCTTCAGCATCATCTTCTGACTCCCTGCACTGCTCAGTGCAGAGGGCGCGCTGTTGTGACGTCATTGTGCCCTCTGCCCTGAGACATCACAGAATCAGAAGATGCGGAAGAGAGCGGAGCTGCGGAGGAACAGGGAGATGTAAGTATTTCAAATAGTTTAAAGCACGACGGCATGCTCGGGTCCCCAGTGGCTAGTTCAGGGCCCCAGCACTTGCCTGGGTGCGCTGGGTACTGACGCCAGCCCTGCCGTTAACCACATCACCAGGCACATGGATAAATGAGAACGGCTAAAGGCTTTACCCTGTTTTAGTGTGTATATTTTTTTGTTGCTTTAGTAGATATGACTCTTATTGAACGTTGCAATACTGCCCTTTCCTAGAAAACTTGTTTGTCTTTAATATGGTGTTGAATTTCTATGGCATATTTGTTAAATTCTGCCACATTTCAGATACTGTTATCCAGGGCAGATCAAGTCATCTGAAATGTAACTGTTCTGTATTTTACCTTGTCCTAACAGACTATTTTTGTTTTTCCAGTAATGCGGCCCCTTAGCATGTCTCACAGTTTTGACTTGTCAGGTAAAATGTGCACCTGGCGTGTTCTTGTGGATGTTGGTGTCCCCCTTTCATGTGCTCCTTTGTCAGACTGGTCCGTTTCTGTCATGGTCAGAAATACAACTTTTGTATTGAAATTTGCAGGAGACACATTATTCCAGGATGGTTACATTTTTTTGAAACCTTTATGTAACCTTTCCAGTACTGTAAGTCTTAACATTAGGAAAATAGTAGTTATTGGTATTTTTTATTTTGCCATTTTTTAGAACTGGAATATAAGGTTACAATTCTAAGTGGTCATACCGAGTCCACCCAGTAGGACAAAAAGGCCTAAATAAATGGAATAAAATAATAAAAAATTCTACTAAGGACAAGTTCAGATGAATGTGCTTTCGGTCCTTGTACTGCACAGCAGACAGCACACTAACGATTTTTCATGTGGACTTGCCTGTGAGGACGAAAATCTGCAATTTGCGCCAGTGACTGCTGGCCTGAGTTCTAGTACAGCTGTGTGAACCCGACCTTAGGAGCTAAATTGTGCATCTAAATGAAGTTATTTTTGATGCCACGGTACTCTCAATTGCATCAAAATTGCAGCAAAAATAATAATAAAAAAAACCTCTTACTAAATTAGATGAGGAACCTTGGGTCTGATGATCTGTGTGATATATTGGATCCAGTGTTTCCCCATAGTCTAATGCTCAGTGTCGCTATCTCATAGACGTATCTGGTAGCTCGAAACCACTTTACAGAGTGCTAAAGAGAATAAAGATTTCAAGTGTAATCTCATGTGCACCAAGACTCGGAAGAAGCTGCTCAGACAAAACCCTATTGATGCTGGTGAGACACAAGGACCTGGTTCACCACCTTGGTGTTATTCTACTTACGTTACTACTAATCCTACTTACCTTCTTGGTGTGGAGTGATGGCTAACGCCCTGGTCTTATCTAATTACTGCATATACATGACATATTGAGATGTGTGCATCATAGATGTTGGAGCATTGGAAAGACAATTTAACCCTTTTAGAGCACTTCACGTAAGAGGAACAGCTCTGTGATTGATACTACCAAAAATGTGCTTAGGTTTCAAAACCAACATAGCCTAAACCTGTCATCGTCAAAACACATTTTACATTTATCACATAGGGGACTTGGCTCCTGTTAAATTACCCATACCTTTAGTTTATTAATCTGTCATCTTTGCCCAGTCCCAGCTACATCCCTAAGTGTAGCGGAGCATCCACACAGCGTGGAGTGGTTGTGTGCGCAGGTACTCCCACTATGAGCACACGCCTGTGCAATGCAAAAGTAGGGACGCAGGTTCTGGCTGCTTTTCTACTGGCCCATGAAGACATAACTCTAGTAAATGAATGAATTTGGCCCTTCTAGTCCACTAACATAGTGTCAGATGTATAACGATGGCCAGAACGAATCTTCTGCATCTTCATACATGTCAGGACCCAGAAGACACTCGACCTTCTCACCTTACAAGTGGCTTCCACCCAAGCTAATGAATTTTATGGCTAACCGTAATTTGAGAATGGTTAGAGAGGTATAATCATTATCTAAAGGGATGCTGGATAACAAGGGCCCCATAGTCTTGCACAGGGACCCCCAGCTGTCTGTATCTGCTTCTGATGCATTTTATGCATTGATTTAGTTTGTGTACTTTAAAATATTGGTTCTAAAACTGTTCCTGACCATGAGAGAAATTACGTAAATCATTGTGTCATTCATTATGATCACTCGTCATTCACCTGATTACTCCCAGTCTTGTGATTTGTGCGGTGATGTGATGCAAATTGCAGAACTAATAACTCGTTTTTATTTGTTCTGATGTTTGTGAATGTTCAGCATTACATTAATAAAGGTACGATGAACTTGTACATGAGCAAAGTTTTCCCATTGCAAACTATATATTCTGTTCTGGAGCTCTCAATTATTGAACCCTTGGCAAAAAAATGAACATCTCCATGTAAGAAATTACTCGGTGGGTTTCTTTTATGAGATTCTTTTAGTTGCCGGTTGAATATGGCCAAAGATTACAATAGCATGTTACCTTGTACGAAGAGCACAGAGTAATTGCCCGAACACTGTACCCCAGGAGTGCACAGCTTTTTTGGATCCAAACACTACATTGTTGGATTGTACCACCCCCTTAGGCATGCATTAAAGCTTAAACGGGTATCATCTGAAATATTCAATACTTATGCTATAAATATCCAATAGGTGGAGATTTCACGTTGGGTCTCACGCCTGCTAAGAGAATCTGTGAACTCCAGAGACGAGGTAGCAACACAGGCATATGGCTATATTCATTGTAGTTTATAGGAGATAAAGGGGTTGAACACTTTTGGGAAGTTTTTTTTTTCCCTAAATGCATATATCTTTGGTTAAAAATTATTTGGATTTCATTAAAAATGGTGCAATGTTTACATTCTATAGCCTTTTTGTTGCACTGACTACTGCTTCTTCAGGATGAGTTCCTTCTAACTGTCCAATGGAAGAGTCTTTTTTTGCCTTAGTTTTTTTCGTTAATTTATATCCACAGGCCATATCACAGTTGAATGTGCATGGAAAAAAAACGGTAAAAGCAAAACCAGGCTAATTCTTTTATGAAACTGAATTTCAAAAAATTTCAACCCGAAATATGTGCATTTTAGACTAAAAAAAATAAAAAATTGTCTCCAAAAGTAGACCAACCCTTTTAGGAAAATGCTGAGGATTTCCTATGTCTCATAAATAACAATGCAGAGAGATGCACACATGCCCAGGGACCTACTTCTCTGGAGTGCTGAATTAGGAGACTTTGGACACGGTGGGTGCAGGGGTTGCAGTTCCCATGGCTCATATGAGAAGACAAATACAAATAATGGCCCGTGATAGTTGGTGGCCCTGTTGAATATTTTACATTGGGGCCCATGAGCTTCATGTTGGGCTGCTGGATTCTCCTGTGATGAACTGTCATCAATCAGTGTCATTTGTCATTGAATTTAGATCAGTACAGAAGTGTTTCCTGTCGATTTGTTTCCATAATGTTCAAAATGTGGTCAATGCTACAATGCTGTATATAGTCTGTGGGAAAAATAAATAATCTTGGCATAGTATGCTAAGCAGCAAAAGTGTTTCCTTTGTACGTGAACTTTACTCTAAAGCTGGACACATGCGATATCTGTCAGCCGAACACTTGTGGAGTCACCAGTAGCGCTGGTGTGAAGAGATGCTCTGTCACTGATCTGTTACTACTAGGCGGGAGCCCTGAGATACGCCTCCTACCTGACGGCATCCGCAGCTCTTCTTTTGATTAGCTGGTCTGGGTGATTGTCATCTTTTTGCCATGGTGAACATTACCTTCTGCCATTGTTGCTATTGTATGTTACATCAACAGATATGTATCTGAAAAGATATAGTGTCCTATAATACTGGAGCTCGGCATTGGCTGACATTGTGGGCCTGCTGCTTTCTACTCTATTTGCTTTGGATAGTTCTGAAGGATTTCCAACTACCTGGCAAAATGTAGATTGTAATAAATGCTTTGATGTCAGCTTGTAACAAGTTTTAGAAAGTGACATCCTACCAAGTGGCATCAGTTACACAAGCTATTCGAGAATATTCTCATAAAACCCTGATCTTACTTGATAGGGTCTAGAAGAATGATGGAGACTTGTCATGATATTCACACGCTTGTCACTTTTGGCTCCCTAAGATTTCATTTCATTGACTAAAACGGTCAATACTAACCAACCGCCTTGTAAAACGAGGACCTTGCCAAACAGTTTCTCACATGGCAATGTCCTGGACAATAAGTGCAAAATATCAGGAAAGTTAGGGTTAACTGCACCCGCCTGAATGCTCACATTTTCCCTTTGGGCGTGATACATTTATCAAGTTATATCATCCAGCTACAGAGCTGACTCTTGTCCACCAAAGAAGTCCTCACCCTCCACATGCCCAGCAGCAGGTGTTGCCTGCAGAAGTCTTTTAGTTGGTGTCCCATAACTGTTACCACACTGCCTCTACTTATGTATTATTTAATTTATTATTCTTTTATTCTTTCATGACAATTTTTTATAAATTAAAAAGCCAATATTTGTTAGAATATATTACTGTAAACCTCACTAGAGATCCCCGAGCTTCTGTACTAATAGGATGCAGGACCATTATATATGTGGCAACCAAGCCATGCTATGTTGGGTTAATTATAGTAGAATGACATTACATGTCTTGCACAACAGAACCAAGTCACGGGTAAGCTGGATAGGATGTCCTGGTTTCAATCCATTTACATTTCATTTTGTTTGGAAATGCAGATGTTTCAACGCCTGAAGTTTCAAGGAAGCAGCCAAACCGCACAGTGTTAAATGGAGATCTAGCGGAGCGCACTGGTGTGAATGGAAGACCCATGCAAATGGCAATACAGCGGAGGAGGCTATTAAAAGCTCCAACCCTTGCCGAGTTGGACAGCTCAGAGTCAGAGGTAAGCGCCAATTTCCAAGTGGAGGCAAGCTGTCCATTTTATATGCGGTCATTCACATCCGGTAGCAAACAGCTGAATCGCTTGGCCAACTGCTATCATTCTTGACCCTTCCATATACACATGATTGGCTCTGCCAAGTGTTCTGTATGAGGAGAACAGAGTGAGCTGCTGCCAGATACCTGGTGGTTTCCTATCTCCAGGTAGAGCAAAGGCATTGGACATTTAAACTCCAAATGGCTGATCCTTCTTTTGTTGAGACCCCCATAAACATACTTTAAAGTTATGGCCTCTTTCACACTTCCGTCGGTACGGGGCCGTCGCTAAGCGTCAGCGCGACGTACCGACGGACGTTGTGAAAATTCGGCACAACGTGGGCAGCGAATGCAGTTTTTCAATGCATCCACTGCCCATTCTAAGGTCCCGGGGAGGAGGAGGTGGAGTTCTGGCCACGCATGCGCGGTAGGAAATGGCGGACCCGACGTACGAAAAAACGTTCCCTTGAACGTTTTTTCGTGACGACGGTCCGCCAAAACACGACGCATCCAGTGCACGATGGACGCGACGTATGGCTATACGTCGTGATCCATCAGAAATACAAGTCTATGGGAAAAAAACGCATCCTGCGGGCACATTTGCAGGATGCGTTTTTTTCCCAAAATGACGCATTGCGACGGAGGCCAGACGACGCAAGTGTGAAAGTAGCCTAAGTCAAACTTCATGTACGCTCTTCCACATGAGCTCCAAACACTAAATAAAGTGATCAAATTAGTCAAAATTCACTATTGTGACATTTCTCCAGACCCCTGCTGATGGTTTTGGTGTTCATTTGCTGACAGTATTTAAATTAATATCTTGTATTTAATGGCAGCACATTATGTTCCATTGGTGACCAATCATTGCAATGGGATTTATGTCTGTATGGGTAGACGTCTTTCTAGCTTGTAGTGAAGGACTGCCATGTAAGGATGACCTAGGATCACTTCTGAAGTAGTGGAATCTGATAGACTAGCATTTCAATATTATATGTCAAAGGTTATTTTTTACCTTCAAGAGTTTAAGGGTATGTGCACACGTCCGGAATGCATGCAGAATTTTCCTGCGATAAACCTGAGGTTTTCCGCAGGGATTCTGCATGCATTTTTTGCGCGGATTTTGCACGTTTTTTTTTTTTGCGGATTTTTTGCGTTTTTTTTCTGGACACTCTAAAACAATGGCAAATCCGCATAAAATCCGCAAAAATAATGAACATGATGCTTCTTTTCCGGCAATGCATTTTTTTTGCGGAAAAAAGAGCATCATGTGCACAAAAATTGCGGAATGCATTCTAAATGATAGGATGCGTATGTGTGTGTTTTTATAGTGTTTTTTTGGGGGGGCAAAAAACGCGAAAATTTCTGAACGTGTGCACATACCCTTAGAGTGGTTTTACATTATTCTTAAGGCCACCTTTATACAGTATGTCTGACATTCACTGACTGGGGATGGGGACATATACCTGGATGGGGGAGCATATACCAGGATGAGGGTGCATAATTATATCTACAGTCCGATACCCTTGCTTCTGCCTGCTCTGCTGCCTCCAGCAACTCTCTGCTGTCGCTGGCTGCTCTTTGATGCTCCGTCTACTCTCTGCTGCCCTTGCTTGCTCTCTGCTGCTCCTGCCTGTTCTCTGCTGCCCCTGCCTACTCTCTGATGCTTGTGTCTGTTCTTTGCTGCCCTGCCTGCTTTCTAATGCTCCCGTCTGCTCCCTCCCTGCTCTCTGATGCTATCATCTACTGTGCTGCCCCTGCCTCCTCTCTGATGCTGCCATCTACTCTGTGCTGCCCCTGCCTGCTCTCTGATGCTCCTGTCTACTCTCTGCTGCCCCTGCCTGCTCTGTCTACTCCCTTCTGCCCCTGCCTGCTCTATGATGCTTCCGTCTGCTCTCTGCTGCCCCTGCCTGCTCTCAGATGCTCCGGTCTATCCTCTGCTGCCCCTGCCTGCTCTCTGATGCTCCTGTCTATCCTCTGCTTCCTCTGCCTGCTCTCTGATGCTCCTGTCTATCCTCTGCCTGCTCTCTGATGCTCCTGCCTGCTCTCTGTATGAGTTGTTTTTTCTAAACTAAAACCTCAATATTCAGGTTAGATTGCCGTGTTGGCACTGTGCAGTAAATAAGTGGGTTTTTGGTTGCAGTTTGGGCACTTAGCCTCTAAAAGGTACGCTTTCACTGTTGCAGTACATTACTTCAATATAATAGCACCAGAGTCAGTGCATGCACATACTGCGATCTCTGGCGCAATGTTATTGAAGACCCTGTATATGCGAATTCTCAGACAGGTTATTCAATAAATGGTGTAAAATTAAAAATGTATCAATAAAAATGCTCGCCACCCAGGCTTAGAATGGGGTCAATAGCTAGTAATATCTTACCTCAAATGTTTATTCCCAGGGCTTCTGTAGTTCCATATTCTCCCATGTAACCTCCATTATTGTCCACAATGCTCAATCCAGCACACGCCTCGTCTGTTGGGCTGTTCAGGTCTGTGTGAGTTCTGCAGGGATGTCATTCTTACATAAACACAAGTAATGCCTTCTGCTTGTGTCCTCAGTATTAGTGCTTGTGTGTGTGTACGGGTGTGTTCACTTTCCCAGGTCTAGACATCTTCATTATTGCACTGTTTGCTTCTGACTTGGCATTGTCTGCTCCTGTAAGGCTACCCTTCACACACACTTTTTGGCAGAGTATTCTTTGGTTAAAAAACACATTTAAACATGCCAGTGCTTTTGATATGTTGTGTTTTTGAAAAATCAATGTTATAGCAACTGTGTTTCTTAACAACAATAAGAAAAAACACATCGTTACAAGTGCTACAATTCACAAGCGAAAAAGTCCACACACTCTGAAAAAACAACTTACGTGGTCAGACCATGTTGTGATTTTTTTTTAAAAAAAGCCCCAAACATACAGTTTTAGTTACTGAGGTTGTGGATCCCTTGAATTCGAGTGAACTTACCCACTGCTACTAGAGCGGCAAAGAATCCATTATTTTCTATGCTAGAAACCCTTGTGGAGGGTGCACTGTGTGTATTGGCACATCTCTGCAACCTCCAACTCCATGTCTTCATTATGTCTTGGGACAATGGAGGAGGAGTTGTCTGCACCACACAGCCCTTTCAGTCAGTATGCAAGTAAGGGCTCGCTCCCACGGGCGATGATTCTCTCTTCCAAGAGAATCCGATCGATTATGGTAATGACTCTGGGCTCAATCTGTGATCAGAGTCTGAGCCGAGTGTCAGTTCACAGTGATCAGATTTTCTCACATGAGAAAATCATATCACTGGTGCGGAGAAGAGGGAGAACTTAATTTCTCGGTCTCCCATGACAGCACTACGGAGAGAGGGGATCCGCCCTTCAGGGACAGGAAACCTACAGATAAAAGGGCGGTACCTCTCCCTCGCATCAGTTGGTTTCCTGTCCCTGACAAGGGAACCTCTCTTCAGACGGTACCTGTATGAAGACCGATGGACCGGGACCGGGCGGTCGAGTTCCGGCAGCGAGGAGGCTCCTGCCGCGGCTTGTCCGGCTCCCGAAGCCGCCACCGCTGGGACCGAGGGGTCCTTCAGGGTGAGCGAGGGGAGAACGCCGCCGAATCTAATGAGGAAGGGGCGCTGGATCACCGGAGCTCTTGTGCTGACAAGCGCACACTCTGGGTGTACAAAGATGGCCGCCGCTCCGGAAATGCGGCAGGACTTCCGGGTCATCGCCGCGCGCATGCGCGGTAATATCTTCTCCCTGGGAGGAACCGGAAGTGAGGCAGACGCCGGGGGATTGGCGCCGGTTACAAAAAAGGGAGATTGTGCGCACATGGGTGTCGCACTTTCTCCCTGTAACCATGGAGGACAGCGATCCACAGGAGCTGCAGCCAGGACAGCAGCGCCACACAAAGAGCACCAGGAGTGGATCTAGCAGCCGTTCCACACGGCGCAGCAGATCCGCTGCGAAGACTGATACTCCTTCTGAAGGACCTTCCTTACCAGGCCTGAGTCCCCCTCCAGAACCGGTACCTGCTTCCACATCCGAGTGGTGAGTGATCTTCGTGAATGTACATATTTTATAATGGGGCTCCCTCTTCTCCCTTACTAGGGTAAGAAGAGCCTGGAGAAAAGGAACAATAGGGTCTGCCCTACCTGCAACAAAGCTTTACCAGTAACCTGGGAGAAAAAGCTTTGCAAGTCATGCATCCAGCACTTACTATGTGAGGAGACCCCCGACTTCGCTTCTGAACTTAAAAATGTAATCAGGACTGAGGTTCAGAATGCCCTTCTATCCTCCAAAAAAGAGGTGAAGAAGGTGAAGGAGTCGGTACATTCCCACTCGGCCCGATCATCATCTGAAAATGCTGATTCGGACGATTCAAATTCCCCCCTATCCTCTTCTGAGGAAGAGTCGGGCCGACATTGTTTCCCACTAGAAGAAGTAGATTCTTTAGTGAGAGCAGTTAGGGCTACTATGGGGGTGGAGGAACCCAAACCTGACAAAACGGCCCAAGATGTAATGTTTGGAGGTCTGGGACAAAAAAAGAGAAGAACTTTTCCCCTAAATCCTAATGTCCAGACATTAATTAAAAAAGAATGGGAGAAACCGGATAGAAGAAATTCCTCGGTACCCTCCCTTAAAAGAAAATATCCCTTCGAGGATGAGGCTTCCTCTTTCTGGGATAAGGCACCAAAACTAGATGTTGCAGTAGCCAAAGCCTCGAAAAAATTCGCGCTGCCGTTCGAGGACATGGGTACCCTCAAAGACCCGTTAGATAAAAAAGCGGACACTTTTCTTAAGGGAGCATGGGAATCGGCTGGGGGTAGTCTGAGACCTGCAGTGGCAGCTACTTGCACTTCCAGATCCCTAATGGTGTGGATCGATTAGCTGGAAAGCCAAATTAAAGACGGGTTACCCAGGAATAAATTGCTGGATTCGTTCCCTGCAATGAGGGCAGCAGCAGCGTTCCTGGCGGACTCTGTACGCCTAACATCTAAGGCCGCTGCTCTTTCCAACGCTGCCAGAAGAACCTTGTGGCTAAAGAGCTGGCCGGGAGATCTACAAACAAAGTTAAAATTATGTTCTATCCCATGTGAGGGAAATTTTTTATTCGGAGAAACCCTGGATGACATCCTCCAGAAGGCGGGAGATAAGAAAAAGGGGTTTCCAAATCTGGGTCCGACTCCTTTTAAACAGTCCTTTCGGAGCCGTAGATTTTTTCGCCGTAGACACCCCAGAGAGCAGAATAAGTGGGAAGAAGGAAGGAGAAGGGATAGGGGTTACCTCTTTGGCAACACCTCCCGTGATAAAAAGCTCTCCAAATGACATTTATCCTCCGGTGGGAGGAAGGCTAACATCATTCCTTCCCGCCTGGAAGAAAATTTCCAACAACATCTGGATCTTAAATACAATACGGTACGGTCTAAAAATAAATTTTGTCTCTTTCCCTCCCCGGAATTATGTAATAACAAAAACAAGATCCTCAGCAGCAGAACAAGCTGCATTGGAGGAAGAAATTATTTCCCTTCTGCAAAAATCGGTGATCCGGGAAATATCTCCTCAGGAAATAGGAGAAGGTTTTTTCTCCCCTCTATTTTTAGTACCCAAGCCCGACGGGTCCTTTCGGACGATCATAAATTTAACCCCTTCATGACCCAGCCTATTTTGGCCTTAATGACCTTGCCGTTTTTTGCAATTCTGACCAGTGTCCCTTTATGAGGTAATAACTCAGGAACGCTTCAACGGATCCTAGCGATTCTGAGATTGTTTTTTCGTGACATATTGGGCTTCATGTTAGTGGTAAATTTAGGTCGATAATTTTTGAGTTTATTTGTGAAAAAAACGGAAATGTGGCAAAAAATTTGAAAATTTCGCAATTTTCACATTTTGAATTTTTATTCTGTTAAACCAGAGAGTTATGTGACACAAAATAGTTAATAAATAACGTTTCCCACATGTCTACTTTACATCAGCACAATTTTGGAAACAATTTTTTTTTTTGCTAGGAAGTTATAAGGGTTAAAATTTGACCAGTGATTTCTCATTTTTACAACAAAATTTACAAAACCATTTTTTTTAGGGACCACCTCACATTTGAAGTCATTTTGAGGGTTCTATATGGCTGAAAATACCCAAAAGTGACACCATTCTAAAAACTGCACCCCTCAAGGTGCTCAAAACCACATTCAAGAAGTTTATTAACCCTTCAGGTGTTTCACAGCAGCAGAAGCAACATGGAAGTAAAAAATGAACATTTAACTTTTTAGTCACAAAAATGATCTTTTAGCAACAATTTTTTTATTTTCCCAAGGGTAAAAGGAGAAACTGGACCAGGGACGTTGTTGTCCAATTTGTCCTGAGTACGCTGATACCTCATATGTGGGGGTAAACCACTGTTTGGGCGCACGGCAGGGCTCGGAAGGGAAGGAGCGCCATTTGACTTTTTTAATGAAAAATTGGCTCCAATCTTTAGCGGACACCATGTCGCGTTTGGAGAGCCCCCGTGTGCCTAAACATTGGAGCTCCCCCACAAGTGACCACATTTTGGAAACTAGACCCCCCAAGGAACTTATCTAGAAGCATAGTGAGCACTTTAAACCCCCAGGTGCTTCACAAATTGATCCGTAAAAATGAAAAAGTACTTTTTTTTCACAAAAAAATTATTTTAGCCTCAATTTTTTCATTTTCACATGGGCAACAGGATAAAATGGATCCTAAATTTTGTTGGGCAATTTCTCCTGAGTACACCAATACCTCACATGTGGGGGTAAACCACTGTTTGGGCACATGGTAAGGCTCGGAAGGGAAGGAGCGCCATTTGACTTTTTGAATGGAAAATTATCTCCATCGTTAGCGGACACCATGTCGCATTTGGAAAGCTCCTGTGTGCCTAAACATTGGAGCTCCTCCACAAGTGACCCCATTTTGGAAACTAGACCCCCCAAGGAACTCATCCAGAGGCATAGTGAGCACTTTAAACCCCCAGGTGCTTCACAAATTGATCCGCAAAAATGAAAAAGTACTTTTTTTTCACACAAAATTTCTTTTAGCCTCAATTCTTTCATTTTCACATGGGCAACAGGATAAAATGGATCCTAAAATTTGTTGGGCAATTTCTCCTGAGTATGCCGATACCTCATATGTGGGGGTAAACCACTGTTTGGGTGCACGGCAAGGCTCGGAAGGGGAGGCGTGCCATTTGACTTTTTGAATGGAAAATTAGCTCCAATCGTTAGCGGACACCATGTCGCATTTGGAGAGCCCCTGTGTGCCTAAACATTGGAGCTCCCCTACAAGTGACCCCATTTTGGAAACTAGACCCCCCAAGAAACTTATCTAGATGCATAGTGAGCACTTATAACCCCCAGGTGCTTCACAGAAGTTTATAACGCAGAGCCGTGAAAATAAAAAAATAATTTTTCTTTCCTCAAAAATGATTTTTAGCCCAGAATTTTTTATTTTCCCAAGGGTAATAGGAGAAATTGGACCCCAAATGTTTTTGTCCAGTTTGTTCTGAGTACGATGATACCCCATATGTGGGGGTAAACCACTGTTTGGGCGCACGGCAGGGCTCGGAAGGGAAGGCACGCCATTTGGCTTTTTGAATGGAAAATTAGCTCCAATCATTAGCGGACACCATGTCGCGTTTGGAGAGCCCCTGTGTGCCTAAACATTGGAGCTCCCGCACAAGTGACCCCATTTTGGAAACTAGACCTCCCAAGGAACTAATCTAGATGTGTGGTGAGCACTTTGAACCCCCAAGTGCTTCACAGAAGTTTATAACGCAGAGCCATGAAAATAAAAAATAATTTTTCTTTTCTCAAAAATGATTTTTTAGCCCACAATTTTTTATTTTCCCAAGGGTAACAGGAGAAATTGGACCCCAAAAGTTGTTGTCCAGTTTCTCCTGAGTACGCTGATACCCCATATGTGGGGGTAAACCACTGTTTTGGCACACGTCAGGGTTCGGAAGGGAAGTAGTGACGTTTTGAAATGCAGACTTTGATGGAATGCTCTGCGGGCGTCAGGTTGCGTTTGCAGAGCCCCTGATGTGCCTAAACAGTAGGAACTCCCCACAATTGACTCCATTTTGGAAACTAGACCCCCAAGGGAACTTATCTAGATGTGTAGTGAGCACTTTGAACCCCCAAGTGCTTCACAGAAGTTTATAACGCAGAGCCGTGAAAATAAAAAATGTGTTTCCTTTCCTCAAAAATATTTTTTTAGCCCAGAATTTTTTTATTTTTGCAAGAGTAACAGGAGAAATTGGACCCCAAAAGTTGTTGTCCAGTTTCTCCTGAGTACGCTGATACCCCATATGTGGGGGTAAACCACTGTTTTGGCACACGTCGGGGTTCGGAAGGGAAGTAGTGTGTGGTGAGCACGTTCAACCCCCAAGTGCTTCACAGAAGTTTACAACGCAGAGCCGTGAAAATAAAAAATCATTTTTCTTTCCTCAAAAAAGATGTTTTAGCAAGCAATTTTTTATTTTCACAAGGGTAACAGGAGAATTTGGACCCCAATATTTGTTGCCCAGTTTGTTGTGAGTACGCTGATACCCCATATGTGGGGGTAAACCACTGTTTGGGCACACGTCAGGGCTCGGAAGGGAAGTAGTGACATTTGAAATGCAGACTTTGATGGAATGGTCTGCGGGCGTCACATTGCATTTGCAGAGCCCCTGATGTACCTAAACAGTAGAAACACCCCACAAGTGACCCCATTTTGGAAACTAGACCCCCGAAGGAACTTATCTAGATGTGTGGTGAGCACTTTCAACCCCCAAGTGCTTCACAGAAGTTTATAACGCAGAGCCGTGAAAATAAAAAATAATTGTTCTTTCCTCAAAAATTATGTTTTAGCAAGTAATTTTTTATTTTTGCAAGGGTAACAGGAGAAATTAGACCCCAGCAGTTGTTGCCCAGTTTGTCCTGAGTACGCTGGTACCCCAAATGTGGGGGTAAACCACTGTTTGGGCGCACGTCGGGGCTTGGAAGGGCGGGAGCACCATTTGACTTTTTGAACGCAAGATTGGCTGGAATCAATGGTGGCGCCATGTTGCGTTTGGAGACCCCTGATGTGCCTAAACAGTGGAAACCCCTCAATTCTAACTTCAACACTAACCCCAACACACCCCTAATCCTAATCCCAACTGTAGCCATAACCCTAATCACAACCTTAACCCCAACACACCCCTAACCACAACCCTAACCGCAACACACCCGTAACCCTAATTCCAACCCTAATCCTAACCCTAATCCCAACCGTAACCCTAATCCCAACCCTAACCACAACTGTAACCCCAACACACCCCTAACCCTATCCGTAACCCTAACCACAAGCCTAATCTTAACCCTATTTCAAACCCTAGCCCTAATTCCAACCCTAACTCTAATTCCAACCCTAACCCTAAGGCTATGTGCCCACGTTGCGGATTCGTGTGAGATTTTTCCTCATGATTTTTGAAAAATCTGCAGGTAAAAGGCACTGCGTTTTACCTGCGGATTTACAGCAGATTTCCAGTGTTTTTTTGTGCAGATTTCACCTGCGGATTCCTATTGAGGAACAGGTGTAAAACGCTGCGGAATCCGCACAAAGAATTGACATGCTGCGGAAAATACAACGCAGCGTTTCTGCACGGAATTTTCCGCACCATGGGCACAGCGGATTTGGTTTTCCTTAGGTGTACATGGTACTGTAAACCTGATGGAAAACTGCTTCGAATTCGCAGCGGCCAATCCGCTGCGCATCCGCGGCCAATCCGCTGCCAATCCGCTGCGGATCCGCGGCCAATCCGCTGCGGATCCGCTGCGGATCCGCGGCCGATCCGCTGCGGATCCGCTGCCGATCCGCTGCGGATCCGCTGCCGATCCGCTGCCGATCCGCTGCCGATCCGCTGCGGATCCGCGGCCGATCCGCTGCGGATCCGCGGCCGATAATTATTATAATTATTTTATTATCCGCGGCCGATCCGCTCTGTGTGCACATGCCATAACCCTACCCCTAACCCTAACCCTACCCGTAACCCTAACCCTACCCCTAACCCTACCCCTAGTTCTAACCCTAGTTCTAACCCTAACCCTAGTGGAAAAAGAAAAAAAAATATTTTCTTTATTTTATTATTGTCCCTACCTATGGGGGTGATAAAGGGGGGGGTTTATTTATTATTTTTTTATTTTGATCGCTGTGATAGAACCTACCACAGCGATCAAAATGTACCTCTAATGAATCTGCCGGCCGGCGGGCGCACTGAGCATGCGCCCGCCATTTTGGAAGATGGCGGCGCCCATGATGGAGGCGGACGGGGACCGGGAGCCTCGGTAAGTATAAGGGGGGGGAGATCGGGGCACGGGGGGGGCGTCGGAGCACGGGGGGGTGACATAGGAGCAGGGGGGGAGCGGGCAGGAGGACGGGGGAGCGGACAGCAGGACGGGGGAGCCGGCAGGCAGACGGAGGGGACCGGACCCTATAACGGAGCACTGGGGGGGCGATCGGTGGGGTGGGGGGGGGTCACATTAGTGTTTCCAGCCATGGCCGATGATATTGCAGCATCGGCCATGGCTGGATTGTAATATTTCACCAGTTTTTTAGGTGAAATATTACAAATCGCTCTGATTGGCAGTTTCACTTTCAACAGCCAATCAGAGCGATCGTAGCCACGGGGGGGTGAAGCCACCCCCCCTGGGCTGAAGTACCACTCCCCCTCTCCCTGCAGATCGGGTAAAATAGGAGTTAACCCCTTCACCCGATCTGCAGGGACGCGATCATTCCATGACGCCACATAGGCGTCATGGGTCGGATTGGCACGGGTTTTCATGACGCCTATGTGGCGTCATGGGTCGGGAAGGGGTTAAAAAACTTAAACAAATACGTCGTAAATTACAAATTCAAAATGGAGACAATAAGGTCCACTATAAAGATTCTTTTTCCGAACTGCTACATGGTTGTAATAGACCTAACCGACGCATACTACCATGTGCCCATCCACGATCAATCCCAAAAATTCCTCAGGATGGCAGTCTCCATAAAAGGTCAAATCAGGTTTTTTCAATACAAAGCCCTTCCATTCGGGATTTCAATAGCTCCACGTATATTTACGAAAATAATAGCGGAAATGATGGCCCACGTGAGGGAACAAAATATACTAATAATCCCTTACCTGGACGACTTTCTTATCGCAAGCAACTCAGCACAAAGTTGCAGGGAAAAGAGGGACCAAGTGATGACCATCCTGACGGACTTGGGATGGCTTATAAATGTAAAAAAATCGAAATTGGAACCCTGTCAAGTACAAGAGTTCCTAGGACCTAACATTAGACTCTCGGGTCCAAGAATGCCGACTTCCGGGTCCCAAAAAAGACAACATATTGTCCATGATAGCGCGAACGTTACACAATCCCTCAATGACTCTAAGGAGAGCAATGTCGCTTCTGGGCTCTGTCCTCATGCCTACCAGCGATACCCTTCGCACAATTTCACACAAGAGAGCTTCAGTGGCACATCCTGGAATGGCAATTGTTACTAAAAAACAAATTGGAAAGCCGGCTCATCCTAGATTCATCAGTTATTCATTCCCTTCTTTGGTGGGGAAAAGACCAAAACCTGTCAAAGGGAGTCCCTTGGGTACCAAATATCTCTCGGATAATAACAACCGATGCGAGCCCCAGAGGGTGGGGGGCCCACCTGGGAGACAAAGTAGCCCAGGGAAATTGGTCAGATCAAAAACTATTAGCATCCTCAAACCAAAAAGAACTTTTGGCGGTATATCATGCTCTTCTATTTTTCCTAGCCGACATTCAGGGACACCATGTCCGAATTCTTTCAGACAACAAAGTGACTGTAGCCTATATAAACCACCAGGGGGGAACAAGGTCTCGTTCACTAATGAGTTCTTCAGCCAAGATTATCAAACTGGCGGAAGAAAACTTACTATCCCTCTCGGCACTACACATCCAGGGTTCAAACAACGAAAGGGCAGATTACCTGAGCCGGACTCAGTTGAAACAAGGCGAGTGGTCCCTAAACCAATCCATCTACAATCAGATCACAAAAATGTGGGGGACACCAACAATAGACCTGTTCGCCAATTGCAAAAACAAAAAAGTAGGCAAATTTTGTTCTCTAAGCCCAGAAGGGAATCCCCAGGCTCTGGATGCTTTTCTGATTCCATGGACACACAAACTGGCATACGCTTTTCCGCCAACCATTCTGATTCCGGCAGTCATTCGGAAAGTCAGAGAGGACAAAACAAAAATGATCCTTATTGCCCCATTCTGGCCAAAAAGGGCATGGTTTTCCTGGCTAAGGATGCTATCGATATCAGACCCGTGGGTTCTACCGGATATGCCAGACCTTCTACATCAAGGACCAATCTTCCACCCACAGGAGTCGAACCTCCATTTGACAGCCTGGTTTTTGAACGGGGACTATTAAGAGAAAGGGGTTTCTCGGATAACTTAGTGGCTACGCTGTTAAAAAGTAGAAAACCCATCACTACTAAAATATATGGGAAAACATGGAGGAAATTCCTATCTGTCTCCAAGGTAAAGATCCAGGACGGGCCTTCAATCCCTAAAATCCTTGAGTTCCTACAAAAAGGTCTGGAGCAGGGGTTGGCAGTCAGTACTCTTAAGGTGCAAATAGCAGCTTTAGGAGCTCTATATAACCAAAACATTGCAGCTAACCCTTGGATAATAAGATTTATCAAGGCGGTTACAAGATCAAAACACTTAGTTATTCAAAAGATACCCTCATGGGACCTAAATTTAGTCCTTTCAGCATTAACGGGCCCTCCATATTTGAACCTATACAAACGATTCCCATAAAAACATTATCACTCAAAACTATTCTCTTAGTAGCATTAACATCTGCGAGCAGAATAAGTGACATTCAAGCCCTCTCCTCTAATCCACCTTTCACTAAAATCTTGGATGATAGAGTCACTCTTAGACCCGACCCAGCCTATTTGCCAAAAATGGCATCAAAATTTCATAGGTCACAAGAAGTATCCCTGCCATCTTTCTGTCCAAACCCAAAAAACGAGAAAGAACTAAACTTCCATAATCTAGACGTTTGAAGATGCCTAGTCCAATACCTAGATTCCACCAGGGAGTATAGGAAGGAAGGCTCTTTGTTTGTCTGTTTTCAGGGTCCCAGAAAAGGATTCCGGGCATCCAAGGGGACTTTAGCCAGATGGATTAAGGAGGCAATAGCCTTGGCATATTCATCTTCGGGGAATACAATCCCGGATGGTATAAAAGCGCATTCCACAAGCGCAGTAGCTACCTCATGGGCTGAGAGGTCAGAGGTATCAATAGAGCAAATCTGTAAGGCGGCCACCTGGTCATCACCATCAACCTTTTTTAGGCACTATAGACTAAATCTAGCCTCTGTATCTGACTTAACCTTCGGACGAAGGGTCCTTGAGGCGGTGGTCCCTCCCTAAGCTTAATCTCTGCAATTCTCTCCGTAGTGCTGTCATGGGAGACCGAGAAAGTCATAGTTACTCACCGTTAACGGTGTTTCTCGTAGCCCATGACAGCACCTGCTTATTCCCTCCCATCACGAGTGCGGTGAGCACCTTTCTAAAATATAATTTATATAATTTATATGATGTATATACTATAGGTTTAGGCACGGGGTTCCTCTTTTAAGAAATGTTATAATATAATGTTCTCTCTGTTGTAACTAACCTGGAGGTCCTCTGATGCTCTGTAAACCAACTGATGCGAGGGAGAGGTACCGCCCTTTTATCTGTAGGTTTCCTGTCCCTGAAGGGCGGATCCCCTCTCTCCGTAGTGCTGTCATGGGCTCCGAGAAACACCGTTAACGGTGAGTAACTATGACTTTCTCTATCTTCTCCATTGTCTTTGTCCACGTAAATCAGACTATAATTGGATGATATCCGAATCGGCAGGGGAAAAACAATTCTCATCTGCCCTGCCCCATAGAACTGCATTGGTCTCCGTGCTATCCAATAAAACATCGGATAGCACTCGTCCGAGTTATACGCTCATGTGAGCGAGCCCTAAGGGTCTGCCTCTCTTAATGTGTTTCTGTGACACTTAGTTGGCTGGTAAAAAAACATATATTCTATCCTTTAAATACATTTCTTGAATGCTTTTTTTTTTCAATTGTTGGAAAGCGATCGGGGAGCACCTGAAATGTCTGAGTTTTCATGGTATCTTTATGCCAAAAATGTGTGAGTTTTAAAGTAATTTCTCATTCATATGGCTGTATTTCCACTCAGTTTTATTTGGCACCACAATAGACCTCTGGTTTAAAGGGGGTCTTTCACCAGGTCGAAAGTGACCTTCTTTAATTCCTACTGTTCCCCTGAGTATTCATTTTTTTGTAATCTGTCATATGGTTCCAAAGATATGAGCCTCTTTATTTAGTGCTAATTATTAAGGTTTTTACTGAGTGGGTGTGGCTGACACGGTAATAAGGCGGAGCAGCCCAAAGACACGCCTCCAAATACACACTGTGAGCCATGCTCCTTTGTTAAATTCATACAAATATGCACTAAGCAAAAAGGCCCATATTTCTGGAACCATATGGGTGGTTACTCAGGGAAGCAGCAGGAATAATAATTGCAGAAATGGACAATTTTGCCTGGTGAAAGGACCCTTTTAAATGCCTAGGACACCATATAACTCGTACAAGGAACTATACTCTTGTTTTTTACTGTTTAAATCTGCCCTTCCATCTGCTGTGTACAGAGATTGCTCCTTACACAGAACCGACTGAGGTTGGGATGTCAGCAGACTGAGCGTGTGTACGTATCTGTATGAAGCAGCGACACCTCTTCTTTGCATATAACTGCCGTGGGTGATAGTCGGGAGTCTTGATGGAATCCTCACTGACTTCTGCTGACATTTATTGGACTATTGTGGGAATTCATCAAGCCCTATCTCCCGAAAGCTGGCATAGAACAGCCGAAATAATTTCAGATTTGCTGTCATTAAGGTCACAAAAGTGCCATACATTATAGTATACATTTTTAGGATTTTGACGCACATGAATGCAGTGCATCTTATTCCAGCCCTCCAGCCCTATAGACTTAAGTAAAAAACACAAGTCTTGATTAATTCCCCCTTTTTTTTTTTTTGTTTGTTTCTTTTTCATTTTGAATATGCTGATCTACCTGGAAGATCGTGTGCAGGAAAAGCTTTGCTTTCAGCACTCAGCGCTCCCTGATCCTGTGCTTCTGTACAGTTCTGCCATCACACGAGTCATTACAAGCTTACTGCAGCAGACTGAAATGGCTCGATTTGTATAAATAGTGCTGCACATCACTCCCAGACCTTGTATTGAGTCTCACCATCTGTGTGTAGCTGGCTGTGTTCTCTGCCATCCGCAGTATTTGGGACTCATTAGCTACAGTTCATACATGTATAAGGAGCGGGGTTTTAGAAACCCTTTAGGCTATGTGCGCATGTTGCATCTCTTGGCAGGAAAAACACTGTGGAAAAAGCGCACTTTTTTGTATGCGTTTTTTGCGTGTGTTTTTGTACAGCAATGAAGGTTTTTTTGAGCTAAATAGATATTTTTAAAAAAGCTTTGTGATTAAATTTCTTGGTTCAACACCGCCTTTTTCATGCTGATACAGTGGCATCAGAGTAATGCGATTATGGCTTGGGATCAGCAGCTGTCATTGACACCTAGCCCTAGGCTTAAGGTACCTTCACACGAAACGACGCTGCAGCGATAGCGACAACGATGCCGATCGCTGCAGCGTCGCTGTTTGATCGCTGGAGAGCTGTCACACAGACCGCTCTCCAGCGACCAACGATGCCGAGGTCCCCGGGTAACCAGGGTAAACATCGGGTTGCTAAGCGCAGGGCCGTGCTTAGTAACCCGATGTTTACCCTGGTTACCAGCGTAAAATGTAAAAAAAACAAACAGTACATACTTACATTCGCGTCCCCTGGTGTCCGCTTCCTGCATTGACTGACTGACTGAGCGCCGGCAGTAGCAGGGCACAGCGGTGACGTCACCGCTGTGCTGTGCTTTCACTTTCACTTTGCGGCGCTCAGTCAGTGTGGGAAGCAGACGGCGGGGGATGCGAATGTAAGTATGTACTGTTTGTTTTTTTTACATTTTACACTGGTAACCAGGGTAAACATCGGGTTACTAAGCGCGGCCCTGCGCTTAGTAACCCGATATTTACCCTGGTTACCAGTGTAAAATATCGCTGGTATCGTTGCTTTTGCTGTCAAACACAACGATACACGGCGATCGGACGACCAAATAAAGTTCTGAACTTTATTCAGCGACCAGCGACATCACAGCAGGATCCTGATCGCTGCTGCGTGTCAAACTAAACGATATCGCTAGCCAGGACGCTGCAACGTCACGGATCGCTAGGGATATCGTTAAAGTCGTTTCGTGTGAAGGTACCTTTAGTAATGAAAAGATGTCAGCCTGACACCTTCATCACTAAGCCAATAAGTAAACACACACACAAACACACACACACATCGTCACCAGCCTATGTAGGAGCGTTAACAGAATGAACGTACATAGACTGTAAACAGACAGCAACTGTTAATTTTAAAGAAAAAAAATTGAGTGGGCTCCCGCTTTATTTTAATAACCAGCAGAGGGAAAGCTGAGTGCTGATATTATTAGCCTTGGAAGGGGCCATGGATATTGGCCCCTCCCAGACTAAAAATATCAGCTCTCAGCCGCCCCCAGAAAAGGCGCATCTATAAGATGCGCCAAATCTGGCACATTGCCTTACTCTTCCCACTTGCCCTGTAGTGGTGGCAAGTGAGGGTTCATATTTGTAGGGTTGATGTCACCTTTGTATTTTCAGGTGACATCAAGCCCACATGTTAGTAATGGAGAAGCATCTATAAGACATTTGTCCATTACTAACCCCATAGTGATATTGTATAAAAACACAGACACCCAGAATAAAGTAATTTATTTGAAATAATGACACAGACTCCTTTAATAATCTTAATTAAACCATGCTTACTGCACGCCTAATCCACTCTGTCTCCTGCAACAAAAATAAAATAATAAACCACAATATTCCTCACCTGTCCACAGAGAAATGTAATGTCCCACAATGATCCTGATCACTTTGAGAGCAGTCACTGATGTGACTGCTCTCAAAGACAGCCAGCGATACACTGACAGGAGGTAATAGCTCCCACAGTGTATCACTGAGCTGCTCTGAGAGTTCACTGGTGTTTATCAGCTCCAGTGATCTCCCTTACGGCACCACTGATGCGTGAGAAAGTTCTCACGCAGCGGTGCCGTAAGTGAGAGCACTGGAGCTGATGAACTCTAGTGAACTCTCACGGCAGCTCAGTGATACACTGCGGGACCATTTACCTCCTCTCAGTGTATTGCCGGAGGCTGATAGAGCAGTCACATCTCCTGATGTGACTGTTCTACACATGAGAATGCTGTGGGACACTCTGGATTACTTGGACTACGGCAGACAGGTGAGTATATGTTGGTTTATTATTTTACATTATTTCTAGGAGACAAGAGCATCAGTGATTTGGTGTTAGGTGAGTATAATAGGTTTTTATTTTTATATTAATGTAACAACTCTGCTGGCATCACGGCATGGCCTCGCATTTCTCACACTATCTTACCCACTGCTCCAGGTCATGATGTGGTTTCTGTTTCTTGCCAGCTCCATGTTCTGTGTCTCTGCTCTCTGCATGCTTCATGGTTCTGTGTATAGAGGGGCGGCACCTGAACTCTCTGGTTCTTATAGGAATCAGGTGCATCTGTCCAATCTGTTCCTGACCAATTGTCAAGAGGCCTCCAGTATATAGTTCAGCTCCACCCAGTGTTCTGGGCCTGTGCAATGTGTTAGCTCAGTTAGTGTCTTGCTTCTGAGTTTGCCTGGCCTTGCTCTGAGTTACTCCCTCTCTGGAGGATTCTCTGTGTTATTTCCTTGGTCTTGTTGTCTGCCCACCAGTAGGCAGAATATCCTGGTCCCAGTGTCTTTGTCCTTGTGTCTTGTTCCATTGCCTTGTCTGTACTTGGTCTTACCTCGGTCTCCTAGTCTTTGGCTTCCTTCCCTGTTGTCTTTCCTTGTATTCTCAGTCTGCTTACACTCCGCACTCTTGCAGCTCTGAACCTTTGTGACCTTACCTCTGCTCCTCACTTCTGCGTTTCTGCTCCTTTCTACTCAGCTTATCTTCTGCTGTTGCAGTTATCCCTTGCTGCAGCTTCTCTCCACATTCTTTGTGGCTCTGCTCAGCTTTGCTGCAGAGACCCCTCCCGCAGCTCCTCTCCGCTCCTTGCGGTTCTACCTGGCTCCGCTCCTTGCGGTTCTACCTGGCTCCGCTCCTTGCGGTTCTACCTGGCTCCGCTCCTTGCGGTTCTACCTGGCTCCGCTCCTTGCGGTTCTACCTGGCTCCGCTCCTTGCGGTTCTACCTGGCTCCGCTCCTTGCGGTTCTACCTGGCTCCGCTCCTTGCGGTTCTACCTGGCTCCGCTCCTTGCGGTTCTACCTGGCTCCGCTCCTTGCGGTTCTACCTGGCTCCGCTCCTTGCGGTTCTACCTGGCTCCGCTCCTTGCGGTTCTACCTGGCTCCGCTCCTTGCGGTTCTACCTGGCTCCGCTCCTTGAGGTTCTACCTGGCTCCGCTCCTTGAGGTTCTACCTGGCTCCGCTCCTTGCGGTTCTACCTGGCTCCGCTCCTTGCGGTTCTACCTGGCTCCGCTCCTTGCGGTTCTACCTGGCTCCGCTCCTTGCGGTTCTACCTGGCTCCGCTCCTTGCGGTTCTACCTGGCTCCGCTCCTTGCGGTTCTATTTCTCCTGCACTTGGCTCCGCCGCCAGCTCTTGGCTCCGCCTCCTGCCTGTCTGCACTTGGCTCCGCCTCCAGCTCTTGGCTCCACCTCCTGCGGTTTTGCACTTGGCTCCGCCTCCTGCTCTTGGCTCCGCCTCCTGCATTTCTGTTCTTGGCTCTAGCTCCTGTGCTTTCGCTCTGCATCCGCTCTTGCGGTCTTTATCTACTTATTCCTAGGTCCTCGTGTCTGAACAGGTTCTTACCCGTTCTACATACCTGCCTGCAGACCGGTCCCTACCGGTTCTTCCAGTATACCAGTCTTGTCCACCAGTCCTGCCAGAGAGCCAGCCGTGCCCGCCTGCCTTTCCAGAGAGCCAGCCGTGCCCGCCTGCCTACCAGAGAGCCAGCCGTGCCCGCCTGCCTGACAGTGTTCCTGTTGTACCCGTCTGCCTGCCTATGTGCCAGCCGTGCCCGCTTGCTTGTCTATGTTCCGTTCCCCGGTGGGATCAGCAGCCACAACCAGACTCCACCCTGGAGTGGTACCTGGTAGCTTCCTATTGCACAAGTCTGACCTCACCATCAGAGGCTCCAGCGAACACCTAGGAAGCTACTTAGTTACGCCCCTTCCAGGGAGGTTTGGTTTGTGGCACAGTGGGGCCACATTCCCCCACACGCCCGCGCCAACCAGTCTGGGCGCGAGCATGACAATTAATGTGTATGTAATTATTTTACACTTTTTTTTTTTCCAACTGTGAGCACAGGCGCCGGCAGATGAGACCACGTCTCCCATCGGCAGCATCTGCTGTCACTGTCAGTAGTCTCATCAGCCCATGCAGCCCACCGCTGAGGGTCACAGTGACAGCTTTCGGGGTCACGTTGACATCTGACAGTGTTAGCCCGCAGCTCTCTGACCAACAGCCTTACCGGCGGTAGCATTACCTCCAATAAGAACCACTGCACCAGTATTTCCCACGCTGTCACACAGATGACAGCATGGGAAGCACCATAGGAAGCCAGTAAAATGCAAAACAAAAAACTCAGCAAATCCGCAAACATTTTTATACCTGCATTTTTGCTGCTAATTTGACTGACTCAGTTGAAGTCAATGGGTGAAAAACGCTGCAGAAACGCAAAAAGAATTGACATGCTGCAGAAAAAAATGTACTGCAAATACTTAAGCAAATTTACTGATCATGTTCACAACACTTCAGGATTGTCATTGAATAAGCTTGCATAAGGATTCCATAGCGTTTTTGGCCCAATTCCGCATGGAAAAAACGCATCAAAAATGCACTTCATTTTCTTTTATAACGTAATACCTTAAAAAAGGCAGTGGATTATTTGCTATGCCGTCATATGCCATAGGTCAGTATACCTTTATTATGCTGTATAGAATACAGACTGCACTATTCTATACCGAAACACAAGTATGCCGCATGAATAAATAGGGAGCCTATGGGCAACACATGAACCTTTGTGCCTTTACAGTGGCATCTGTTGGAGCTATACGTACCATCAGGGATTACCTCCCGAGGACATCGCACAAACGCCAGCCAAATCACTAATTGACGTCCGTTTGTAAATAAATATTTAGAATCTCTATGACTCTCACAGATACACTGTTTAGTGGCTCTAAGATAGAGCTTTTCTTTAAATATTCCCTATTCGCCCTTATTCTTGAAAGTAATGCTGCGTCTTGTCTGTGCTGGCAGATTACCAGTTCTTTGATGGTTGATCTTAATCAGAAAGATGTTCTTGCCATACATGCTTAGTTTGCTTTTGTCTCAAACGTGCAACAGGATTATAGATTACCTAAAAGGAGATTAGTGTTTATTAATTTCTATTTACTCAGTCAGCCATCGCTGCATGCACACAGCCTTCCTGCATGATGGGTACAGGCTGGTGCCAGGAAATACCGAGGATAAATGCTAATGACTTCGCTTCTGAGACCACAGGATAATATGGGACGAAATATACTCTAAAGGTTTATATAAGCTAATGATGTAAAGTATGTGTGTATATTTCAGATATTCATAAATTAACAAGTTCCTATCATTCATACTATAATAATCTCCCCTTTATTCAGGAGGAGTCAGTGCACAAATCTTCAAGCAGCAGTAGTGTGTCTAATTCCCAGCCTGATGATGCATCTCCAGGAACAGCGGGCGGAAGAAAAAGTGAGTGTCAAATACTATCTCTCTCTCTCTCTCTCTCTGTATTATATAATACACAATACACTATGGTTCCAAAGTTTAAGGTCACTCAGACAATTTTGTGTTTTCCATGAAATCTCATACTTTTATTAATCAAATGAGTTGCCAAATGAATTGAAAATCTAGTCCAGACATTGACAAGGTTCGAAAAAAAGATTTATATTTGAAATAGTAATTTTCTTCTTCAAACTTTGCTTTCGTCAAAGAATGCTCCCTTTGCAGCAATTACAGCATTGCAGACCTTTGGCATTCTAGCAGTTAATTTGCTGAGGTAATCTGGAGAAATTTCACCCCATGCTTCCAGAAGCCCCTCCCACAAGTGGGTTTGGCTTGATGGGCACTTTTTGTGTACCATACGGTCAAGCTGCTCCCACAACAGCTAAATGGGGTGAGATCTGGTGACTGCGCTGGCCACTCCAATACAGATAGAATACAAGCTGCCTGCTTCTTCCCTAAATAGTTCTTGCATAATTTGGTGGTGTGATGTGCGTCATTGTCCTGTTGTAGGATGAAATTGGCTCCAATCAAGCGCTGTCCACAGGGTATAGCATGGCGTTGCAAATTGGAATGATAGCCTTCCTTATTCAATATCCCTTTTACCTTGTACAAATCTCCCACTTTACCAGCACCAAAGCAACCCCAGACCATCACATTACCTCCACCATGCTTGACAGATGGCGTCAGACACTCTTCCAGCATCTTTTCAGTTGTTCTGCGTCTCACAAATGTTGTTCTGTGTGATCCAAACACCTCAAACTTGGATTCGTCTGTCCATAACACTTTTTTTTCCAATCTCCCTCTGTCCAATCTCTGTGTTCTTTTGCCTATATTAATCTTTTCCTTTTATTTGCCAGTCTCAGATATGGCTTTTTCTTTGCCGCTCTGACCTGGAGGCCAGCATCCCGGAGTCACCTCTTCACTTTAGACGTTGACACTGGCATTTTGCGTGTACTATTTAATGAAGCTGCCAGTTGAGGACCTGTGAGGCATCGATTTCTCAAACTACAGACTCTAATGTACTTGTCTTGTTGCTCAGTTGTGCAACGGGGCCTCACACTTCTCTTTCTACTCTGGTTAGAGCCTATTTGTGCTCTCCTCTGAAGGGAGTGGTACACACCGTTGTAGGAAATCTTCAGTTTCTTGGCAAAATCACGCATGGAATAGCCTTCATTTCTAAGAACAAGAATAGACTGTCGAGTTTCACATGAAAGTTCTTTTTTTCTGGCCATTTTGAGCGTTTAATGGAACCAACAAATGTAATGCTCCAGATTCTCAACTAACTCAAAGGAAGGTTAGGTTTATAGGTTCTCTAATCAGCCAAACTGTTTTCATCTGTGCTAACATACCTGCACAAGGGTTTTCAAGGGTGGTCTAACCATCCATTACTCTTCTTACACAGTTAGCAAACACAAAGTACCATGAGAACACTGGAGTGATGGTTGTTGGAAATGGGCCTCTATACACCTATAAAGATATTGCATTACAAACCAGACGTTTGCAGCTAGAATAGTCATTTACCACATTAACAATGTATAGAGTGTATTTCTGAATCATTTAATGTTAGCTTCATTGGAAAAAAACTGTGCTTTTCTTTAAAAAATAAGGAAACTTCTAAGTGACCGTAAACTTTGGAACGGAAGTGTATGTATATATAGTATATACAGTACAGACCAAAAGTTTGGACACACCTTCTCAGTTAAAGATTTTTCTGTATTTTTATGACTATGAAAATTGTACATTCACACTGAAGGCATCAAAACTATGAATTAACACATGTGGAATTATATACTTAACAAACAAGTGTGAAACAACTGAAATTATGTCTTATATTCTAGGTTCTTCAAAGTAGCCACCTTTTGCTTTGATGACTGCTTTGCACACTCTTGGCATTCTCTTGATGAGCTTCAAGAGGTAGTCACCGGGAATGGTCTTCCAACAATCTTGAAGGAGTTCCCAGAGATGCTTAGCACTTGTTGGCCTTTTTGCCTTAACTCTGCGGACCAGCTCACCCCAAACCATCTCAATTGGGTTCAGGTCTGGTGACTGTGGAGGCCAGGTCATCTGGTGTAGCACCCCATCACTCTCCTTCTTGGTCAAATAGCCCTTACACAGCCTGGAGGTGTGTTTGGGTTCATTGTCATGTTGAAAAATAAATGATGGTCCAACTAAACGCAAACCGGATGGAATAGCATGCTGCTGCAAGATGCTGTGGTAGCCATGCTGGTTCAGTATGCCTTCAATTTTGAATAAATCCCCAACAGTGTCACCAGCAAAGCACCCCCACACCATCACACCTCCTCCTCCATGCTTCACGGTGGGAACCAGGCATGTAGAGTCCATCCGTTCACCTTTTCTGCGTCGCAAAAAGACATGGTGGTTGGAACCAAAGATCTCAAATTTGGACTCATCAGACCAAAGCACAGATTTCTACTGGTCTAATGTCCATTCCTTGTGTTCTTTAGCCCAAACAAGTCTCTTCTGGTTGTTGCCTGTCCTTAGCAGTGGTTTCCTAGCAGCTATTTTACCATGAAGGCCTGCTGCACAAAGTCTCCTCTTAACAGTTGTTGTAGAGATATGTCTGCTGCTAGAACTCTGTGTGGCATTGACCTGGTCTCTTATCTGAGCTGCTGTTGACCTTCGATTTCTGAGGCTGGTGACTCGGATAAACTTATCCTCAGAAGCAGAGGCGACTCTTGGTCTTCCTTTTCTGGGGCGGTCCTCATGCGAGCCAGTTTCTTTGTAGCGCTTAAAGGGAACCTGTCACCACGTTTTTGGAAGATGGGATAAAAATAGCGTTAAATAGGGGCAGAGGTGGGCATTACATTAGTGTGTTTGTTATGCGTTTATTACCCACCTAAGTTGCCGAAATACCTTTGCAAAGTCTCCGTTTTCGCCTGTCAATCAGGCTGGTCTGGTCAAAAGGGCGTCTTGTCTTCCCCCAGATTTTGCGTAGTTTTCCGTTGGTGGCGTAGTGGTGTGCGCATGCCCAAAGTCCTGAATCCTCTGCCAGGGGATTTAAAAGAGCGCGCTGTTCGTTTTCATTGGTGATCGGTGGGCGCGGCCATCTTCCTTTGGCCGCGCGTGCGCAGAAGCGGCGCTCTGCTGGCCGCGGCTTCAGGAAAATGGCCGCGGGATGCCGCGCGTGCGCAGATGGATATCGCGGCGGCCATTTTCCTGAAGCCGCGGCCAGCAGAGCGCCGCTTCTGCGCACGCGCGGCCAAAGGAAGATGGCCGCGCCCACCGATCACCAATGAAAACGAACAGCGCGCTCTTTTAAATCCCCTGGCAGAGGATTCGGGACCTTGGGCATGCGCACACCACTACGCCACCAACGGAAAACTACGCAAAATCTGGGGGAAGACAACGCCCTTTTGACCAGACCAGCCTGATTGACAGGCGAAAACGGAGACTTTGCAAAGGTATTTCGGCAACTTAGGTGGGTAATAAACGCATAACAAACACACTAATGTAATGCCCACCTCTGCCCCTATTTAACGCTATTTTTATCCCATCTTCCAAAAACGTGGTGACAGGTTCCCTTTAATGTTTTTTTCCACTGCACTTGAGGACACTTTCAAAGTTTTTCCAATTTTTCGGACTGACTGACCTTTATTTCTTAAAGTAATGATGGCCACTCGTTTTTCTTTACTTAGCTGCTTTTTTCTTGCCATAATTCAAATTCTAACAGTCTATTCAGTAGGACTATCAGCTGTGTATCCACCAGACTTCTGCACAACACAACTGATGGTCCCAACCCCATTTATAAGGCAAGAAATCCCACTTATTAAACCTGACAGGGCACACCTGTGAAGTGAAAACCATTCCCGGTGACTACCTCTTGAGGCTCATCAAGAGAATGCCAAGAGTGTGCAAAGCAGTCATCAAAGCAAAAGGTGGCTACTTTGAAGAACCTAGAATATAAGACATAATTTCAGTAGTTTCACACTTTTTTGTTAAGTATATAATTCCACATATGTTAATTCATAGTTTTGATGCCTTTAGTGTGAATGTACAATTTTCATAGTCATTAAAGGGAACCTGTCACCTGAATTTGGCGGGACCTTTTTTCGGTCCAATGGGCGGTGTTTTCGGATGTTTTATTCACCCTTTCCTTTCCCGCTAGCCGCACGCTGGCTGCAATATTGCCTTGAAGTTGATTCACTTTCCTCCGTAGAACACGCCTGCGCAAGGCAATCTTGCCTTGCGCACACGCAGTATGCTTTGCCCAACTGCAGGCAAAGCCGAAAAGCATTAGTGCGCATGCGCCGGCGCACTATGTCCCGGAAGTATTTTGCTGTGTTCCGGGACATAGTGCACCGGCGCATGCACACTAATGCTTTTCGGCTTTTCCCGCAGTTGGGCAAAGCATACTGCGCGTGCGCAAGGCAAGATTGCCTTGCGCATGCGTGTTCTAAGGAGGAAAGCGAATCAACTTCAAGGCAATATTACAGCTTGCGTGCGGCCAGCGGGAAAGGAATAAAACACCGCCCATCAGACCGAAAAAAGGTCCCGCCAAATTCAGGTGACAGGTTCCCTTTTAAAATATAGAAAAAAATTTAAATGAGAAGGTGTGTCCAAAGTTTTGGTCTGTGCTGTATATATAGTATATTTGTGTATGTACTGTACATATAATGTGCATGTATATGTCTGTGTGTATGTATGTGTATACATATTTGTGTGTGTATGTGTGTTAAATGTTTCAGATCACAAAACAAATGTAAATATTAAACAAAAATAACACAAGTAAATATGAAATGCAGTTTATAAAGAAGGTCTTTATTAAGTGAAAAAGAAATCCAAACCTACAGGGCCAAGTGAAAAAAGTGGTGGCCCCTAAACCTAATAACTGGTTTGGCCCCCCTTAGCAGCAACAAGTGCAATGAAGCGTTTGCGATAACTAGCAATGAGTCCTTTACAACACTCTGGAGGAATTTGTCCCACTCATATTTGCAGAATTGTTGTAATTCAGCTACATTGGTTGGTTTCCAAGCAGGAGCCAGCTTTTTAAGGTCACGCCACAGCATCTCAAACGGATAAAGTTCAGGACTTTGAGTAGGCCACTCCAAAGTCTTAATTTTGTTTTCTTAAGCCATTAAGAGATGAATTAGCTGGTGTTTTGGATCATTGTCCTGCTGCATAACCCAAGTACACTTCAGCTTGAGGTTACGAACAGATGGCCGGATGTTCTCCTTAAGGTTTTTTTGGTAGACAGCAGAATTCATGGTTCCATTTACCACGGAATGTCTTCCAGGTCCTGAAGTAACAAAATGGCCGCAGACCATCACACTACCACCACCATATTTTACTGATGATATGACATTCCTTTTCTGAAATGCTGTTACTGCTATGCCAGATGTAATGGGACAGACACCTTCCAAAAAGTTCAACTTTTGTCTCGTCAGTCCACAGAGTATTCTCCGAAAAGTGTTGAGGATTATCAAGATGTATCCCTGCAAAACTGAAACAAGCCTTTATGTTCTTACTGCTCAGCAGTGGTTTTCGTCTTGGAACTCGGCCATGCAGGCCATTTTTGCCCAGTCTCTTTCTTATGGTGGTGTCATGAACACTGACCTTAACTAAGGCAAATGAGGTCTGCAGTTTTTTGGATGTTGTTGTGGGGCCTTTTGTGGCATTTTGTATGAGTCGTCGCAGTAATTTTGGTCAGCCGGCCACTACTGGGAAGGTTCACAACTGTTCCTTGTGTTTGTCATTTGTGGATAATGGCTCTCACTGTGGTTCGTTGGAGTCCCAAAGCTTTAGAAATGGCTTTATAGCCTTTTCCAGACTGATGGATCTCAATTACTTTTCTCCTTTGTTCCAAAATTTCGTTGGATCGCGGCATGTTGTCTATTTTTTCAGGAACTTTTGGTCTACTTCACTTTGTCAGGCAGATCCTATTTAAGTGATTTCTTGATTGAGAACAGGTGTGACAGTAATCAGGCCTGGGTGTAGCTAGGGAATTTGAACTCTGCTTCCCAAAGATGTGATAAGCCACATTTAATTTATGCTTTAAGGAGGGAAGGGGGCAATTAATTTTTCCCACAAGGCCCTGTAGGTTTTGATTTACTCTTCCCTTAATAATAAAGACCTTCAGTTAAAAACTGCATTTTGTGTTTACTCGTGTTATCTTTGTTTAATATATGTCTAATATTTAAATTAGTGTGGTGATCTGATACATTTAAATGTGACATGCATGCAGTAGAATAGGAAATCAGGAAGGTGGCAAACACTTTTTCACACATATAAAGATTATATATATATATATATATATATATATATATATATATATATATATATATATATATATATATATATATATATATATATATATTATTTTTTTTAGAAACGTGTGTGTATATGTATGTGTGCGTGTATGCGTATATATGAACTTACTAACTTTTTGGCTCAACTCTGCTGGTCTTTTATTGAATCTACAGCGCCGCCGAGGTTCTTGCCCATCTCCTCTACACCACAGCCTGAGAGGAGGCAAACTCCACAGAGGCGCCACTCTATAGAGAAAGAGACTCCCACCAATGTGCGGCACTTTATTCCTCCATCGCGACAAAGCTCCAGATCTCTGGTAGGCAGTCCTCATTGTTCTTTTACCAGCTTACTCTTTTATTAATCACTGCACATAGTTTTCTGGTTTACACAGATGTAATTAAAAAAAAATATTCCGCAATAAATAAAAGCAACCCATGAGACAGGGACTTCTAAGGTGAATTGTGTTGAAAGAGCCGTACAACTTTAACTGTTGCCGTGTTGTGTAAACAATAACCACCTTTATATAGTGAAAGTTTGATCTCATGTTAGCAGTCAATAGTGTGAGTATTGCGTAACATGTAAAAAAAATAATATATATATATATCATAAAATGATGAAAACATTCTGCCTGCCGTTGCAGAAGACAGATAATTTGCTTATGACTATTTAAAGTTTGTTACATTTGGGCAGTTGTATATTCCCAAACGTACAGGACGGTGTGAAGATAAGAAAAAGGGGGGAGGCTCCTGCTGCAGCTAGTTGTCTAGTAACCTGACACAGGGTAGTAATATGGGGTAATGGCTAAGTACCTGGGACACCTACATATGAATTATTTATGTTTTTCAGTTTCATTGCAATATCATGCTAAATAGTTGCAAAACGGTGGATTAATTGTGAATTACTGGGACTAAGTAGATTTAATGTTCCCATAACCAATGTGGTAGCATGGTATGTTAACACTGAGATTTATTAGAGGACCTGTCACCTGGGCAAAAGTGGCAAGTTTTTACTTCTGTTTTATTCCTGTTGCTTACTGAGCATTCTGTTTTTTGAATTATTTTTTTTAAATCCATCGTACAGTTCAAAATACAGGCCTTATTATTATTTAGAGCAAATTTGTATGGTGTTTACCAAGAGGGAGTTTCTCACAGAACCTTTGAGGGCGTGTCTTTAGGCTGCTCTGCATAATAACCTTGTGAGTCACGCCCCCTTGCCAAAGACAATAAAAATTGCCACTAATTAAAAAAAAGTCTGTATCTGGAAGCACATGGTGGATTAAAAAGAAAAATGGGACACTCTGGAGCTTCCAAAGGAAAATCATTTTCTCCGGCTGGTGAACCCTGGTTGGTACTTTCCGAGAGTGGTCCAACGCTGTACTAGCGTCTCCCCATGATCCTTGTGGGATTGGGCATGAGAGGATGCCTGGACAGATACCGCTATTATTGGGCATATAGACCTTAATAAAATGATGATTTAACTCTTTGCTTTCCAGCTCTTAGAGCGTGCAGGGAAGTGCCTAAGTGACTGAGGGGCCTTTTTTTATTTGATGTACACAGCTGCAGTATATATCGTAGAGCATTCTATAAATTCACTATTCTGAAAGGGCCTATCTAGTGGTATATGTCATTTAACACAAAGGGAATTGTGCATAAAACACCAACTGTACAAATATAAAAAGAAATTGAGCATCTAAATGGTTGTAACTAGTGATGAGCGAACGTGCTGGGATAAGGTGTTATCTGAGCATGCTCGTGTGCTGAGTTTCTTCAGTGTGCTCGAAAAGTTTGTTAGAGTCCTCGCTCTTCATGTCTCACGGCTGTTTGACAGCACACCATGTGCAGGGATTGCCTAATAAGCAGGAAACCCCTATATGTGTTGCAGCTGTCAAACAGCCTGAGACCTGCAGCCGCGGGGACTTCAACATATTATTCGAGCACGCCGAAGACAACACCTTATCAGAACACGTTAGTTGTAACAAGTGTTTCCAGCCCTGGTTCTCATGTGTTTGTAATATTTTCATTTGTTGAGTGAAAATCCAGCTTTTATTTCCTGAGCTGCGGATGGCCATAACTTTCACACGAGGTCCATGGTAACAGCGCTGAGTACTTCTGACCGTAATGTGGAGTCTCGGCCATGTTTGTTAGAAGTAGCTTGTTACTTATGTGCAATCTTATGTTTCATGCAAACAGGACAATTAATGATAATGAGCCTGTAAGCGAAGCACTCGCTATAGATGCCAATTATATGACTGTCTTATCACTGCGTTCACCAGAGCGAATTAAGTGATGGACACAGATTCTCCGCACATTAGATCCCTGATGCGAGGATTTTTAATGCCAGGACACTCACCTTTCTGCTTACCTTGCTGCCCCCTAGTGTACAAAGTGTGGCATTAAAATTGGCACTGACCGCTAGTTACTGCACGGAATTTGGTTTGTGCATTGTAGAGATCGCTACTTCCAACAGGTGGCACTATAGAGTTCTAGTCCTCTTCCTCTCTGAACAGGCAATTTCCATATTTAATTTTGCAGAGGAGCATTGCACGGCTCTTAAGCCTCCTCACACTGGCATGTCACTCTCCACAAGGAGAAGCGTTATCCCTTAGGGTACCGTCACACATTGAAATTTTCATCGCTGCGACGGCACGATCCGTGACGTCGCAGCGATCGTATGAATATCGCTCCAGCGTCGTAGACTGCGGTCACACGTTGCAATCACGGCGCTCGAGCGATGCCGAAGTCCCCGGGTAACCAGGGTAAACATCGGGTAACTAAGCGCAGGGCCGCGCTTAGTAACCCGATGTTTACCCTGGTTACCAGCGTAAACGTAAAAAAAACAAACAGTACATACTCACCCGTCGGTGTCCTTCAGGTCCCTTGCCGTCTGCTTCCTGCTCTGAGTGCAGCCGTACAGTGAGAGCAGATCGCAGCACCGCTGCGCTCTGCTCTCACTTTCCGGCCGGCACTCAGAGCAGGAAGCAGACGGCAAGGGACCTGAAGGACACCGACGGGTGAGCATGTACGGTTTGTTTTTTTACGTTTACGCTTGTAACCAGGGTAAACATCGGGTTACTAAGCGCGGCCCTGCGCTTAGTTACCCGATGTTTACCCTGGTTACAAGCGAAGACATCGCTGGATCGCTGTCACACACAACGATCCAGCGATGTCAGCGGGTGATCAAGCGATGAAAGAAAGTTCCATACGATCTGCTACGACGTACGATTCTCAGCAGGATCCCTGATCGCTGCTGCGTCAGACACTGCGATATCGTAACGATATCGCTAGAACGTCACGAATCGTAACGTCGTAGCGATGGAAATTTCAATGTGTGACGGTACCCTTAGATCCTAGACTAGAGATGCAAATTCCAATGTGTTGGGCCTGGCTTTGCACCACCCCAAGGGTCCATTGAACACTAGCACTTAAATAATAAGTGTCCTGTTACGTTATTTTTTTAGCTTTTAATTATTTGGAAAACTCTCGATTAGACCTAGTTGATTATAAATTCTGCCTTCTATGTGAAGTGTAATGACAGGAGAAATGATAAATGAACTTGCTGTGCGGCATATGTGCGATGTCCAGTGTTACAGCCATGCAGGACAGATGTGAACACGCCGGACGCTCCCTGGGGAACCTGCCCTTCACTCTCCTCCCTATTTATTACCCAGGTTCCTAGGATAACCAGTTTCTTTCCAAGGACGGCTTTTCGACCATTTTCCACCATACACACAGCTTCTTTGTTGGGGTCTCATCCTTTTGAAGCAGCCATTTTTGGGGCAGCTGGGGCTATGTTTTATCTGTTTGAGAAGGCTTATGCCAGCAGGTGGAGAGCCCCCCAGGTTTGCCTCTTTCATCTGTACCTAAGCTGCAGCATCTGTACCACCCGTCCTGATGATTTTGCAGTGGGACTAAATCTAAAGATGATTTTGTTTGCCTTTTTCAATCAATGTAATCAGAAATTAGAAATCATAGAGCCGGACCGCAAACTGATAAAGCAACGTCACCATGCGTGGTTCATGAGCCTTCAGAGGCCATTTATGAGTCCTGACCTGATTTTCCTCCATTCAGGTAGAAATGGCTACAGTTTAAAGGGGATCTGTCACCGGGTTTTTGCTCCCCCATCTTAGAACAGCATAATGTGGGGGCAGAGGCCCTGATTTCAGAGAGATGTTACATACTGGGTTGCTTGCTGCAGTTTTGATAAAATCAGATTTTTCTCTTGCTGATCTACCACTTCTCTGGTTGCTGAGCTCTGTATAACCCCACCCACACTTCGGATTGGCAGCTTTCTGTATACTCTGTGCATAGGCAGAAATCTGCCAATTAGTGGTGGTGGTGGGGTTACACAGAGATCATAAATATGAATGATTACATGGCAGCAGGTTTACTAGTTCACTAGTGATAACTTCCTGCTGATAAAATTGATCTTATCAAAATTGCAGCAAGCCGCTCAGTTAGTGACATATCACTGGAATCGGGGTCTCTGTTTTTACATTATGCTGCTCTCTGATGAGTTGGCAAAACCAGTGGATAGATTCCATATAATGGGATCATGTCTCCAGGTTTTTGCTACCCTATCTGAGAACAGTGTGGTGAAGAGGCAGAGGCCCTGATTCCAACAATGTATCACTTATTTTGCCCAAACTGTTTTCTTTGCTGCAGATGTACAAGTTCTCTGAGCTCTGTATAATCCCACCCACAACACCGATTGACAGCTTTCTGTAAACACTGCATAGGCAGAAAGTTGCCAATCAGTGGTGTGGGCATGGATGGACGACTTAGCAGGATATTTACCAGTCCTCTACTGATAATCTCCTGTTGATAAAACAATGATTTTATTTAAAAAAAAAAAAAAAAACTACTCTAGCGGAACAGTAAGTGACACATTGCTGGAATCAGGGTCTCTGTCCCTACGTTATGCTGCTCTCAGATTAAGTAGCAAAAATCTGGTGGCAGATTCTCTTTAAGTTGGAAAAAAAGATGTTGCATAAAGTTTGTGCTGTCCTTCCTTGTTCTTTTCTTTATGATTCAGATAAACATTAGCATTTTATCACTAACAGACACATGAATATTCAGTGTGGTAACACACTAAAAAACTCCAATGAAAAGAATCCTCCAAAATAACAGCATATGTAAAGCTACTAATACTTTGGCTGTCGAGGCTACTTCTGTTATTCCTCCTGAAAATGTACCGGTAACTTGACATCCGGGTGTTACCAGTAGGGTGAGTGTCCGTGCATTGCTCCAGGCATTGCTGAAAGTAGGGAGAGAGCGGTCAGTTCATTCATACATATCCGGAGGAATAACCGATGAGTATCACAACGTGAGGTATCAGAAGAGATGTTCCAGAAAGGGTGAAGAGGACAAAACTTGGCGCTTAAAGATGCTGAAACTAATCGAGCCATTCAGGTCCTCCTCTACCAGCTGTGACCTGTAGTACCCCAGCTTTTTCAATCATTTTATATGACTTTCAAAACCATTATATGAATTTTAATTTTTCATTCAATCAATAAATTGTTTCAATAATTTGCAATAAAAAGTACGCTATATTTTTAGGGTTAACTTTTTCCATATTTATGACCCAATTCCCAAGAATTTAGCGTTTTAGATGCATCATCTGTAAATCAAATTAAGGTTTCCAAGTGCTTTACATAATCTGATATTCACAATTAATGTATACGTTCTTACAATTCTGGTTTCTCCTAAAAGCAGGTTAGCCTCCCGGTCACGGATGTACCCAAAGGGGTATGTTATCGTTAAACATTTAAGTCATATATAGGAGCAGGTGATATTTCTCTACTTGTCATCTCCTATAGTTCTGATTGCCGTACTTGTTCACACCAAGGCCTCCAGCACAATAGGAGTTAGAACTGATACTTGGGAAGAATGAAGACTAATAGGAGCTAAACATTTTATATGCTAATGTTTTCCTGGTGTCATTTAGGAAATGAAATTGTCTAATTTAAAGGCAGAATAATTAATGTTCGTTTTGTACTTTTTCAACCTAAAATATCCACTAAATATTGGTCTTTTTTCTGTAATGTCAAGTTTTCAGAAGTCTCCAAAGTTCTCCATATTCCTAAATGGCAAATCTGCCTATCTTTATGGGAAAAATGAGTAACAACCGGCATTGGAGGTGCAATGGTGACTTCACTCAACAATTTATATTTACTACAATTTTTTTTTCTTTTTTAGAAGTGGCAAATGCTGTTTAGAAATGCCGTCATGAGCAAGTGATGCTGGCTTTTCTGCCTTTATTGTAGACACTTATTGATGATTTTGCCTGCTTGTGGTGTGCACGGAGATATTTAGTGTGTGGTGGGTGATTGTGGTGGCACATGATACCAGGTAATCTCCCCAATGAATTGATTTGCAGGAGCCTGGTTTAGCGGCCACATTAGTTTTGCGTGCCCATCGGATGGGAGCGCTATGATCTCCCTTCTACCTGCCGGCATTCTCTGCGCCTCTTTTAAATCGCTGGTCTTGAGTGAAATCATGTGTTCATGACGCCACCCAGATCGGCTAATCTGTAGGAAAGGGGGATGCCGGCAGGAGGCAGATCACAGGGCTCCCATTTCACAGCCTCGGAATACGAACATGGCCGCTGGACCAGGGTCCTGATAATGTATTACTCTAATTACACCTGATACTCAAACACCACAGGCTAAGAATCTCTCCCGCTAATCACTTACTAACACTACCCTCTAACTACTCTGCCCACGTCACGTATATCACTACATGTGACACTGGAGCGAGGACAGAAATTGGCGGTATTGATGAATTAAGGGGAAAGACCTTGTTGTCTCCTGTCGTGTTGCAGAGGAGCTACAGTCAGTAAGACATCTTGTGTTTTCCATACACTCTTTCACACCCCGGTGTATCAGTACACCTCTATATCTTCCTACTACTAACAGAGGTGCTCGGTTGGTGGAATCCATGGTTTTGTTATCTGCTTGTTAGCGCTGGTGTTAATCCAAGGTGTTTAATTTCAGGAGGAGTTCTGTTATCCCGTAGAGTGTCTGGCTCTTACTGTGGAGGAAGTAATGCACATCCGCCAAGTCCTGGTGAAGGCCGAGCTGGAGAAGTATCAGCAGTATAAAGAAGTCTATAGTGCGCTCAAGAAAGGAAAGGTAAGTCTGATTTTTAGATTTTCAGGCTTGTATACTGGGAGTTGTGCCAGGAGCAGAAGCCAAGAGTATTCATTGAGCGCCACTCCTCCTACAGCCAAGTCTCTTTTGCAGGTATACATAGATATACATATTATTTATTATATACATTGCTTATATAGCATCATCATATTCCACACCGCTTTACATACATTGTCATCACTGTCCCCATTGAGGCTCATAATCTAGATCCCTATCAGTATGTCTTTGGAATGTGGGAGGAAACCGGAATGCCCAGAGGAAACCCACATAAACACGGGGAGAACATACAAACTCCTTGCAAATGTTGTCCTTGGTGGGAATTGAACCCAGTGCTGTGAGGCTGCAGTGCTATCCACTGAGCCACCGTATGACGCCTAAATCACTCACAGATGGTGGACATGATTTCTGGACTTTAAAGGTCAAAAGGGGCTGGGTTTTTTTTCCCCTCTGCTCTCTTAAATATTTCGATTTTTTTTTTCAGTCATCCATACAGTTTCAGAGAAATGGGCCTTTTCATTTGGAAATCATTTTTTTGTTCTTCACAAGAACATCTTGGTGTTCTCCAACAGCACTGGCCGCAACACACGGCCCTGAATATTTTTATTGAAACGGAACCAAACAATATATAGAGACTAAACCAGTGCCAGCGTTATACAGGTGGTAACAGGGTTATCCAGATTTATGTTTCCATTCAGCATAAAGGAAATAATAAACTGATGAAGTGCGCTGTACTTGAGCAGTAATGGCTGGTCCTCACCTTGCCAGCAGTCCTGGATTCACAGGCCGCTCTGTTGGTGCTCGGCATCAGCACAGTTGGATCCAGGGTAGAGTACATCTCTGTCTGTGGCGCTTGTTGTGCAGGTTAGATGAGAACGATCCTTACACTGCCCAACAGTGATTTTACTACTGAGAGAAAAACACATGATTTATACTCAATTGAATGCGCCGATTCCAAATCTGAACTCTGAATTTGCCTGACACGTCTACGTTTTAAGTTATACTTGCAAAGCATACTCACTTATAATATTAACAATATATATATATTGCGTTAATATTATAATGGACTAGTCCATACGTGCTCAGACAGGTCTATCGGCTGATGTCAGTAGTAAGTACCGTATTCTTTGGACTCTAAGACACGCTTTTTTCCCCAAAAATTTTTGGGGAAAACGAGTGCATCTTATAGTTGAAAATGTACTTACAATTAGCGTGGTGGCAGCAGGAGTGGGGCGATTCTTGTGGTGGTCCGACGCTGCAGGGTGATGATCTCACTCCCATCCCAGGCTGTTGCAGCAGGTTCTGCGGTGCTTGGTGGTGAGGGCGCTCCAGCGACATTTTGTTAAAGCCCGGAGCCTCCCGCACTTCCATTGCCTCAATGCCGTGGCCTCCAGGAAAGTGGCCGCCAGAGGTGTCGCATGCACAGATTGAGATCTCGGCAACGAGATCTCGGGAGACGAGATCCGGCTAATCCATTTGTCCCACGATGGGTCTAGCTCTGCTACATCTAGATGGCAGGCTGCATGGTTGCATGATGCGACCATACAGCCTGTCATCCAGCAGTGTGTGTTCAGTGTCTCCCTGTGAACTCCTATTACATGTCTGATGGCACCGCGAATGTGAGAAAGTTAACACGATTGTGGTGCCGTCAAAAAGGTCCTGGGAGTTAACAGCCAATGAACTCACTTCATTTTTCCGATGTCGGCGAGAGTGCAGTGGGAAATTTTCATTCTTTCAATGAAAGGACTTTATTCTGTGTGTGTGTGTGTGTGTGTGTGTGTGTGTGTGTGTGTGTGTGTGTGTGTGTGTGTGTGTGTGTGTGTGTGTGTGTGTGTGTGTGTGTGTTTTTATACAATGTGACTATGGGGTTAGTAACAGGGGCGTCTTATTGACTCCTCTCCATTACTAACCTCTGGGCTTGATATCACCTGAAAATACAAAGGTGACATCAACCCCCCAACTATCACCCCTCTTGCCACCGCTCCATAAGGGCTTGCTTATATGAAACACCTAGTTCAGATTATCCTACATTATTCTGCTGATAAAACACCGATTGTATTGAAACTACAGCACGCAGCCCAGTAAGTGACACATCCCTGGAATCTGGGTCTCTGCTTTAACATTATGCTGCTCTCTGATTAAATGGAAAATCCTGCTGACAGATTCCCTTTAATTGCTCCTCTCTGTTGTTCTGTACTGCAGCTTCTAACGGCTGATAAATTTCCACCAAGATAATGTTGATTTGCGGTTTTAGATGACTCTTCTCCATTTTGTTCTTTTTTTTTTTTTCCCTCAGCTTTGTTTATGTTGTCGAACAAAGAGGTTTTCCCTATTTACGTGGTCTTACACGTGTCAGTTCTGTAAACGGTATGTATACAGATAGATATGTATTTACGTACAGTTTTTGCTTAGATTTTTTATGGGTTAAATTATGCTTATGTTTTAGAAAACTTGTCTGTTTAATAGAAATGATCTATTGTTCTATTCATTCTGTGCTTTTTTTTATTGATATACACTGATAAGTCTATACTTGGTGTGTTAGGCTATGTGCACACGATGCGGATTTGCTGCGGATCCGCAGCGGATCTTTCCGTGCAGAAACGCTGCAGATCCGCACTGTGATGTACAGTACAATGTTATTCAATGGGGGGAAAAAAGCTGTGCAGATGGTGCGGAATTGCTGCGGATTTCAAAGAAGTGCATGTCACTTCTTTTGTGCGGATCTGCAGCGTTTCTGCACCCCTCCATGATAAATAACCGCAGTGGCAAAAACCGCTGAAAATCCGCACAAAATCCGCATCAATTCCGCATAAAAACTGCACAAAATCCGCATACAAACCGCGGCAAATCCATGGCTGCAGATTCTGCCAGGAGATGCGGATTTTGTGCAGAAAATTCTGCACCTCTTTTCCTACGTGTGCACATAGCCTTTGGGTTTGTGCAATCAGTGTGATCAGTCTCATTCTTGTGTTTTGTGCTTCCAGGCCTGTGTGTTCTCAATGTTGCAAAAAGGTAAGTTTCTAAGTAGATATTACCCATACTATTATTGTGCGTGCTTATTACATATATGTGGGTTATGTTTCCAACGATCAGTACTTACATTTGTGTTATTACAGATGAGACTACCTTCAAAGCCATATGCCACCCTCCCTATCTTCTCTCTGGGACCTTCTGCCTTGCAGAGAGGGGAGAGCTTCCTGAGGCCCGAAAGGCCTTCCACCAGTCATCATCGTCCCCTGCGTTCTTTACCTAAGTAAGTAATAGACTGCCTATAACCTGTACATGGACCTACTCCATGTTTACCGCAGACCAGCTCATACACACAATCCACCTCTGTAGCCTCCCTACACAAGATACACCGCTAAAATCCAGTTATTTGCAATTTAAAGCATGTCTTGTGCACCATTAAGGTATTTGTCAAATAAAATACTTTTATTACCAATCCACCCAGTATGATTGGTGGGGGTCCAATCACTAAGACCCTCACCGTTCCCAAGAACGTCAATGGAATGGTGATGCACATGCCTTCCCTTCTGTGAGACCAATGGAACAGCTATATGCTTCTTCATTCTGCTGAGGTGCCCACTACAAACCACAGGTCTCCTGTCACATGTATGAATGGCACTGCAGGCGATCAAGCTTCTTTCTGCTGCATTACAGGGGATATCCACTACTCAGCCCTTTTTTAAATACTATATTCCCCTGAGTAAAAATAAGACACTCGCCTCCCACACCACCGGCTGCATGTCCCAGAGCTCATGTGACATTGGCTGCAGTGATCACATAACATAACAATCAGCTGCCGCTTATGAGCTGCAGTTATTACATTTCTTTTGGCCTTCTGAGCTTCATCCAAAGGATGTATGAAAGAACCAGCTCATTAGTGGCCACTGATTGACTGCAGTGCTCACATGACATAAACATGTCACACAAGCCCTGGGAATCGTTTTTGGCATCGTTGGAACAGCACCATTGTGGGAGGTGAGTGTCTGTTATTTTTAATCTTACACTGGACTGTAGTATTTAAGAAGGTGCAGTTCGAGTAGTGGACAACCCCTTTAAGTCTCTGAGACTGATTGAAATAGCGGAGTACCACGTTTGGCTATCTTCATCAATCCCATAGACTTGCAGTAGAGCAGCTGCTCCCATGCATAACACACTTCATTTCAGAAGTGGACATGGGACCTTTCTAGCATTCATTTGGGGTGGGTGAGGGGTCCCAGTGTCAGACCAACTCCAATTTAACAGTTAATATCTATACAGGGGATGGATAATATTTTTTTTAATACCAAATTACCACATTAAAGTGTCATTTCAGTAGAAGTTGCAGCAGAATGTTTGTTTGCTTTCAGCTCCTCTTTCTTTCCTTTTCATAGAATGTTAAAGGCACCAACTGCCATTTCCTATCTCAGTAATGTAACACTCTGTCTTCACTGAATACAGATTTTACCTGTGAATTGAGAATTAATGATCAGTCCAGGAGGAGAAAGAAGCGGATTTCTCTGATAAGATATATTACTAAGTTTCTTACTGTGGCTTGTTCTATTGAGTTCTTAAATAAATAATTCAAACAATGGTTGCTCTTTAACCTCTTTCTGACGTCAGATGGGTTTTCAACAGCTGACATGTGCCTGCAACAGGCGCGGGCGGAATCGTGATCTGCCCGCGCCTATTAACTAGTTAAATGCCGCTGTCAAACTCTGACAGCAGCATTTAATGTGCGCTTTCGGTCATCGGGCTAGAAATACACGCACGTGATCGGGGGTCAGCGGTGCGTCGGCATGACAACCAGAGGTCTCCTTCAGACCTCTAGGGTTGTTCATGCCAGACTACTGCTATGAGCACCACCCTGTGGACGGTGCTCATAGCAATGCTGTAATTCTACTATATAGGGGAGATCTGTGCATCACCTCTATGTAGCAGAGGCAATTGGGTTGTGGCATCTTCTAGCCTTCCATGGAGGCTATTTAAGCATGCCAAAAGTTTAAAAAAAAAAAAAAAAATGTGATTAAAAATATAGAAAAATATAAAAGTTCAAATCACCCCCCTTTCGCCCCCATTCAAAATAAAACAATAAAAATAAAATCAAACCTACGCATATTTGGTATCGCCGCATTCAGAATCACCCGGTCTATCAAAAAAAAAAAGGATTAACCTGATCGCTAAACAGTGTAGCGAGAAAAAAAACGCCAGAATTACATTTTTTTGGTCACCTCGACATTGCATTAAAATGCAATAACGGGCGATCAAAAAATCATATCTGCAATGGTATCATTAAAAACGTCTGCTCGGCATGCAAAAACTAAATCCTCAATCAACCCGAGATCACGAAAAATGGAGACGCTACGGGTCTCGGAAAATGGCGCCATTTATTTATTTATTTTTTATTTTATTTTTTACCAAAGTTTGGAATTTTTTTTCACCACTTAGATAAAAAATAACCTAGACATGTTTGGTGTCTATGAACTCGAAATGAGCTGGAGAATCATAATCGCAGTTCAGTTTTAGCATTTAGCGAACCTAGCAAAAAAGCCAAACAAAAAACCATGTGTTGGATTGCACTTTTTTTGCAGTTTCACCGCACTTGGAATATTATTCCCGTTTTCGAGCACACGACATGCTAAAACCAATGGTGTCATTCAAAAGTGCAACTCGTCCCTCAAAAAATAAGCCCTCACATGGCCATATTGGAAAAAAGAAAACGCAAAACCAAAAAAGCTCCGGTCGTGAAAGTGTTAAGGTTTAGTCTAATTTGCGCAACCTAATTATGCTTTTTTTTGTGGTGTGGGGGGGGGGAGACTTTTACTAAAAGATTTAATGCTCGGAGCCCCTGAGTAACCATTTGTGGTTAGAAAACTCAATGTAAACAGTCATTTGTCGATCGTAAGATGGTATCTATAATTAGGGGTCACACATGGGGGGTAATTTTTTATTAAACACTTGACATTCTGCCACTGTCAACGGGGCATGTGGTTCAGATTTAATTTAAAAAAAAAAAAAAAAAAATGGATTCTCACTTTTATCTGATCTCAAAGGGAATATTTTCCCTGTATGTCTCATATCAGCTGTGTTGTTGCTGAGAAATCATCTTTTATCGCTTTATGTAAATGACCTCTTCCAGGCTCCGAGGCAGTTGATGCCTGGATAATTCCTCTGCCTCCAGAGATTATTGTACATGAATGGGAGTGACCAGTATGATGTATGATGATTACCAGTGTGATGGTCGCTCTCTCCTGATCTCACTGCAGAGCCGTGTGTGATTATACCTGACACATCTACAGGTTCCTCTCCGCTTCAGCTTCCAGCTCACAGGCAGACAGGGTTGTAATATGGTTGTAATACAGCAGAGCTCAAGAGAGCTGCAAAAAATGTGTTTGCAAGAAGACAAATTTTAGTTATCCTATTGTGTGTTAGTTACTTGTCTCACACTGGTAACTTCCCTTCATGTAAAATAATCTCTGGAGGCAGAGTTATCTTCCAAGCAGTGTCCTTCCCAGTGCCTGGAAGAGGTAATTTACATATAAGAAAAATTGAGATTTCTCTGGAATAAGACATTGGATTGCAGATATCAAGGTATCATCAGCTTCCTATGACCTGTGTGAGGGTTGGTCTTACTGACAGATTAGATTCTATTTAAGAGAATGTCATTACTGGGCAGCCATTTAAATTTTACCATGGAACAATTTGAAAATCATCTTGTTTAGATACTCACATTTTTACCTAACAGGCTATTTTGCATTGGTTGTATGAAGGTGATGATGTAATTACTATGCAACTGTTTCTGCCTTTTAGGTTGTCCTCCAAGTCAAAGTCTATTGACAAATCAGATGATGAGCTTCAGTTTCCAAAAGAGCTTATGGAGGACTGGAGCACCATGGAAGTGTGTGTGGACTGCAAAAAGTTTATCTCGGATATCATTAGCTCCAGCCGCCGCAGCTTGACGCTCGCTAACAAGAGGGCTCGCTTAAAACGGAAGACGCAGTCCTTTTACTTGTCTTCTACTTCTGGGAATTCTGAATTCCGCCCCACAGAGAGAACAATTAATGAGATCTGACTCTCGTGCCTTTTAATCAGATTTTATTGTCATTTGCTTTTTTTGTTCATGAACGATCAGATTTTTTTTTCCTCCTTTGTTTTTTGTAAATGGCTTGATTAATCTTGGATCTGCAGAATAGCACACAGCCCTCCTGCATCTACACTCTGGGTGCAGCCTTTGGTTTGCACTGGATAAAAGCAACAATTGCCTTTTATGAATTCGTCCATTTGTAATTAATCACTATTGCATGGACTGTACTGGAGATCTGATGAAGAAGCCTATGAGGATAAAGCTGTTACCTCACAAACTAGTACATATCCCAATGTTCTACTAAAATAGTAGGCCTGTTTTTGTATTTTTTGTGTGTATTAATGTTTATATTTTACTAATCATTATTAGCTGTCGCCAAATTGACAATGAACGATGTCTTCATGCAGAAGAACTACTTAGGGTAGCATCTATGCTGGGATATTGGACCTTCAGGTATTTTCATGATATAGGGTACTAGTCAACAGCGATTTTCTCTGTTAGAAATGTAGAAGTGATTAACTGTAAAATCAGAGCAGTTTAATTTCTTCTTCCGTGCCAAATGAAGTCTTCCCAGACCAAATGTCATTCTGTCCCTTCATGAGATAAAGCTGATAGATGTTTATACCAGTTTTCATTTTCTCTCTTCACTTAGTGGATAGATGAATGTTGAAGAAATTACATGAAATGGATGAAAAAAACACTGAATTTATACTCTGGTTCCTTACATGACGTTTCTAAGATCCCCCCCCCCCCCCCAAAAAAAAAAAAATAATAATAATAATAATTTAAATGATATAAAATAAGAAACGATTCCATACTCGCCCGTTTGAGTATGTGCATATGACGACTTATTTCGGGCAAGTGGACTCCGAAGCCCATGTCACCTGAAAAAGTGCCCAGAAAACTCTCAAAACCATGTACAGATTGTATGCATTGCTAAGGAAAAACTATTTACTGTTCATATATTCAGGCATTTGAGCATCTTTTAACCGTTTCAGGTTTCCAAAGACCCCGAGCGGTTACAAGAAGTGACCTGGCCATTCTTCAGGATTTTTTTTAACTTTAAAGATGCCCTATATTTTACATTAGATGTCAGTGGGATTTTTTAAGCATCTTGCCAGAATTTTTTTTATAAGCCACTAGCACAGAGACTCTTCATTGTTGAATAGAGTTTAAAAATAAAATTACGCTAAAAAAGATGTCACAAAAACACTAAAGAAAAAAAGACCCAACTCTCAAAACACAACAAAAAAAAGAAAAAGATGCTTTAAGAAGAAAAACAAACGCATCAATGTTTGTTTGAGACTGCTGTGATGATGTCCCAGTTACCGAAGTGACTGCTGCAGCCAATCACTGGGCTTAGTGTACAGCACATGAGTCCTATGGCCAGTGACTGAAGTAGTCATATGGTAGACAAGAGGTCATTGCTGCAGCAAAGTAAACAAGACTGTCAGGATGAACTGGTGCAGCAGCGGCAGGCAATTTAACGGGTGAGCGTGGGTTCCTTTCTTATTTTATACCCATTCTTTCTGGACAACTTTCTTTTTCATTTTTACAATTTTGGAAAGCCATTGTAAGGAGTTATTCCAATCTTCATAAATGCATCTTCTCAGTTAGTGCTTGTATATACAAGCAATTTTGTAATTCACGTCTTATTAAAAAATTGTATTTATTCTTGAGATAAACACTTTTGTTTACAGCTTGTTGCCCGGGAGACCGACCACCGCTGCTAGACAGAACATGTGGCAGTGCTTGTAAGCTTTTTTTTTTTTTTCTAATGACCTCTTTTGAACCTGGCCAGGATTGTTGGAGCATGTGCTGTTACCTACTAAGCCCAACCACCGGCGTTAACGCACGCCTTATACGCTAGACAGCAGCAGTGGTCGGTCTCTTAGGCAATGAGCTATAAACAAAGGTGTTAATATCTAAACAATGGCTGCCAATTTTCAATAATCAGTACATTAGAGAAATGCTTGTTTTTACAATTGCTATCTAAATATATCCATAATAAAAGTGGGAATAAAAAGTCATCTACTAGCTTATACTCAGTTGTATACAGATACGTTATAGCAATATGGTAGCAAGTATGATACCTTTATTGGTACAATACAAAGACTGTACTGGTTTCTACCAGCTGCCAAATGGCGAATCTTTTATATACCTTATTTTTCCTTAATGGGGTTGGAAAAATATGTAAATACAGTAATAATTCTTCCCTGTACCTGTAAAGCATTGCTGTGTGCCACAGTTGAGGGTAGATTCCTCTTGGACATCTACTACTCTTGTGTTGGTCTAGATCAGGGATGATTGGCAGCTGTCGCCCGGATGTAAATACTGTGCAGTACTGGTGCGGCTAAGCATTACAGGTCCATGCCCGAGTGCACTAGTTCTATCTTTTACTATCAGGTTCTGATTTACAAAACCGAAACTCTCATTTGTAAATACCTGTATGATATTTATTAACAGGGGTGTGTTCTTACTACAGACCGGAAGGCCCGACACTGGAGGAGAGGTATATTTATATGTACATTGACTATAACTATGTCCGTTTTAGCATCTTGTTGTATTAGGATTTTCTGCATTGATGACTGTTTTACGTCAAAGCTGCAGAATTATGGTTCCTTTGTAATAATTTAAGGCATTTATTTTCTAGCTGTTGGCTCCGTGTAAGCACCATGCGATGTGCAATGTAGAACATTTGTGAGCAGTGTTTATTTTACTTTGTTTTTTATTATGTCCTTTTATCTGGCTGACCATTAGGTGAGTTCTTCAGTGCTTTATTCCTGGCAGCCTGCAGGGCATGCATACTGTACCATTTGACAATTCCTCTGGCACTCCAGCAAGCACGAACCAGCTGGAGTGCCAATGGTTGCCTACCCTTGCCATGTGGTGACTCCAGCCTTCATTGATTGTAGATGTTCTGAACTCCCATCCCATGATGGATCTGTTCCTTGTTATCTTTTACCTCCTTGTACATTTCTCCACAGCGGCAGCTGCAGGGCTTCTGTGAGGACAATAAAATGCCTTGAAATCTTGATTGCGTACATTCCTTCATTAAAAATGGGCTTTGTGGGGTGGGGAATGGCTTGCTCTGGATCTGAGAAGACACATATCCTGGAGCTCCTCTACATCAGTGACAAAAAGACCTGACTAACCGGCTCCCCACGGCATGGGAACGACCAAAAAGGGCAAGCTTACTGCCCCTACATTGTCCACATCCACTGCACAGGGAAACATCCATTCCTACTTCCTCCGCAGCAGCCTGTCAGCACCTCTGACCACACCTCTGCTACATCTCCACCGGGCATACTAACCAGGACAAACGGAGGTAATATAGAATCGATCCCTGCCTTACCCGCCCGGGTGCTTGCTTTGGAGACTCACTCCTGCCACATGAACTCTGGGAGATCCTGGCTTCTGTCAGGCAACCACTACTGCCGCCACATCTCCTGAAGCACCACATGTGTACAAGATGGCGCTGGCCTCCTGTGTGGACGCTGAGGCAGACAAGCCCAGAGAGTCAGACAAGGAGGGTAGGGGATTGTGTGCAACCCCTGTACCCCTATCACAGGATGGAGTGAGTGCAAACCTGCTCTCACAGCCATTGCACAATAACACAGTGAAAAGTGAAAGTGGAGCCTGGGCATCTGAAGCAGCAGATACACATGGGACACAGAACCTGGCAGCACCATGCAGGAGACTAATTAACCCTATCCCTCCCGACAACATACCTCCACAGGGAACCCCTTTGAGTCAACTACCCACACAGAGAAATACAGCTGGCTTACAAAAAAATATTTAATCACAGTTCACTGGACGATCAGGATCATAGATTAACCCCTTTGGACCAGGGCCGGCGTCAGCACCCGGGCAAGTGCCGGGGCCCTGGCGAGATGGGGGGGCCCATTCACGGTACCGTACACTGAGGCTTCGGGGGGCCGGCGTTAGGGGCAGGCAGCTCCCTAGGGCCCCCGCTCCCCCAGGGGCCCTCAGCTAATGGCACATCACGCAGCCGCTATGGGGCCCCTGTGAGGCAGGGGGGCCCGCCTGTCGCCAGTGCCGACTCCCCCGCCACCGCATTGAACTTTCTTTTTCTATTGTTCAGCTAACAATAAAATGCCTACTGGTAACTGAGGAAGAGGGAGTAGGTCACAAACATTGGCATACAAGAGGTTGACTTATATAAAGCCCCTCTGCTGTATGGTATTGTAGAATTTGCAATAGCTATCACTCATGTAACAAGTCCAAAAGTTTCAGTCCTAGGGCCCCTGCTCTTCTCCATTTATACCTTCGGCCTGGGACAGCTCATAGAATCTCACAGCATTCAGTATCACCTCTATGCTAATGGCACAGATCTTCCTCACATGAAAAGCGCCATGGAATAAATGACGCTATAATAATAAATAATAATTCTTCTCTGGACCAGATATCACCTCCCTACTAACCAAAATCCCAGAATGTCTGTCCGCTATTTCATCCTTCTCTGCTAGATTTCTAAAACTTAACATGGACAAAACAAAATTCATCATCTTATCCCCATTTTACTCGACTTCCCCAACAGACCTATCCATTAAATGGCTGCTCACTCTCCCCAGTCCCACAAGTTCACTGCTTCAGGGTAATCCTTGACTCTGATCTCTCCTTCAAACCACATATCCAAGCCCTTTCCACTTCCTGCCGACTTTAAGTCAAAAATATTTCCCGGATCCGTACATTCCTCAACCTAGAATCTACAAAAACTCTAGTGCATGACCTCATCATCTCCCGCCTCGACTACTGTAACCTCCTGCTCTGTGGCCTCCCCTCTAACACTCTGGCGCCCCTCCATTGTATTTTATTGTATCCTAAACTCTGCTGCCCTTCTAATCCACCTGTCCCCCTGCTATTCCCCGGCCTCTCCTCTCTGTCAATCCCTACACTGGCTCCCCACAGTCTCCAGTTCAAAACCCTAACCATGGTATACAAAGCCATCCACACAACCTGTCTCCTCCATATATCTGTGAACTTGTCTTCCGGTACTTACCTGCACACAACTTCCAATCCTCACAAGATCTCCTTCTCTACTCCCCTCTTATCTCCTCTTCCCACAATCGCATACAAGATTTCTCCCGCACATCCCCCCCTACTCTGGAACTCTCTACCCAACATATCAGACTCTCGCCTACCGTGGAAACCTTCAAAAGAAACCTGAAGACTCACCTCTTCCGACAAGCCTACAACCTGCAGAAATCACCAAACCGCTGCACGACCAGCTCTGCCCTCGCCTATTGTATTCTCACCCATCCTTTGTAGATTTTGAGCCCTCACGGGCAGGGTCCTCTCTTATGTACCAGTCGTGACTTGTATTGATTAAGATTATTGTACTTGTTTTTTATTATGTACACCCCTTTTCACATGTAAGGGTCCATGGAATAAATGGTGCTATAATAATAAATAATATAATTTAAAGGGATAATCATTCAAAGTTTAACAACTACAAATTTTTTGATTTTTTTTTTGTCAAATTGCTGTAATTTTTTTTAAGTACAGAAAATGTCAACATAAATTTAACATTAACATAAAGTATAATGTGTCACAAAAAAAATCTCAAAATCAATTAGATCGGTTGAAGCGTTTCAGAGTTATTACCATACAGTCATAAACCATAAGTCACACTTGAAAAATTGGCCCTGTCACTAAGGGGTTAAAGGAAAAGTACCAGAGGACATTCATATACAACAAAAATGTGGAACAGCTTACTCACCTCTTCCGACAAGCCTACAGCCTGCAGTGATCCTCAACCTACTGAACCGCCGCACAACCAGCTCTACCCTCCCCTAGTGTATCCTCACCCATCCCCTGCAGACTGTGACCCCTCACGGGCAGGGTCCTCCCTCCTTATGTACCTGTGTGCCTTGTTTTCTGCTCATGTTTAATGTATTTGTCTATATTTGCCCCCTTTTTCACATGTAAAGTGCCGTGGAATAAATGGTGCTATAAAAATGTATAATAATAATGTTGTATGCGTATTTCAGTGCTTGATGTGACATACTCAAAGCCTTAAAGCGGTTGTGCAGTAAAAACAAGTTATCACCAATCCTATAGATAATCATAGGATAGATAATTACTTGGTGACCGGATTGGGGATCCAACTGCTGGGACCTTCACTGATTGGCAGATCTAGGATTTTTTTTTAATCCTAAATGGGACTTTTATTCCTGTTATAGACTGGAACAGCAGGATGGACGCCGACCACCACAACATTGATTCTTTGATGCTGCTGGAAAAAGCCAAGCGCAGCTCCCTGGGGTATGAATGGAGCAAGAATGTGCACTGCCGCTACACTCAAAGTTCCCTGTTCTGCTGATCGGTGCGGGTCTCACTGATCAACAACCCCATAGGGGTGGAGCCGCATATTCATCACTGTAATGAGCGGTACCACGTGACCGCTCACACAGGACAAGCTGCCGGCGCTGAGAGAAGGCATCGCGGGAGCTGGGTGAGTATTTTAATGCAAGCGGGCGGGCGCACAGGAGGCGGGAGGTGACCACGAACTTTATTTTAAACACAAAAAATTAAAAAAACTTGATTTTTCATTCCTCTCCAGCGAACGCTGCTGGGGAGAAGGAATGAATGTCGGCTTCAGCACCACACGCAGGGGGGGACAGCGCTTACTGTAGCGCTGTTTCTCCTGCGGCGGTACGTGCACACTGTTCTCCGTGTGCACGTGTGCGGGACTGTCACGAACCCCTGACTGCTTTCACCAATATGTCAGGGATCCACACCGTGACCGTCACCCCTACGCCACGGATCGGGGTGACTTTAGGCCAACAGACGGCTATCACATGTGCAGGGGCTAATCTTAGTTATCCCTCCACTGCTACAATGTGATAAAAGAAACACACACAAGGCTATTGACCTCTTAGTTTACAGCAGGGGCTTATTTTAGGTATCCCACTGCTCTTCAATATACCATGAACTGCAGGGATCTATGAATAACCCGCTTACAGTTCGACTTAAACCTTGCAGCTCTTTGGCGCCCCCTTTCTGTCAGGTCAGATTAGGTACTGCACCTAGGGTAATTAGTCGCCAGAAAGGCTGCCTGCTATGTACTGGCTATTGGGCACGCTGCAGCGACGCGATAAATTACTCCCGCTCAGGCAGGGACAATAATTATCAACGCCGCTGTCGCTGCAACAACACCCAAAGGCCTGCACACGGTATGCTGCCACCAGCTTCGATTAAACGGGTCCAAAGCTAACCCAACACAGTAGCGTAATTCCCTTCAAGAGACGGTACGTTTTAGAGCAGGAGAACGAATCTAGTATTAATTATTATACTCCATAAAGTTTAGGCAGTGCTTTATCAAAATATTTTACAAATATGTTACAAAAAGAGACAATTGCAAATATGTACAAGGTAATTATAACATAAAAGGATTAAAGGAGAAAAGATAACACTCACATGTTCTCAGAGCATTGCAGGCAACCAGGCTAGTGGAGTTCCCATACGTCCCAGTGCATTAGGACTTGCTCAGGGCTCTTCAGGTAAAAAAACTGAACTGCCTGCTGGAAGCCTGCCAGAAACTTATAACCTGCAGCCTGTGACATCACAGAAAGGGCTGGCTTATCCAGACCCTCCTCTCTCTTCAGTCTGAGTAATTCAACCTTAAATTGGTCTAATATCTATAACTCCGCTACAAAACATGTCATAGTCATAACAAACCCAGCATTCATCTCGTATTAACGTTGGCATTCTAATGAGATCAAATATGTCCTATGTGTGATGCCTAATTACAGAGAAATCCCTACTTCTTTACCAGATGGAGTTAAAAGCCCGTGTTTAGAGTGATGGATAGATGCTCCGATGGACTTTAAGAATATGCATTTTCCTGTTCCTATCTTAATTGGTTTGCCTAATATCTTACAAAAACAGAACAAAGGACTTTCATGGATTCTGGAAGCTTCTCTACCAGTTTAAGCTGGTACAACTGTCTATGCAGCTACGTTTAGCGGTCGTAAAAATTCTTTTGGGACAGGTATGAGGGATTTGGGAGCTGAAAGTCAGGAATTTGCAGCTACCAGCCATAAAAGCTGTTGCAGAATCACTCCAAGAAGGGGGCTTAGCCCACAGCAAGCAAGCAAGAGAAACTAAACTTATATGATATTTCATACCATATCGTGACAGGGACGCTTTGCGGACCGTGCTGCCGGAGAAACGTAGACATGTCTCTGTGTTTTGCACACAGACACACGGTCCGCGAAAAATCACTAACATGTGCAGAGACACATTGATTTTAATGTGTCTACGTGTGTCAGTGTCTACAGTACGTTAGGAAACTGTCACCACACGTACCGGAGCCACTGACGTGTGAAAGAGGCCTTACAGATACTGAAGTAAAAATAAATCACCAAATACTTAACCCTTCTGTTCTCTTCACATTTGTCTGTCCACTTGTACTGTTTGGGTCAATGTGACATATCCAAGTCTATTAATTTTGACATTTAGCTACTCAAAGCATATTATTTCAATAACAGTTGCATTATGTAACTGTATGTGAACATGGTTGGTCAAACACAAAGGAAAAATGAAATCAAAAGAAAATAAAGCAAAGAGTTGTACATGTTCACTTATTGCTATATTCAGGCATTCTTACATTCTGCACAGAAATAACTCACATGTTCTTTACATAAATATTTACTACAACTAGAACATGTAATATTTGTTTTATCACACGAAGATGGACAAATGCTGCATCTTATCTTGTCCTCTAGCCTTTTTGCAGTGCTGCTGGAGGCCGTGGGTTTGCGTTGTCGAGCTGCTGTGGAATACGAGTTACTATTGCTGCTGCTCCTTCATTTGGGGGTTTTACTTTTCTTCCAAAAATAGATGACATAACAAGTGATTTTCCTGATTCTTCCAGAAAGAGTCTTCGTTTACGCAGTTTAGTGGCGTTCCAATAGGGCTTTATTTTGCAACATAAAAAAATGCATTGTAGGCAGATACATCCACAATGTTATAGAATAGAACAGAATAGAACCACTGGCCATTGATTGATCTTCTTGTGTACGTAGCTATGAGTTGATCTAGTGTGTCCACTGCCCCTTTGGTGGAATAATGCATTGTGATCATCAGAATGACCTGTTTGTTTGTTTTTGGAAATGTAAGAAACCACGGTCGTATCTCCAGTAAGGTAAAACGCTGAACTATGAACATCTTTTACCACAGACATCTTGCGGCAGTTCTGGCTTGCTTTTTCTTACAGTGCCCAGCATTGTAAGTTTTCGGTTTAGCAACAGCTGCCCCCTTTGGTGCAATATAAAAAAGTTGTCACATGTCACATTTTGTCCCCTTAGTTCATACATCAAATCTGAAACGACTCGCACACCCTGAGTCTTTTCAGGTGTTTCTTCAGTCTTTTTTCCTGTGTGTACCTGAGTGTTTAGAGCGTATGACCTGCTGCTGTCACAGTGTCTATGTCTTGATGCCGTACTTTGCTGACTTAGGGCTCATGCCCACTTGCGATGAAATCGGACGAATTCAATCCAATAAAAAATCGGATTGAATTCGGACCAATGTTAATCTATGATTGTGTGCTCCTTACCTGGAATCACTTAGGCCTCTTTCACACTTGCGTCGTGTGACGTACGTCACAATCCGTCGTTTGGGGTAAAAAACGGATCCTGCAAATGTGCCCGCAGGATGCGTTTTTTTTCCCATAGACGTGTATTGCCGACGGATTGCGACGTATGGCCACATGTCATGTCCGTTGTGCACTGGATCCGTCGGTATTTGGCGGACCGTCGTAGAGAAAAACGTTCAAGTGAACGTTTTTTCATACGTCGCGGCCGAAACTCCGCCCCCTCTTCACCGGACTTTAGACTGGGCAGCGGATGCGTTGAAAAACTGCAGCTGCTGCCCACGTCGTGGCGCAATTTCACAACGTGCATCGGTATGTCGGCCCGACGCATAGTGATGGACCTGTACCGACGCAAGTGTGAAAGAGGCCTTAGTCAGACAGCTGGGTTGTTGGGGGGAAGACGTTCTGCCCTGGACAGAAAGGATCATGTGACTGCTGGGGGCAGAGAGGAAGAGAGAGGGGTGTGGTCAGAAAAGAGTGGGAGAGCAGAGCGTGCAGGACAGAGGGGACAGCGCGCCAGAGAGAGAGCAGGCTGCAGTGCCGCGCTCCCCGAAAGAGAGTGCTCCCCATGAGGGCACTGAGGTTGAGATACCAGTCGTAGTGAAGGCATAGCTCCCAACCGTCCCTCATTGTGCAGGACTGTCCCGGTTTTGATGCTTTGCCCCGCTGTCCAGCACGGGACGCTCTGATCCCGCAGACAGCAGGAGAAGCAGCCGACACGCCCCCTTGTGTTAAGCCACGCCCCCTGCAGTCTGTTTATCTTCCAGTGTGCGCCGGTACAGCTCAGAGGGAGAGAGGAGACATGTTTGAGGTACGTGTCACGCCCCCTTGTGTTAGGCCACGCCCCTTCCCATTCGGATATGTTCCTGAGTGAGTCTCCAGTGAGTCTCCAGTGTGCGTGCGGTACAGAACTTCAGAGAGGGAGACACTGAGAGGGGACATAAGAGAGATACATAAGTTACAACACAGTCAGTCACCACCTCCAGGGCTTATCTGCCGTACACAGCCCTGGGTGCCGCAATTAGCAGCAGACCAGTGGACTGCTGAGCTAATCTCATGCCTGGCTAGTAAACTAATCGTGCATGGAATGAGTGGGGCTGAGCAGGGTGGGATGGACACTGACAGCCTCTCTGTTACTGGCCTCTGCTGCTGTGATTGCAGATCGACGTATCAGGTATGGAGAAGTCTGCAGTTAGCCATGTGTGTATGAGGTGTACGGAGCGGAGCCATGTGTGTATGAGGTGTACAGAGCGGTGCCGTGTGTGCACGAGGTGTACGGAGCGGAGCCGTGTGTGTACGAGGTGTACGGAGCGGAGCCGTAGGTGTATGGAGCGGAGCCGTGTGTGTACGAGGTGTATGGAGTGGAGCAGTGTGTGTATGAGGTGTACGGAGCGGAGCCGTGTGTGTACGAGGTGTACGGAGCGGAACTGAATGTGTACGAGGTGTATGGAGCGGAGCCGTGTGTGTACGAGGTGTATGGAGCGGAGCCGTGTGTGTACGAGGTGTATGGAGCGGAGCCGTGTGTACGAGGTGTATGGAGCGGAGCCGTGTGTGCACGAGGTGTATGGAGCGGAGCCGTGTGTGTACGAGGTGTATGGAGCGGAGCCGTGGGTGTATGAGGTGAGCGGAGCCGTGTGTGTATGAGGTGTATGGAGCGGAGCCTTGTGTGTATGAGGTGTACGGAGCGGAGCTAAATGTGTACGAGGTGTACGGAGCGGAGCCACATGTGTACGAGGTGTACGGAGTGTAGCCGCGTGTGTATGAGGTGTATGGAGCAGAGCACGTGTGTACGGAGTGGAGCCGTGTGTGCAAAGTGTACGGAGCGCAGCCACGTGTGTAGGAGTAGCTATGTGTGGCCATTATATGGTACGAAGTATCATGTGCGGCCAATATACAGTATGGAGCATCATGTGTGGTCATTATACAGAATGGAGCATCATGTGGGGCCATTATACAGTATGGAGCATCATGTACGGTCATTATACAGTATTGAGCATCGTGCGGTCATTATACAGTATGGAGCATCATGTGCGGTCATTATACTGTATGGAGCATCATGTGCGGTCATTATACAGTATGGAGCATCATGTGCAGTCATTATACAGTATGGAGCATCATGTGCAGTCATACAGTATGGAGCATCATGTGTGGTCATTATACAGTATGGAGCATCATGTGGGGCCATTATACAGTATGGAGCATCATGTACGGTCATTATACAGTATTTAGCATCATGTGGGGTCATTATACAGTATGGAGCATCATGTGCGGTCATTATACTGCATGGAGCATCATGTGCGGTCATTATACAGTATGGAGCATCATGTGCGGTCATTACACAGTATGGAGCATCATGTGCGGTCATTATACAGTATGGAGCACTGTGTGGCCATTATACGGTATGGAGCACTGCGTGGCCATATTTTATTGTTTATAATTGTATATGAAACTGTGTGATCAGCAGTGCTAAATGGGTGTGGTTGGGACGTGAATATGGGTGTGACTAATTATGAATGGGTGTGGTCAGAGGCGTGGCCTAAAATTTGCAAACTTTGTCCCTCTTTCCCATCTTCAAAAGTTGAGAGGTATGGTGAAGGCTGGATGTGAGAGTGTGGACTTGGAAGCCTCCGTAATCAGAGAAGACGTATCCCTTGACAGTGACCTGAGCGCGCAGCCCCGGTTACCGCACTGACAAGCCAGGACCCCTGAGTGTGACAAAGTAAACTGCTCAGTGTGTGTGTGTAGCATTGCTACTGCAGAGAGAGACTGCCAGCCTGATATACAGAGACTGGCAGCAGAGTGGCTGTTACTTCCTGCTTCCAGCTTCACTGGGAGAAAAGACTTCTAAGACTTAACCCCGGAGTCTCCAGTTCCCCAGGAGACAGAGGAGAGACTTCAGGATCTTCAAGCACTGCTGGTGACTGTACCCACGTTGGAATAAGGACCCTCCAGTGAGGACGGCCCTGGACTGATGAGTTACAAGAACACTCGTTAACCGTTTCGATTCCGCTTAACTGTTTACTGTTTGCTTCATCTCTATTAACCCCGTTTACTCCCTGCGAGGAGAATCTTAAGCTGGAGTTATACTAAACGACTTACCAACGATCACGACCAGCGATACGACCTGGCCGTGATCGTTGGTAAGTCGTTGTGTGGTCGCTGGGGAGCTGTCACACAGACAGCTCTCTCCAGCGACCAACGATCAGGGGAACGACTTCGGCATCGTTGAAACTGTCTTCAACGATGCCGAAGTCCCCCTGCAGCACCCGGGTAACCAGGGTAAACATTGGGTTACTAAGCGCAGGGCCGCACTTAGTAACCCGATATTTACCCTGGTTACCATTGTAAAAGTACGCGCTGCTGCCGAGAGCTTCCCTGCACAGAATGTGTCAGCGCCGGCAGTAACAGCGGTGACGTCACCGCTGTGCTCTGCTTTACGGCCGGCGCTGACACAGTCAGTGCAGGGAAGCTCTCGGCAGCAGCGCGTGCATTAGCAGCGCTCCTGCCGAAAGCAGTTTTAACCCTGTGGACGCCGGGGGACGTGACAGACATCAGAATGTGAGTATGTATTGTTTTTTTTTTTTACTTTTACAATGGTAACCAGGGTAAATATCGGGTTACTAAGCGCAGCCCTGCGCTTAGTAACCCGATATTTACCCTGGTTACAAGTGAACACATCGCTGGATCGGCGTCACACACGCCGATCCAGCGATGACAGCGGGTGATCAGCGACCAAAAAATGGTCCTGATCATTCCCATCGACCAACGATCTCCCAGCAGGGGCCTGATCGTTGGTTGCTGTCACACATAACGAGATCGTTAGCGGGGATCGTTGCTACGTCACCAAAAGCGTGACGTTGCAACGATATCGTTAACGATATCGTTATGTGTGACTCAGCCTTTACTCCTGTTAATAAATCCCCCTCAACAGTTGGTCTGTCTGTTCCGTGGTGACATACTCAACCCTGCACTCTTACATAACATCAAGCCCACGGCTTAGTAATGGAGAGGTGTCAATTAGACACCTATCCATTACTAATCCAATAGTTGTTAAGGGGCTAAATAAAGACACAGCCAGAATAAAGTATTTTAGTGAAATCAAACACTAAACACAGTTTCCCATCTTTATTGAACTCCTAATTCCTGTGACTCCCTCGTTCTCCTGTAATAAACATAAACTGAAACTGCACTGGCAGCATCTCCTCATTCACCAGTGGTTTTCAGCCAGGGCGGTCGCATCTTGGCATCGTCCTGGTTGAAAACTGTATATACTCCAGATATGGATTACGGCGTGGGACACAGTGACAGACAGGTGTCCCATGGGACACAGCTTCACAAACTTTTTTTTGTTTTCAGGTCGCATAGACCCGAACAGTACAGCAGGGTTAACGTGTGCATGTGGCCTTTTTTTTGTACCAGAGTAAGGCCATGTTCACACATCAATATTTGGTCAGTTTTTTACCTCGGTGATTGTAAGCCAAAACCAGGAGTGGAATAATCAGAGGAAAAGTGTAATAGAAACACATCACCACCTCTGTATTTATCACCCACTCCTGGTTTTGTCTTACAGATACTGAGGTAAAAAACTTGTCAAATGCTCAACGTGTGCACACTGCCTAACATGATAAAATGAGGTATGGCGCCTTACTTTGCCATGTTTAAGAGTGGGTTAACCATTCGTAAGGCGTAGGCACCATACCTCATTTTATCATGTTACTCTGTTACAACATGTTGTTACTCTATATTCAATAAAGAAGATTTTCTGCTGTATCCATGTGGCTGGACTTAACATGCATTTTGGATTTTCATTGGAACGCTACACATGAGCATAGCTTGTGCCTTGGATTAACCCTATTACACCCGAGCTGGTACAACGTTTTGCTCTTTGGACAGTAAATACGGTACGTTCTCTGAAAGTAATAGATTCTAACAGTGAGCCTGTATTCAGGCTGGGGAATATATTTTTCAGCAAATGGTGACTTGAATCATGTGGAGTTAGGGTTTGAGAACAAACAGCAAGCAGATATGAATAGATAGGCGCATTTCAAGTGTTGGATAAAAAATAATAGGAAAAAATAATCGTCCATGTTTAAGAATAAATTATGATTATCACCATCTAAGAAAGTTAATTATCCTTGTCTAAACTCGTTTTGGTAAATTAATACATTTTAAAGAATGTAATTGTTCTCCATTTTGGCTAGTCTCAAGTGCAATTAATAGAGGGTAATGATTTTTTTCAATAAGGACATTATATATAAAAGTATATATTTTATACTGCCCAATCTGACAGTAGCATGAGATACTGAGTCCATTGCTTTGTCACTTACTGGTTTTCAAGCAGTAGTTTGGTAAAATCACACATTATTAGGCACAATCTGTCTTAATCTGGCCTTAAAAAAACACTAAAAATGCCAAAAAGAATGAACATATGCATTGCAATATCAAAACGACTTTCTGTTCTTATGTCCCTTCTTTTGTCATTTATTTTAACAGATTCAGGCTTTACCTACCGTGAGGCAGCTAAAAGAAGTGTGATCTTTCTATTTACTCGCAGCTTCTGTATGGAAACCGCCATTATGTTATATATAGAATAAAAAAAGCTGCGAAGGACATTGAAAGAGTCAGAAAAGACGATAGAGGGAAAACCCTGCTGCCATTTTCCTGAAGTGTCATCTGCTTCAAAATCAATGTGGGTACAGTGGCGTCTATAAGACCCCATGTGCACAAAGCCGCAGCCAGCCCAGATCTTCACAACTGACTGATAGAAAGTACAACCAGCATCTGGGATATGGAAATGTAAGGAATGTTTGTTTATTGCATCCAGTGGTCATTTAAAAACTAATTATACAAAATGTGAAATAGAAGATCTTTCTGATGCAGGTCGGTGGTCCATGACGGCGGTCATACAGCGGACTGCATCTGTTTGGGAAGCTACATTCGCAATGTCATTAGTGCGTCAGTGACTGGTCCTGAATCTAAGAAGAAGAGAAAGACAGAGGCAGTCAGCTGAAGGTTTTCTATTCCCCTTTGTTGTCTCATTTTTTTTATAACAGGTATAGAAAAATGCATCTTCATACATTAACATGGTAGGGCTAATATTTTTTGGAATAAATGAGGTCATACACATGCAGTCGTTGGCAGAAGACTGTTACTTTGCCTAAATCCACCACAGACATGCAGCCTGGCAGGTTTGGAGAATTTTAAAAGGATTCTGTCAGCAGCGGTTTGCTATTTAAACTGAGAGCAGCATTAGGTTGGGGCAGAGACCCTGATTCCAGCGATGTATCACTTAGTTTTCTGGATGCAGCAGTTGTGATGGAAACCCATTTTTGTCTGCTGCCGATCTAGCAGAGCTCAGAATGTTGAGCCCTGTATAACCACTCCCACACCCCTGATTGGTAGTTTCTGAGTACAATGTACACTGACAGATCAGCTGCCAATCAGTGCTGAGGGTTTGGTTGGACTAGGAGGCACAAGAACAACTTGTCCTGCAGTGATAATCTACTGAAAAAAACACTGATTGTATTGAGAAACAGACTAGTAAATGACACATCACTGGAGTCAGGCTCTATTCCCCTACATCATGGTGCTCTCAGATTACATTGCAAAAATCTGTTGACAGATTCCCGTTAATGAGTCCTTCTGGGGTGTTTTTTTTCCACAGAAACAATGGGATCCTTGCTCATGTTGAGTTCTGAAGCCAAGTCCGATTCACTTCATCTCAGGGTTAGGCCGGCGTCACACTTGGCGTAAGACAATACTCCACGTATTATATGTCCGTACTACGGCCGTAATACGGAGAAATGTTCCCAAAATAGTGATCCGTAGTCAGGGTGTTTCAGCGTATTTTGCGCATGGCATCCTCCGTATGTAATCCGTATGGCATCCGTACTGCGAGATTTTCGCGCAGGCTTGCAAAACCGACATCTAATGGATTTATGTGCTCAAATGTTCGGGAAAACATATATACAGTATATATATATATATATATATATATATATATATATATATATATATATATATATATATATATGTCATTGTGACACATATATATATATTCTGTATTTAGATTTCATTCAGCGCGATATCTGTGAACAGCCGGTAATTCAATTGCCGGCTTTTCATTTCTCCTGCACAAACCCGACAGGATATGAGACATGGTTTACATACAGTAAACCATCTCATATCCCCCTTTTTTTTGCATATTCCACACTACTAATGTTAGTAGTGTGTATGTGCAAAATTTCAGCGCTGTAACTGCTAAAATAAAGGGTTAAATGGCGGAAAAAATTGGCGTGGGCTCCCGCGCAATTTTCTCCGCCAGAGCGGTAAAGCCAGTGACTGAGGGCAGATATTAATAGCCAGGAGAGGGTCCATGGTTATTGGCCCCCCGTGGCTGAAAACATCTGCCCCCAGCCACCCCAGAAAAGGCACATCTGGAAGATGCGCCTATTCTGGCACTTGGCCACTCTCTTCCCACTCCCTGTAGCGGTGGGATATGGGGTAATGAAGGGTTAATGCCACCTTGCTATTGGAAGGTGACATTAAGCCAGATTAATGATGGAGAGGCGTCAATTATGACACCTATCCATTATTAATCCAATTGTAGGAAAGGGTTAAAAAACACACACACACATGATTGAAAAGTATTTTAATGAAATAAACACAGCGGTTGTTGTAATAATTTATTGTTCTCTCAAATCCATTTGCAGTCCCTCGCTTGGCAACATAATAAACGCACAAGATACATACCTTCTGATGTACTGTCAGGTCCAACGATGTAATCCATCTGAAGGGGTTAACTAATATTACAGGCAGGAGCCCTGCTATAATGCAGCTGTGCTCCGTGCCTGTAATCCCCGGCGAATGAATGAAATGTAGGTCATTGACCTACATTTCCTTCAGTCGCGGTGAGGCGCCCTCTGGTGGATGTTCTCATGAACTGCAGCCTGGGAACTTTTTCCCACGCTCCAGGTCATATGAGGACATCCACCAGAGGGCGCCTCACCGCGACTGAAGGAAATGTAGGTCAATGACCTACATTTCATTCATTCGCCGGGGATTACAGGCACGGAGCACAGCTGCATTATAGCAGGGCTCCTGCCTGTAATATTAGTTAACCCCTTCAGATGGATTACATCGTTGGACCTAACAGTACATCAGAAGGTATGTATCTTGTGCGTTTATTATTTTGCCAAGCGAGGGACTGCAAATGGATTTGAGAGAACAATAAATTATTATAACAACCGCTGTGTTTATTTCATTAAAATACTTTTAAATCATGTGTGTGTGTGTTTTTTAACCCTTTCCTACAATTGGATTAATAATGGATAGGTGTCATAATTGACGCCTCTCCATCATTAATCTGGCTTAATGTCACCTTCCAATAGCAAGGTGGCATTAACCCTTCATTACCCCATATCCCACCGCTACAGGGAGTGGGAAGAGAGTGGCCAAGGGCCAGAATAGGCGCATCTTCCAGATGTGCCTTTTCTGGGGTGGCTGGGGGCAGATGTTTTTAGCCACGGGGGGCCAATAACCATGGACCCTCTCCTGGCTATTAATATCTGCCCTCAGTCACTGGCTTTACCATTCTGGCGGAGAAAATTGCGCGGGAGCCCACGCCAATTTTTTCCGCCATTTAACCCTTTATTTTAGCAGCTACAGCGCTGAAATTTTGCACATACACACTACTAACATTAGTAGTGTGGAATATGCAAAAAAAAGGGGGATATGAGATGGTTTACTGTATGTAAACCATGTCTCATATCCTGTCGGGTTTGTGCAGTAGAAATGAAAAGCCGGCAATTGAATTACCGACTTTTCACTAACAGCGCTGCGTATTTCTCACAAGTCACACTGCTGGTCCGTGTGGAATCCGTATTTTTCTCGCCCCCATAGACTTTCATTGGCGATTTTTTTGCGCAGTACGCTGACAAACGCAGCATGCTGCGATTTTGTACGGCCGTAGAAAGCCGTATAATACTGAACCGTAATATACGGCTGATAGGAGCAGCCCCATTGAGAATAATTGTGCCGTATGTTATGCGAGTTTTACGGACGTAGTTTCTGCGCTCTTACGTCCGTAAAACTCGCCAGTGTGACGCCGGCCTTAAACTGCAATACCAGACACAGTCCACTGACAAGGGTGGCTCTGTTCCTGAGAAACTAAAGCAAATATTTTTCCTAATCCTGGGCAAACCCTTTAAGGCTATGTTCCCACAATGATAATTTAGTGAGTTTTTGATGTTGCAGAATTTCTGTACCTACTCGGTTACTTGCATTTTTTTATTTCATTTTCTGAGTGCGTTCCTTACATGTGTTTTTATCATGATGTACAATAACAAATTGTATTGTGGTACCGTGTTAGCCAGAAAAATCGATGTGAATACTTTTCTGCCCAATGATGACAGAAGTATTCTAGGAGTGATACCTTTATTGGCTAACCAGAAAATAATATTATTTTCTGGTTAGCCAATAAAGGTATCACTCCTAGAATACTTCTGTCATCATTGGGCAGAAAAGTATTCACATCGATGTGTTTTTATCGTATTTTTTACGGGGCGATTTTTGTTTCTTTTTGATATGTCATGTGCTAAACAAGGCAGGTTTGCTTTTGATACTTCCCGGTATGTGGCTCTGCCAAAACTGTACTGACACAGACACGTGCAGAGTACATGCGGAAACAGACTAAAAGCGCGGATACGTTTTTACATGTGGATTTTCCAGTTCTATGGGGAAAATCTGCACATAAAACCCAGCATATTTACAAGTGAAACTGACATGTTGCAAGTTATAGTGGATATATAGTGGATTGCTGGCACCAAAATCTATGATCATACACAGGTCTGCCCTCTGCCTTAGTACCAGTTAATATTTATACCATCTGGTGTCATATTGTTGTAGTGTAGCAGACTAATACCTTACATCTTACCAATTAGTATCCCTGGTTACAGGGTTTATTTGTACTCCTGGTACTGAGCTCACTCATCTGATACTTCTCCCTGCTTTTTATGACAATTTTAATATTTGTATTGTTGTATTAATAAAGTTTTCATTACTTTTATATGCCTTTCCTTTGTTGTTTTGGTATATTGATATTGGAGGTGCAGATCACTGCTGACCATTTCTATTTTGGTAGTGACAAAAAAGCACAGTGGGCATGAAATTTTATCCACTTTGCTGGAATTTCAGGAGGCTGAGAATACTGCACAGCGAAAATTTGAAGTGTCAAAAACTAATTGTGGGAACTTAATCTAAGGGCTCGTTCACATGGTCGTATTTTCGGTCTGAGTGCAGTCCGTGAAAAAAAAGAGACAGCACTTGGTTATTATTGGGGCAGTGCTGATGAACTTTTTTTCACTGGCCGAATCTGCGTCTGAAAAAGGTTCAGATCAAATTACAGGAGTATCCTGCAGGAGTTCTGCATCCTTCTACCTGGTACGTACGGATAATTAGAGTATGTGCACACGTTGCGGTTTTTTTATGTGTTTTCGCAGCGTTTTTGAATTGCCTCAAATCCGCAGTGCGTTGTGCACACAATGTTAATCAATGAGAAATTAAAAAATGCTGTCCACATGCTGCGGAAAAAAATGTGCGGATTTGCAGTTTTTTTACTGCGGCATGTCAATTCTTGGTGCGGAACTACAGCGTTTCTGCACCCATTGACTTCCATTTCCGCAGCAAAACCGCAGATGTAAAAAAGATCTGAGGTTTTGCTGCGGATGTGGGTGCGAGAAACGCTGCGGCCCGGGAGGAGGGAAGTGTGTGGGTGGTGACTGTGTGCGTGTCTGTGTGTGCTGGCGGGGTCTGTGTGTGTGGGTCTGCGGGGCTGTGTGCTGGGTTGGCGGAGCTGTGTGCGGGGTCAGCGAGGGGGTCGACAGGGCGGTGTGCGGGAGGTCGGCGGGGCTGTCCACGGGGCTGTGTCAGTGTGTGTTTGTGTGTGCAGGCATCTACAAGTCCCATCTGGCTATGCCTGCTACAGTGACAGTGATTGACATATTAGCCAATGATGGGACAGTAGTAGTCCCATCATCCGGCTAATGTGTTGAATGTAGAAAAAAAAAAAACACATACAGTACATATATAGTTCATACTCACCATCTACACCTAATCCCCGAAGCCATCGCTTGCCTGAAAAAAAAATTAAAATAAACCAACAATATACTCCCTGTGTCCGGCGTAATCCAAATAATACCACTGTCCCACGACGATCTCCCGTGGAGAGCTGTACCATCAGCTGATGCGACCGCTCTCCAGGGGCTCCGGGATACAATGACGGAAGGTATCCTTCTGCACTCTATCCCTCCGCCGCTGAGTATTGTATAGCTCATACTGTCACTTATGGCACAGCACAGCATTGCCATAAAGAGAGACAATGAACTAAATGTAACCTCTTCAGTGATACACTGCAGGAGCCATTGTATACAGTTGGTTTATTATTTTTTTTCAGGCAATCGAGGGCGTCGCAGGAATTAGGCGTGGTTGTAAGTATGGTGAAATTAAGAATATTAAAATAATTTTTTCTGGCTGTCTTTTTTTTTTTTTTTTAACTCTTTCACTACTATAGGATTAGTAATGGATAGGTCACAGCGCTCCATCCAGGTGTAATGGTTAAAAAGAGGTAGCTTTATTATGCCATCAAAGCAGCAACGTTTCGACCTAAGTAGGTCTTTTTCAAGCATACACAAAGTAAAAAGGGCCGGCTTTAAATAGTGTGGATACCACGCAGGGCACCAATCACCATCCGGTCGCCGCCCACAGATCATAGACATTACATCCGAATACAAAACAAACATCAGACATCCACATATTAAAAACCAACTAGCGCCAATATATATAACAATAATCAAATACCGAAATGCATTGAATTTATACAAACTAATAAATGTAAACAAAGTACTATGCAATCCACTCGGTGCATTCAGGTTGTCATGGAGATCTCCACCAATCCACACAGGGCACGGGCATGATTTTAGACCAATCAGATCACTCCCAGTTCGCCGCCAAAACAGGTCCAACCGCCTATCAGTAATCTCAAGACAATCGGACATACATATGTCTCCACTTAAAGTTGCCATTACAAGTTCCTAGTGAGCATCACAAACTCACGTCATAATCTGGCGTCTTGTCCCGATCATCAGATCGCGGTGATGCGAGTGCGCAAGCGCACCGTAGACAGGAAGTGTCCACGATCCGGTCCCCAGATAGCGGCGATGCGAGTGCGCAGGCGCATCGCAAACAGGAAGCATGCACACACTGTGGATCAACCAGCCAGCGACGCCGCCCGCCCACCTCACACTCACCGCATCACGTGACACAGGGCAGCGCCGATCACCTAGGCAACAGGCACAACATCCGAAGCTCTAGCAGAGTTTACAAGAGGAGTAATCATTCCCCATTAGACTTTTAACCGAACTTCAACCTATCTCCCACATATACTAAAAACAAAACCTAACATTCATTATTAGTGTATAATATTAAGCAACAGTCGGGGGCATAAGGAGGGAAACCAAAGGAAAATACACACTACCATGTGAATACCAATCTTGATATTATCCCCAGGCATCCCATGCCTCCTAACAACCGACTGTGGCCATCCCACCTAAAAGAAAAACAAAAAGAGAAAAACAAAAAGTGATTAAATACATATCCCTAATGGATGCCAATTAAAAACAAATACTGATGAATGACCCATATCATATACTATCTTGCTCAAGACACACAAGCATGAAAATTAAAGTCAATATTTAGGCCCTTTGGTTGTAGCGACCCCAGTGTATAAATCCAACGTAGTTCTTTCTTTTTTAAAATTTTAATTCTGTCACCACCCCTCCTCAGAACCGGAACACTGTCAATTACCCTGAACCTAAGTTGGTTCACCGAATGTCTTTTTTCAATAAAATGTTTCGGAACAGGTAACTCAGTGAGGCCCGTTCTCACCGTGCTCTTATGCTTGCTAATTCGGGCCCTCACCTCCATGGTCGTCTCGCCCACATAGGTGAGTCCACATGGGCACACAATCATATACACCACAAAACTGGAGGAACAAGTGTACCTCTCCTTCAAAAAAATCTTTTTACCCGTGTGCGGATGGTAAAAAAATTCCCCTTTTAGCATGTTATTACAGCAGGCACAGCCCAAACAAGGAAAATTCCCATGTCTGGCTGTGCCCAAGGTTCTCTGCACCAAAGATTTTGAAGGTCCAATATCAGATTTTACAACCCTATCTCTTAGATTGCGTCCCCGTCTAAAAGACATCATTGGGTGCATCACAAATCCCGGAACCGATGGTAGGCCACGTTGTAGAAGGGCCCAATGTTTTCTAAGAATATTGCCAATCTCATTACTTGCCGCACTAAATGTAGATACAAAAGGAATGCGTTCACATGACTGTCTGACCTGAGTCCTGTGTCAAGTACTCTCACGGGAACAACTAATCGCCTTTTGTTTGTACTTAGCCACTTCCCTCCCGGGGTACCCCCTTGCTATAAATTTGGAGCACATCTCATCTAATCGTTTGTCAACCCTCCCTTCGTCTGAAACTATTCTCCTCACTCTCAAAAGTTGGCTCCATGGTAAGGAGCCAACCATTTTCCTTGATGATTGCTATCAAATAATAATAGCCCATTCCTATCCGTTTCTTTGACAAACAGATCGGTGCATAATTTATTCTCATTTTTATATACCAACGTGTCTAGAAACTGTATCTGTGTTAGTGAGGAAGTCAAGGTGAACTGTAATTCAGGATATATTTGATTCAGCTCTAGATGGAACTTATCCAAGTCCTCAGAGCTACCCTCCCAAATCACAAAAATGTCATCTATATAGCGCCACCAGGCTCTGACGTGGTGCCAGAGGATGGAATTGTACACGAACTTGTCCTCAAGTACCGCCATGTAGATGTTAGCATAAATGGGGGCCACATTGGACCCCATGGCGGTACCTCTCAACTGCAAGAAAAAATCATCCCCAAAAAGAATAAAGTTCCGTCTAAGGATAAATTCAAGCAGTGTGAGGACAAGCCGTGCACACTCCGGGGCCACGTCAGAGCCCGATAGCACACAGGAGACCGCCTCCAAACCTTTATTGTGTTCAATAGACGTGTACAAAGACACAATGTCAAAAGATGCCAGGATAGTCGTCTCAGATACCGTAAAATCATCAATTTTTTCAAGGAAATCACTTGTGTCTCTAATATATGATCTAGCTGAGGTAGCATAAGGGCGTAACACTCGATCCAGGAAAATAGCAGGTTTGTTAAAAAAAGAACCCCTACCCGAGACGATAGGTTGTCCCGGGGGGTTCATTAGGTCCTTATGTATTTTAGGTAATACATACAGTACCGGTATCACCGGAGCCTCAGTAATCAAAATTTCAGACAGCTTGTGGTCAATGAGTCCCATGGTTAGGGAGTCACTGACCACAAGCTGCAACTCCTTCTGGAATCGAAGAGTCGGATTACAGGATAATTTTTCATACACAGTGGCATCTTCTAATTGACGTAGAATCTCAGCCCTATATTTTATACTGTCCATCACAACTACCGCCCCGCCCTTGTCGGCTGGTTTAATCGTGAGTAGGGTATTTTCAGCCAGGGCTTTCATAGCCAATCTCTCATTAGATGTAACATTTTGGGTTCTAGCCGGTCTAAAGTTAGATCTCACGTGCCCTGTGTGGATTGGTGGAGATCTCCATGACAACCTGAATGCACCGAGTGGATTGCACAGTACTTTGTTTACATTTATTAGTTTGTATAAATTCAATGCATTTCGGTATTTGATTATTGTTATATATATTGGCGCTAGTTGGTTTTTAATATGTGGATGTCTGATGTTTGTTTTGTATTCGGATGTAATGTCTATGATCTGTGGGCGGCGACCGGATGGTGATTGGTGCCCTGCGTGGTATCCACACTATTTAAAGCCGGCCCTTTTTACTTTGTGTATGCTTGAAAAAGACCTACTTAGGTCGAAACGTTGCTGCTTTGATGGCATAATAAAGCTACCTCTTTTTAACCATTACACCTGGATGGAGCGCTGTGACTTTTCTTTAAAGTATCTGCTTGTCCTGGAAGGTTCCCTGGACCGAACACGGGCGCCCCAGTAAGTGAGTGCTGTCAGCCAACTTCTTTTTTTCTAGTAATTGATAGGTGTCTTAGTGACGCCTCTCCATTACTAACCGGGCTTAATGTCACCTTACAATAGCAAGGTGACATTAACCCCTTCATGACCTTGGGATTTTCCATTTTTCCGTGTTCGTTTTTCGCTCCCCTCCTTCCCAGAGCCATAACTTTTTTATTTTTCCATCAATTTGGCCATGTGAGGGCTTATTTTTTGCGGGACGAGTTGAACTTTTGAACGACATGATTTGTTTTACCATGTCGTGTACTAGAAAACGGGAAAAAAATTCCAAGTGCGGTGAAATTGCCAAAAAAAGTGCAGTCCCAAACTTGTTTTTTGTTTGGCTTTTTTGCTAGGTTCACTAAGGCTATTTTCACACTAGCGTCGGTACTGGGCCGTCGCGCCGTGGTCCCGACGCACAAAAAAAGTTACATGTAACTTTTTTTGTGGCGGCGGTGCGCCAAAACACGATGCAACGCGTCGCTAATAAAAGTCTATGGAGAAAAAACGCATCCTGCTGACAACTTTGCAGGATGCGTTTTTTATCCACAACGACGCATTGCGACGTGCAGTGCACGACGCTAGTGTGAAAGTAGCCTAAATGCTAAAACTGACCTGCTATTATGATTCTCCAGGTCAGTACGAGTTCATAGATACCTAACATGACTAGGTTATTTTTTATCTAAGTGGTGAAAAAAAATTCCACACTTTGCTAAAAAAAAAAAATTGCCCCATTTTCCGATACCCGTAGCGTCTCCATTTTTCATGATCTGGGGTCGGTTGAGGGCTTATTTTTTGCGTGCCGAGCTGGCATTTTTAATGATACCATTTTGGTGCAGATATGTTCTTTTGATCGCCCGTTATTGCATTTTAATGCAATGTCGCGGCGACCAAAAAAACGTAATTCTGGCGTTTCAAATTTTTTTCTCGCTACGCCATTTAGCGATCAGGTTAATGATTTTTTTTATTGATAGACCGGGCGATTCTGAATGCTGCGATACCAAATATGTGTAGGTTTGATTTTTTTTTTAATTAATCTATTTTGATTGGGGCGAAAGGGGGGTGATTTAAACTTTTATATTTTTTTATTTTTTTCATATTTTTTTACTTTTTTTTTTTTTTTTTTTTGGGGGGGGGGGGTTAACTTTTGCCATGCTTCAATAGCCTCCATGGGAGGCTAGAAGCTGGCACAACGCGATCGGCTCTGCTACATAGCAGCGATCATCAGATCGCTGCTATGCAGCAGAAATGCAGGTGTGCTATGAGCGCCGACCACAGGGTGGCGCTCACAGCTACCGGCGATCAGAAACCATAGAGGTCTCAAGGACCAATGCAGAAGCATCGCTGACCCCCGATCATGTGACGGGGGTCGGCGATGCGCTCATTTCCGGCCGCCCGGCCGGAAACGCCGGTTAAGTGCCGCTGTCTGCGTTTGACAGCGGCATTTAACTAGTTAATAGTGGCGGGTGAATCGCGATTTCACCCGCCGCTATTGCGGGCACATGTCAGCTGTTCAAAACAGATGCACCATTTCTGGGGTGGCTGCGGGATGGTGTTTATAGCCGGGGGGGGGGGGGGCAATATCTATGGCCCCTTCCTAGGCTATGAATATTAGCCCACAGGTGTTTGCGTAGCCTTTCTGGCTATAAAACACAGGGGACCCCACGTCATTTTTTTGGGGGGTCCTCCTATCTTAATAGCCAGTAAAGACTATGCAGACAGCTGCAGGCTGATATTCATAGCCTGGGAAGAGGCCATGGGTATTACCCCCTTCCCAGGCTACAAATATTGGCCCAAGGCCGTCGGCTTTCCCCCTCTGGTGCAGAAAATTGCGCAGGAGGCCACGCCATTTTTTTCCCGTTTTTTTTTTAAATTAAACATATTGTTCATTAATAAACATCAGCCTTGCTATTATATATCTATGGATATATCTAGGGATATATCCATAGATATATCCATCTATACATAGATATAACTATACTGTAGATATATCTCTAGGTGTAGATATATATATATATATATATATATATATATATATATATATATATATATATATATATATATATATATATATATATATATATACAGTTAGGTCCATATATATTTGGACAGAGACAACATTTTTCTAATTTTGGTTATAGACATTACCACAATGAATTTTAAACAAAACAATTCAGATGCAGTTGAAGTTCAGACTTTCAGCTTTCATTTGAGGGTATCCACAATAAAATTGGATGAAGGGTTTAGGAGTTTCAGCTCCTTAGCATGTGCGACCCTGTTTTTAAAGGGACCAAAAGTAATTGGACAATTGACTCCAAGGCTATTTCATGAACAGGTGTGGGCAATCCCTTCGTTATGTCATTCTCAATTAAGCAGATAAAAGGTCTGGAGTTGATTTGAAGTGTGGTGCTTGCATTTGGAAGGTTTTGCTGTGAAGTAAACATGCGGTCAAAGGAGCTCTCCATGCAAGTGAAACAAGCCATCCTTAAGCTGCGAAAACAGAAAAAAACAAGCCGAGAAATTGCTACAATATTAGGAGTGGCAAAATCTACAGTTTGGTACATCCTGAAAAAGAAAGAAAGCACTGGTGAACTCATCAATGCAAAAAGACCTGGGTGCCCACGGAAGACAACAGTGGTGGAGGATAGAAGAATAATCTCCATGGTGAAGAGAAACCCCTTCACAACAGCCAACCAAGTGAACAACACTCTCCAGGAGGTCGGCGTATCAATATCCAAATCTACCATAAAGAGAAGACTGCATGAAAGTAAATACAGAGGGTTCACTGCACAGTGCAAGCCACTCATAAACATCAAGAATAAAAAGGCTAGACTGGACTTTGCTAAAAAACATCTAAAAAAGCCAGCACAGTTCTGGAAGAACATTCTTTGGACAGATGAAACCAAGATCAACCTCTACCAGAATGATGGAAAGAGAAAAGTATGGCGAAGGCGTGGTACAGCTCATGATCCAAAGCATACCACATCATCTGTAAAACACGGCGGAGGCAATGTGATGGCTTGGGCATGCATGGCTGCCAGTGGCACTGGGTCACTAGTGTTTATGGATGATGTGACACAGGACAGAAGCAGCCGAATGAATTCTGAGGTATTCAGAGCCATACTGTGTGCTCAGATCCAGCCAAATGCAGCCAAACTGATTGGTCGTCGTTTCCTACTACAGATGGACAATGACCCAAAACATAAAGCCAAAGCAACCCAGGAGTTAATTAAATCAAAGAAGTGGAATATTCTTGAATGGCCAAGTCAGTCACCTGATCTCAACCCAATTGAGCATGCATTTCACTTGTAAAGACTAAACTTCAGACAGAAAGGCCCACAAACAAACAGCAACTGAAAACCACCGCAGTGAAGGCCTGACAGAGCATCAAAAAGGAGGAAACACAGCGTCTGGTGATGTCCATGAGTTCTAGACATCAGGCAGTCATTGCCAGCCAAGGGTTTTCAACCAAGCACTAAAAATGAACATTTTATTTAAAATTATTGAATCTGTCCAATTACTTTTGGTCCTTTTAAAAACAGGGTGGCACATGTTAAGGAGCTGAAACTCCTAAACCCTTCATCCGATTTTAATGTGGATACCCTCAAATGAAAGCTGAAAGTCTGAACTTCAACTGCATCTGAATTGTTTTGTTTAAAATTAATTGTGGTATTGTCTATAACCAAAACTAGAAAAATGTTGTCTCTGTCCAAACATATATGGACCTAACTGTATATATATATCTATGGATATATCTATAGATATAACTATGGATATATCTATAGATATAACTATGGATATATCTATAGATATAACTATGGCTATATCTATAGAGACAGATATGGATATATCTATCTATCGATATATCTATCTATAGATATATTTATAGATAGATATATAGATATATCGATAGATATATCTATAGATACATAGATATATCTATCCATATATCTATCTAACTATCCATATACATCTATCCATAGATGAATAGATCTATCTATATGTAGATCTATCTATCTATAGATTATTTATCTCAGTCCTTCTATCTATCTAAATATCGATAGATTCATAGATAGATAGAAGGAATGAGATAGATAGATGATAGAAAGATAGAAGGAGTGAGATAGATCTATCTATCTATGTATAGATCTATCTATCTATCTATCTATCTATCTATCTATCTATCTATCCCATATCTATCTACCTATCTATCTGTCTGTCTGTCTATCTATCTATCTGTGTGTAATGGAGTGTGATTTGGACAAAAGTAAAAGAGGAGGTTGGACAAGAAATGACATCACATATCTTTTTTTTTGTTGTTCAATTGCAGCGCCCCAGAGTTCTGGTCGTTGCAGTACCGTGGCTCTGCCGCTAAGGGGAGCCATGGTACGTTCGATGGCACCGAAGGAGTTCCTCCAATCAGGTATCACAGACACCAATATGTTTCATAGCTGGGCCTCCGGGGGGAGCTAAGGGTGCTATTCATTAGGCCACTCCCCACCATAGTGGGTAAACTGGGGGTCAGGCAGAAAGTTAGAGAGAACGCTGACGGGATTGAACGGAGCAACACCCTGTGGCAGGGGGTGTTGTGAAGGGAGAGACTGTAGGGTCTCTGCCAGGGGTGGGATCCTGGCAGAGGCTTGGCATTGAAAGAACGTAACGGGTCCGCGCAGGCTCCTGGAAGCGGCGGGACTCAAGGAAAGGACTAGAAGCGAGACAGATTGTGCTGAGTGAGAAACGAGATCAAGCAGAAGGAGAATACCAGCAGGGGTTGTGCTGAAAGAGGCAGCACCTTGCTGAGGCGCAATACCGGTGGCCGGAACGCCGAGGGAGTGGATTAGAATACAGCTTCAAGCCATACTCCAAACAGCGGCAGGACAGTCGGTCTCAGGCGGGCTGTCTACCACATATCACCTATGAAGTCTTGGGGGGCAATTGCGGGAGAGGGGCGTCTCTAGGGTCCCGGAAGAACTCCAGGCCTACCTGACAAACGGGTGCCATTCCAACCTGAATACAGGGAAGGGGTGGATTACAGAGGAACATCAAATCGAGTTGTGAGGGAACTTAAGAAACAGACACAACCGTTGTGGGGTCACTTTCCGTGAGCACAGCAGGGAAGGACTACAACACATAGCGCTAGAAGGAAGGCACAGATTTCCACCTGAGAGGAGGGCTCTGGAGGTGCCATTGGACCGGCCGGACTTGCGCAGCCTGGTGAACCGTATTCTGGACTGAGGACTCAGAGATCTCCAGTAAAGAGGTAAAGAGACTGCAAACTGGTGTCCTCGTTATTTACCGCGACTTACACCCCACAACCGCACCGTTACATCGCTACCATTACTACCACCTATTTCACCGGACGTCCCCCACTGACGGACAGGGCCACGGACCGGGTCTAGCCACCGTGACAACCCCCAGAGCAGAGACTCAGAGGCCCGGCTCCGGGTACCCCTCGGCCCTGCGGCGGTGTGGGGGCGCTCCAACTTGGCGTCACGAACAGGATCTACTTAAGCCTGAAGAATCAGGTCATGTGTGTCTAGAGACTGTGATTTACTGTGATTGGACTGTACTTTATTGCAAGACTGTGTGCTGTGCCATTAGCCGCCAAAAGTTCCCGCCAAAAGGCGCCGCCATTGCTACACCCAAGGGGAAGGAGGGCGTGTTATGGGCGGAGACTCCCAGTGTGGCGCGAGAAATGGCTACCGCCCCCTGCACTTCTGGCTGCAGAGGAATGACCTGCCCCAAAGCAGAAGAGAAACACCCCTTGATATGCAACGGCGGGAAGCGGGTGATGGAGAAGCCCGACCTCAGAGAAATGGCGGAGTCAGGTGCATGCACTGCCACCGACTATCAGGCAGCGATGATGAACGGCGAGTGCCTGAGCGAGGAAGAAGTGGTTCAGGCCTGCCCTTCTTCACCGGAGACGGACCGGAAGCCTGCGGATCCGACAGCGGAGCTATGTCCACCAATCCCGACCTTGGAGTTAGAGGAGGAGGAACCACTGCAAGCGGAGCGGAATCCGAGCATCCCATTGGCGGGGCCCCGGTCCGGGCTGCAGCCGATTCCAGCGTCCTTGTTAACGGACCGGAGCGACACCGATGGAACCACATTAGACGCAGGTATGGCCGACGCCCCTGCTCCCCTTCACGAGCCCGCTTCCATGGCCCACCTCCATCGCAGTAGGGAGCGACTTATCTCGGCAGGGCTAATGGTGCTATCCCCCGACGACCTGGGGAGGATGGTGCCACCGCTGTCGACTGGAGTGGGGGAGCCTGTGGATGTGAGCTTAGATGGAGTGGTTCTTCGGTGGGACACCCCTTGGTTTAGAGCAGATGGATCCCGGGAGAACGGGTCCACTCTTGCGGTGCTTACATGGGAACAATATAGACAGTGCTTGATTCTGCAGTGGAAAGGACGGAGAGGAGCTGAGTCGATGGGCCCACCGAAAGTACAACAACCCCCCCTGGCATGGGATGACAGAGACGCGGTAAGGCGAGGCACTGTGTTGGCCTACCATGTAAAAAGGGGGTGGGGCCTCATACACGAGCCGGGACTGGATACTGATGTTTTCGTTGCGCATTGTAACGTGAGGGCTCCTTGTTGTGGCCGAAGCAGAGAACCGTTACAAAAGGGGGATCCAGTGACCTACAGCCGCCACTTGAACCCGCTGGGGTGGTATGCACGGAATGTTCGGCGGTGTATGTCTGGGCCTGCGGCACCTGCAGCCCCAGACCTGGTCCCGGGAGCGCCTGAACTTGTCACCATCGCAACGGTACGCCTAGTGGCAGCCCCGGAGCTGGCCAGTCGAGTCCATCTGCATGTTCGAACCGAGGACACTGGTGCTGCAGTGGCCGGGGGCCGGGAGCCCCAGCCACCAGAAGAAGAGTAAACCTCGGAAACCTGAAAATGTAAATAGTTACTGTTTGTCTTTTGTTCTTTTGAGTTGTTGCTAAACCCGCCCAGGGTTAATGGATCCCTTTGTTGACCCGGGATCCCTGTGTTGTTCTGAGTTTTCCTAAAATTTTTGCACAAGTTTAAAGAACTGCAGAAATCATGGACTGTGCATGATTCGAACTTCCCTTGTAAATAGTTTGCACCTTCTTAAAGGTGCTCCCTACTGGTTTTAGCCAAAGACACTTTGCGAAGATATTTGCCCTATTTGTTTGAGCCAAAGACACTTTGTGAAGATACCTTTCCTACCGGTTCTAGTTAAAGACACTTTGCGAAGATACCATGCCGGAACCTTTGCATGGGCCGGTAGGCTGAGAAGACGAGCTACCTTAGAAAGACTTGGTCTCCTCTTAAAGGGGATGTGAGAAACTGAACTTGAGAGAGATACTGTTGCAGAACAGTAATGCCATAATGATGCCTTGAAAAGAAATGTAACTGTTTTACATGCTAAGTTATATGTGTTGAATTTGTTGAAATGTCTAAATAATGTTTTGCAGAAAGAAAAGATGCAGAGAGCCCGTAGGGGTAGAGATAGAGGTCTGCATAGTTGAAAGTAAGCAAAGTAATAATGAAGGTGAGGATAGAAGGTAAACCCCGCGTCCCCATTGAAAGTTACTTTGTTACTAAGGACAGAGAGTGAACCCGTAGGGGTTAGAGAGTGAGTCCTTAAGGGAGCCGAGTAGAGCTGGCTCAGAGTTCTTTAAGCGAAAGGAATGTTATGTCTATACCATGTATAGTAGAGAAAGGCAGTAGGCCCTGGATGAACAGGGCGGTCCTGTAAAAGAAAGGAGAGGCAGTAGGTCTGGTGCCATAGGGACAGGCGGTCCTGCAGGTTCAAAGTAGGAGAATGTGAAGTTACCTTACCCTGTAATGTGATTATAGGAAGGCCTTTGGTAAACTAAGAGTGTATGTTTCCTAAAGGCAATGTTAATTTATTGTTCCAGAATTTGCACTAAGTAGAATACCCGGTTGGGTAACAGGAGTTATGCATAGCCTGTAATTTATAATGTTGACCATGTTTGTAACGTTAAAAGTGTCCTCACCTCCCATAAAGGGAAGCCTGTTCAAGTATACTTATCGTTTTGCACTCAACAAAATTGTATGTCTTTTTGCTAATCTGTATTGTTGTTTTTCTTCCCAGTCCCGGAGTACTGTGTTTAACCAGGGGGGAGTGCAGCGCCCCAGAGTTCTGGTCGTTGCAGTACCGTGGCTCTGCCGCTAAGGGGAGCCATGGTACGTTCGATGGCACCGAAGGAGTTCCTCCAATCAGGTATCACAGACACCAATATGTTTCATAGCTGGGCCTCCGGGGGGAGCTAAGGGTGCTATTCATTAGGCCACTCCCCACCATAGTGGGTAAACTGGGGGTCAGGCAGAAAGTTAGAGAGAACGCTGACGGGATTGAACGGAGCAACACCCTGTGGCAGGGGGTGTTGTGAAGGGAGAGACTGTAGGGTCTCTGCCAGGGGTGGGATCCTGGCAGAGGCTTGGCATTGAAAGAACGTAACGGGTCCGCGCAGGCTCCTGGAAGCGGCGGGACTCAAGGAAAGGACTAGAAGCGAGACAGATTGTGCTGAGTGAGAAACGAGATCAAGCAGAAGGAGAATACCAGCAGGGGTTGTGCTGAAAGAGGCAGCACCTTGCTGAGGCGCAATACCGGTGGCCGGAACGCCGAGGGAGTGGATTAGAATACAGCTTCAAGCCATACTCCAAACAGCGGCAGGACAGTCGGTCTCAGGCGGGCTGTCTACCACATATCACCTATGAAGTCTTGGGGGGCAATTGCGGGAGAGGGGCGTCTCTAGGGTCCCGGAAGAACTCCAGGCCTACCTGACAAACGGGTGCCATTCCAACCTGAATACAGGGAAGGGGTGGATTACAGAGGAACATCAAATCGAGTTGTGAGGGAACTTAAGAAACAGACACAACCGTTGTGGGGTCACTTTCCGTGAGCACAGCAGGGAAGGACTACAACACATAGCGCTAGAAGGAAGGCACAGATTTCCACCTGAGAGGAGGGCTCTGGAGGTGCCATTGGACCGGCCGGACTTGCGCAGCCTGGTGAACCGTATTCTGGACTGAGGACTCAGAGATCTCCAGTAAAGAGGTAAAGAGACTGCAAACTGGTGTCCTCGTTATTTACCGCGACTTACACCCCACAACCGCACCGTTACATCGCTACCATTACTACCACCTATTTCACCGGACGTCCCCCACTGACGGACAGGGCCACGGACCGGGTCTAGCCACCGTGACAACCCCCAGAGCAGAGACTCAGAGGCCCGGCTCCGGGTACCCCTCGGCCCTGCGGCAGTGTGGGGGCGCTCCACAATAATAGAACTTTATTTAGCTTTCAAAAACGCACAAAAAAGGCAGCAAAAACGGGCGGATTTTTACCTGCATTTTCTGCCAAGAGGTGCAGATTCTGTTCAGGGAATTCCACAGGCAAATCTGCAATGTGTGCACATACCTTAATAAATCCTGATATTGGGGATTCTAATTGTCGATTGAAACCTGTATTGTCACATGGAGAAGACACTCTGACTTGGCAGTGTCCTATGCTTTACCTCTTTAGTCACCATCATAGGTAATATTCATGCTTCATTTCCAGGTGTACATTCACAGGTCACACAGGTGAAAGGTACAGAAGACTTTTTTACTTACCCTTAGTAGTATAAGCAGTGGAGGCAGACACTGTTAGCTTACTGTGCTCTCAGAATTCTCAATGACCCATTCAATTGCATCCCACCCCTAGGAGGACACAGAAATTAAGTCAGTATGCAGATGAAATCACGGTAAGGGGATCCATAAAAAGCATTCAGGATTTTCAAGAGATCTACAGGGTGGGCCATTTACATGGATACACCTAAATAAAATGGGAATGGTTGGTGATATCAATTTCCTGTTTGTGGCATATTAGTATATGGGGGGGGGGGGTAATTTTTCAAGATGGGTGGTGACCATGGCGGCCATTTTGAAGCTGGCCATTTTGGATCCAACTTTATTTTTTCCAATGGGAAGAGTGTCATGTGACACATCAAACTTATTGCGCATTTCACAAGAAAATCAATGGTGTGCTTGGTTTTAACGTAACTTTATTCTTTCATGAGTTATTTACAAGTTTCTTTTTGTTTACAGCCAGTGACATGTCGCAGAGGTTAACACGTGAGGAGCGGATAGAAATTGTGTTGATATCTGGTGAACGCAGTACCTGGGTCATTGCAGCAGATTTCAATGCAAGACACCCTACAAGACCTCCCATCTCCCATGCTACAGTTAGCAAACTGCTTGCCAAATTTCGTGAAGCAGGTCAAGCATTTTATTTAGGTGCATCCATATAAATGGCCCACCCTGTACAGAGTGATCGGGAAGCACAGCTGTGTTTGCAATATGGTACCATTCAAGGGGTTATCCTGGAATAGGAAGATATGACTGCTTTTTACTAAAAAAAAAACAGTGCCACTCCAGTTCACAGGTTGTGTGTGGTATTGCAGCTCACCCCTTGTACAGGGAATCGTCACCTGATTCATGCTGCCCAAATCACAGACAACATAAATCAGATCCTGGCTGCAATGATTACAGCCTGGTATATTTTTATCTGAAACGAAAATATACTTTAAAGATCATGCCAGGGGACCATAGCCCAGGACAAGACTAGTCCGGAGTCGCCCCATTCAGCTTTTCCCGGTACTGCTGCAGGAGATTGACAGGTGACTCCTATAATGAGAGACCCATCAATCACCTCTAGCTGTGTTAAGAGAAACTTGCCAGCATAGAGCAAGACTAGTCTTCTTCCCACTAAACAGAAAAAATTGGAGTACTGAGTCCCAAAATTGACAAAAAGGTATAAATTTATTTGACATATACTTGCACAAAAAACATAATTACATAAATAAAAAAAAATATATAAATAAAACAGTACTAGAGACACAAAGCAGCAGGGACATTATACGCACTAAGACAATGATACAATGAAAATATTGATATCCACTCTACTTACTCCCAGTTGAAATAAGCACTAAGCACTTTACTATATATTTGCCCGTTATAACTAGAACACTTGTGCCACTTTCTACCTGATCCTGCTGCTTTATGTGTTTCTAGTACTGTTTTATATACAGCTCTGGCAAAAATTAAGAGACCACCACATCAAAACCCTGTCATGGGCAGCCCAATCTCCAGATCTGAACCCCATTGAAAACCTCTGGAATGTAATCAAGAGGATGATGGATAGTCACAAGCCATCAAACAAAGAACTGCTTACATTTTTGTGCCAGATTCAGTGTGAAAGACTGGTGGCAAGCATGCCAAGACGCATGAAAGCTGTGATTCAAAATCATGGTTATTCCACAAAATATTGATTTCTGAACTCTTCTTGAGTTAAAACATTAGTTGTTTCTAAATGATTATGAACTTGCTTTCTGTGCATTCTTTAAGGTCTGAAAGCCCTGTGTTTTTCTTTAATTTTTACCATTTCTCCTTTTCTGAAAAAAAATACAAAATTTATTGCTTGGAAATTCGGAGACATGTTGTCAGAAGTTTATAGAATAAATGAACAATTTACATTTTACTAAAAAAATATACCTATAAAGACAAAAATCAGACAAACTGAACACTTTGCAGTGGTCTCTTAATTTTTGCCAGTTTTATATAATGTTTTTGATTTATGTAATTATGTTTTTTGTACAAGTAGATGTCAAATAAATTTATACCTTTTTATCAATTTTGGGACTCAGTACTCCAATTTTTCTGTTTAGTTGTATTTAGGAGTGTCCTACTTCAATGTTGTGCCGAAGATTTGGCCACTTGGCTTCTGATCTGTCTGCCTATTGATTATTAATGGTTCCATATATGGTCTATATTTGTCTCATAGTCTTCTTCCCGGCATGATCTTTAAAATATATTTTCTCTGGAATGCTGAAGAGTTTCAGAGAGAGAGAGATATAACTGGCTGTATTCCTGCAGCCACGATCTGATTCAGAAACACGTCGTGTCAATATAAGACTTTGATAGATCCTTCTTTTTTAAAATAAAACAGGTCACCCACTCACTCCTGATTTTCATCCCATTGATAAAACCAGCTCTAGTTGGACTTCTGGAGTTCTCTGTTTTGGACTGTATCAGCTGCTCTGAGTTCCTTTTTCCCAGCAGACATAAGAACTTTCCTCTTTGCTTCTGACCTTGCTAGTGATAGTTTACCACTACATACAGTAGTTTGGAGTTGAAGGAGAAAGTTCCGTGTTTGGAGTTGGCGATTGGAGAGCTTTTTGGAGATTAATGCATGGAGATGGTTTTGCATGTTTATCTTTATCCTCTTCCATTTGGTTTCTTCCTTCCTAGTCCTCCCGTTTCTAAAGGTACCGTCACACTAAACGATATCGCTAGCGATCCGTGACGTTGCAGCGTCCTCGCTAGCGATATCGTTTAGTTTGACACGCAGCAGCGATCAGGATCCTGCTGTGATGTCGCTGGTCGCTGAATAAAGTCCAGAACTTTATTTGGTCGTCAGATCGCCGTGTATCGTTGTGTTTGACACCAAAAGCAACGATACCAGCGATGTTTTACACTGGTAACCAGGGTAAACATCGGGTTACCAAGCGCAGGGCCGCGCTTAGTAACCCGATGTTTACCCTGGTTACCAGCGTAAAAGTAAAAAAAACAAACAGTACATGCTCACCTGCGCGCCCCCAGCGTCTGCTTCCTGCTCTGACTGAGATCCGGCCCTAAAGTGAAAGCACAGCGGTGACGTCACCGCTGTGCTGTTAGGGCCGGAGCTCAGTCAGTGTCAGGAAGCAGACGCTGGGGGCGCGCAGGTGAGCATGTACTGTTTGTTTTTTTTACGCTGGTAACCAGGGTAAACATCGGGTTACTAAGCGCGGCCCTGCGCTTAGCAACCCGATGTTTACCCTGGTTACCCGGGGACCTCGGCATCGTTGGTCGCTGGAGAGCGGTCTGTGTGACAGCTCTCCAGCGATCAAACAGCGACGCTGCAGCGATCGGCATCGTTGTCGCTATCGCTGCAGCGTCGCTTAATGTGACGGTACCTTTACTCTGTTGTTTTGTGAGTGTATTTATATGATTGTAGTTTTCTTTTATCCCTGTCTGTTACCCCTATCTATCTAGTTAGTGTTTGCAAATACACGTCAGCCTCACACCTGCCTGGGTGGGGGAGAGAACAGATAAGGGTAAAATGAGCATAGCAAGCTACCACTCCCTGACATTTCCACCATATGGGGTAATCCGGGGGACATGGATAGCCTAGGGAGCCCCTAGTTCGAGGGATCGGATAAGTACCCACAGTCCCATGTCACTAGGTGACAGGAGATTTAGCACAAGTTCATGCAGAGAGCTGGAAAAATCTGGAGGGTTCACAAACTTTCAATGATCATTGTACATATATAGCATAGCATTACAATCATTTACTTAGGAATAGAAACACTGAGCCAAGTACACAAGCTCTCAATGCCTTGATACAAAGTATATTCTTGAATAAAGATCGGTTTCACAATCTATATATTAATCCAAATGCTGGGCCAAGCATATTGGTTTCTAACTCACTTTTTCCATCTGGTTTATATTATACCCCATTTAGTATAATAAAAGTTCCATTTCATGTCAGGCAACACTATACAACATGTAAATAGAAGGTGGGTATCTGATTAGTTCTCCTTTATGGCTCCTTTGCCCTAAGTCAAACAGAACAGAGGAGTCAACATGTCAGTCAAGCAGGAGGAGGCGGAGCTGTGGGGAGAATAGAGGCGGAGTGACAGAGGCTGCAGATCTACCATAGCCATTTGCATATCAATTCAAACACTAATTTCTCAGTAATGGAGGAACAGACTGGCCATGTAAGGAGTGGACTTGTCTTTGAAAGAACTATATGTGCATATAAATAGTTTGGAGGCTGAAATTTTGCTGACAGATTCCCATGCAGTGGAATTGCTTACATATAATAAAGAGGTGTCCAGGTGTTTTGCTTTCACAAGAAATCTACTGGTTATCTGCTCTGCCAGCTTTTACCAGGACCTGAATTTTATTCTTACAGAGCCAATATCCACCATATCTTATCTTACTGGACATTTGTGAGTAGAATATGGCTAACTATTGACACATCTAAATGTCTAAGGAAATGTAGGCTCTGAAGCTAGCTTCACACCATGTTTTTCCATCCTGTTAAAAAGTATTTTTTTACTGACCTTATCCTGTAGCCATGTACCTTTAATATACACTCACAAACGAGAATAAAATCAAAGCATATTCACATATTCCTCTCCGTGTGGTGATATCATTCCAAGCTTCTCCTCCCAAGTTTCACCTACTCAAGCTGATTTTATGCTCATTTGGGGTATACTAAATTTGCTTGATAAACTTTACGGTTGAGAGACTCTCTTGTGCTATTTGCTGAGTGCTTGGCTTCCTAGGAGCCTAACTAGGAGACAGGACATTAGAGCTAGGTGGGAGGCAGGGTCAGGATGTTCTTTCTGGTGGGGACATAGTCCTAAGGCCCCCATACAAATCAGACTAAGGTTGGCTGAAACTGATCATATCAAAGAGTGACCAACAGTCTAATGTGTACTGGGACCTCACACCTGTCCTTCAATAGATGATGTTTGAGGACAGAAAGGTCCAAAATTTCTGGTTTCAGAATGCAATTCTTTAAGAGGTAAGGTGCCACTAGAGATGTCTAGCAGCGGCTCTCTCATAGAGAGCACAGGAACCCTCGACATAGGCAGCACTTCTGTAATTGGGGGAGTCAGGGAAGAAAGCTATCACTCAATCCATTGTTTATCCGACAGTTTTTTCAAGTGTATGGGGGCTTTATTATTTATGTATCAGTGATGTTTTTTCAGTATTTCTCATGTTCTTCATACCTTTCTTGCATTTGATGAGATGGTGCTGGCCATTAGTCCTTCTAGGTAACTGCTTAAGCTGACTCCTCTTACAGTAATTATGGCTTCTTGTGTAAGGACCGTCCTACAATGAGAAACCACATAGAGAAGCAAGTCTGAAATGAAACATTATTAAACCAGAATTAATGTATATAAGTGTAGATTCAAAAGAGCATCTAAATCAAATCGATCAGTTTCATCCAAAAAAAACAAACTTTCTTTCTCAGTTGCCATCCGTGTACAATCCGTTTTTTTTTTTTAGAGCATCAGCGATTAATAATATACAAGACCATTTACAGATTACTACTGTACATGATTCACAGACATCTGAGAGAGGCCTAAAGTTTTTGTTGGAAACTTTTTCTAACACTCTCACAGCCGGTATGGTTGTATGCATTTGTATACCATGTGTTTAACTGTATTATTATAGCGCCATTTATTCCATGGCGCTTTACATGAGAATAGGGATATACATAAGAAAAAAAGTACAATATTCTAGAACAAAACAAGTCAACAGCTGGTACAGGAGGAGAGAGGACCCTGCCTGCGAGGGCTCACAATCCTCAAGGGATGGGTGAAGATACAGTAGGTGTGGGGAGACCTGGCTATGCAGCAGTTTGGTGGATTGGTGGTTACTGCAGGTTGTAGGCTTGTCAGAAGAGGTAGGTCTTAAGGTTCCTTTTGAAGGTTTCTACTGTAGGAGAGAGTCTGATATGCTGGGGTAGAGCGTACAAAAATCTTGTATGAAATTGTGGGAAGAGGAGATAAGAGGGGAGTAGAGAAGGAGATCTTGTGAGGATCGGGGGTTGCGTGCAGGTAAGTATCAAGAGATTCGTGTCTCCCCTTTTCCTCATAGTTTGTAAGCTTGCGAGCAGGGCCCTCATTCCTCCTGGTATCTATTTTGAACTGTGATTTCTGTTATGCTGTAATGTCTATTGTCTGTACAAGTCCCCTCTATAAGTTGTAAAGCGCTGCGGAATATGTTGGCGCTATATAAATAAAAATTATTATTATTATTATTATTATTAGGTCACAGATGTATGGAGGAAACAGGTTGCGGAAGGCTTTGCATGCTGTGGTTATGGTTTTGAACTGTAGTCATTAGGCAGAGAGGAGAGGGCAGGGAATAGCGGGGGAACAGGTGGATTAGCCAGCAGCAGAGTTTAGAAATGGATTGGAGGGGTGCGAGAGTCTTAGAGTAGTAGTCGAGGCAGGAAATGATGAGGGCCTGCACTAGTGTTTTTGCAGACTCATGATTAAGGAATGTGCGGATCCCGGAAATATTTTTGAGTTGGAGTTGGCAGAAAGTGGAAAAGAGGGGATTTAGTGAGATGGGGGAAAGATGATGAACTCTGTTTTATTCATGTTAAGTTTTAGAAATGTAGCAGAGAAGAAGGATGAAATAATGGCCAGACCTTGAGGGATTTCGGTTAGTACTGAGGTGATATCGGGTCCAGAGAGGTAGATCTGTGTCATCAGCATAGAGATGATACAGAAAGCCATTGGATTCTATGAGCTGTCCTAGGCAGAAGGTGTAGATGGAAAAGAGCAGGGGCCCTAGGACTGAACCTTGGGGACACCAACAGATACAGGGCAAGATGAGGAGGTGGTGTGTGAGTGGGAAATGCTGAATGTCCGGTCTCTGTTAGCTATGAAGAGATCCAAGATAGGGCCAAGTCTGTGATGCCAAGAGATGAGACGATCTGTAGTAAGAGGGAATGGTCCACTGTGTCGAAGGCAGTGGACAGGTCCAGGAGGAGGAGGACAGAGTAGTGTCGCTTGAATTTGGTGGTTAGTAGGTCATTGGTGACTTTAGTCAGGGAAGTTTCAGTGGAAAAATGGGGTCAGAAGCCAGATTGTAAGCTGTCAAAGAGGGTTCAGGGAGAGGGATGGAAGGACAGTTCAAGATGGAGGTGTTGTTCCAATAGTTTTTGAGTCATATGGGAGAAGTGATATGGGGCGATAGCTAGACACAGAGGATGGATCAAGGGGGGCATTTTAAGGATGGGTATGATCGAAGCAAGAAGGGAAGACACCAGTTAGTGATAGGTTGAAGAAATGGGTTAGGGTTGCGAAGAAGACTGGTGAGGTGTGGGATAAGGTTGGACGGGATCGGGTCAAGTGCACAATTGGTGAGATGTGATCTGGAGAGTAGAGAGTAAAGTTTATCTTCCATAATGGCGGAGAAGCTAAGCGGGTTTTGGATTAGGAGGGTGTTGTGAATTTACCTTTTGGCTCCCTCTAGTGGCTACTAGTGATTTGACTCTGGGTATGTCATTCATCCCTTGTATGCTCACCTGGGTCGTTAGGTCAGGGGTGTTGCTATATAAGCTCCCTGGGCCTTCAGTTCAATGCCTGGCAACGTTGATATCAGAGCTAATCTGTAGTGCTCTTGTCTACTGATCCTGGTTCCTGCTTGATTAAGCTAAGTCTGCTTCCTTGCTTTTTGCTATTTGTTTTGGTTTGCATTTTTGTCCAGCTTGTATATAATCTGTTTCCTGACCTTGCTGGAAGCTCTAGGGTGGCTGGTGTTCTCCCCCCGGGCCGTTAGACGGTTCGGGGGTTCTTGAATCTCCAGCGTGGATTTTGATAGGGTTTTTGTCATATAAGTTATCTTACTACATTCTGCTATTAGTAAGTGGGCCTCTCTTTGCTAAAACCTAGTTCATCTCTGTGTTTGTCATTTCCTCTTACCTCACCGTTATTATTTGTGGGGGGCTACTATCCTACTTTTGGGGTCTATTCTCTGGAGGCAAGAGAGGTCTTTGTTTTCCTCTTCTAGGGGTAGTTAGGCCTCCGGCTGGCGCGAGACATCTAGCGACCAACGTAGGCATGTTCCCCGGCTACTGCTAGTGTTGGCGTTAGGAGTAGATATATGGTCAACCCAGTTACCACTGCCCTATGAGCTGGATTTTTGTACGTCGCAGACTTACTTGTTTCTCTGAGACCCTCGCCATTGGGGTCATAACAGTTTGCCAGGCCAGTATTAAATGTTAAATGCATTGCAGAAGCGGGATTATAAGAAAGAAAGCTCTGAGTTTTTTTTTCTCTCTCTCATTTTTTTTTTTTCTTTTCCCCTTTACCTCTGAGTGGCTTGTGTTTGCTGCAGACATGAATGTCCAGACCTTGATTACAAGTGTGGACCAGCTTGCTGCTCGTGTGCAGGGCATACAAGATTATGTTATCAGAAGTCCTATGTCAGAACCTAAGATACCGATTCCTGAACCGTTTTCCGGAGACCGATTTAAATTTAGAAATTTCAGGAATAATTGTAAATTGTTTTTGTCCCTGAAACCCTGTTCATCTGGAGACTCCGCTCAGCAAGTAAAAATTGTTATTTCTTTTTTACGGGGCGACCCTCAGGATTGGGCCTTCTCGCTGGCGCCAGGAGATCCGGCATTGGCTGACATTGATGCGTTTTTTCTGGCGCTCGGTTTGCTTTATGAGGAACCCAATCTTGAGATTCAGGCAGAAAAGGCCTTGCTGGCTATGTCTCAAGGCCAGGACGAGGCTGAAGTGTATTGCCAAAAATTTCGGAAATGGTCCGTGCTGACCCAGTGGAACGAGTGTGCATTGGCTGCTAATTTTAGAAATGGCCTTTCTGAAGCCATTAAGAATGTGATGGTGGGTTTTCCCATTCCCACAGGTCTGAATGATTCTATGGCCCTGGCTATTCAAATCGACCGGCGGTTGCGGGAGCGCAAAACCGCTAATTCCCTCATGGTGTTGTCTGAACAGACACCTGATTTAATGCAATGTGATAGAATCCTGACTAGAAATGAGCGGAAAATTCATAGACGCCAGAATGGCTTGTGTTACTACTGTGGTGATTCTACACATGTTATCTCAGCATGCTCTAAACGTCTTACTAAGGTTGTTAGTCCGGTCGCCATTGGTAATTTGCAACCTAAATTTATTCTATCTGTAACTTTGATTTGCTCACTGTCATCGTATCCTGTCATGGCGTTTGTGGACTCGGGTGCTGCCCTGAGCCTTATGGATCTGTCATTTGCCAAGCGCTGCGGATTTGTTCTTGAGCCATTGGAAAATCCTATCCCTCTTAGGGGTATTGATTCTACGCCATTGGCAAAAAATAAACCGCAGTTTTGGACACAGGTTACCATGTGCATGACTCCCGAACATCGGGAGGTAATACGTTTTCTTGTTCTGCATAAAATGCATGATTTGGTTGTTTTGGGTTTGCCATGGTTACAGACCCATAATCCAGTCTTGGACTGGAAGGCTATGTCAGTGTCAAGTTGGGGCTGCCATGGAATTCATGGAGATTCCCTGCCCTTGTCTATTGCTTCTTCTACGCCTTCGGAAGTTCCGGCGTATTTGTCTGATTATCAGGATGTCTTCAGCGAGTCTAAGTCCAGTGCACTGCCTCCTCATAGGGAATGTGACTGTGCAATAGATTTGATTCCTGGCAGTAAGTTTCCTAAGGGGAGACTGTTTAATCTGTCGGTACCTGAACATACCGCGATGCGTTCATATATCAAGGAGTCTCTTGAGAAGGGGCATATCCGTCCTTCTTCTTCCCCTCTTGGTGCGGGATTCTTTTTTGTGGCCAAAAAGGACGGATCTTTGAGGCCTTGTATTGACTATCGGCTTTTAAATAAGATCACTGTCAAATTTCAGTATCCTTTGCCGCTGTTGTCAGATTTGTTTGCCCGGATTAAAGGTGCCAAGTGGTTCACCAAGATAGACCTTCGTGGTGCGTACAACCTTGTGCGCATTAGGCAGGGCGATGAATGGAAAACCGCATTCAATACGCCCGAAGGTCATTTTGAGTACTTGGTGATGCCATTCGGTCTCTCTAATGCACCTTCAGTTTTTCAGTCCTTCATGCATGACATTTTCCGGAAGTATCTGGATAAATTTTTGATTGTTTATCTGGATGATATTCTGTTTTTTTCTGATGATTGGGACTCGCATGTGGAGCAGGTCAGGATGGTTTTTGAGATTCTGCGTGAAAATTCTTTGTTTGTAAAAGGCTCAAAGTGTCTCTTTGGTGTACAGAAGGTTCCCTTTTTGGGGTTCATTTTTTCCCCTTCTGCTGTGGAGATGGATCCAGTCAAGGTCCGAGCTATTCATGATTGGACTCAACCCTCGTCAGTTAAGAGTCTTCAGAAGTTCTTGGGTTTTGCTAACTTCTACCGTCGTTTTATCGCAAATTTCTCTAGCGTTGTTAAACCGCTGACGGATATGACCAAGAAAGGCTCTGATGTAGCTAACTGGGCTCCTGCTGCCGTGGAGGCTTTCCAGGAGTTAAAACGCCGGTTTACTTCGGCGCCTGTTTTGTGCCAGCCTGACATCTCACTTCCCTTTCAGGTTGAGGTGGATGCTTCGGAGATTGGGGCAGGGGCCGTTTTGTCGCAGAGAGGCCCTGGTTGCTCTACTATGAGACCTTGTGCCTTTTTCTCTAGGAAGTTTTCGCCGGCAGAGCGAAATTATGATGTGGGCAATCGGGAGTTGTTGGCCATGAAGTGGGCATTTGAGGAGTGGCGTCATTGGCTCGAGGGTGCTAAGCATCGTGTGGTGGTCTTGACTGATCACAAAAATCTGATGTATCTCGAGTCTGCTAAACGCCTGAATCCTAGACAGGCCCGCTGGTCATTGTTTTTCTCCCGTTTTGACTTTGTGGTCTCGTATTTACCAGGTTCTAAGAATGTGAAGGCCGATGCTCTGTCTAGGAGCTTTGTGCCTGATGCTCCTGGAGTCGCTGAACCTGTGGGTATTCTTAAGGAAGGAGTTATCGTGTCTGCTATTTCTCCAGATCTGCGACGTGTGTTGCAGAGATTTCAGGCTGGTAGGCCTGACTCTTGTCCACCTGACAGATTGTTTGTGCCTGCTAGATGGACCAGCAGAGTCATTTCCGAGGTTCATTCCTCGGTGTTGGCAGGGCACCCGGGAATTTTTGGCACCAGAGATCTGGTGGCCAGGTCCTTTTGGTGGCCTTCCTTGTCAAGGGATGTGCGGTCATTTGTACAGTCCTGTGGTACTTGTGCTCGAGCTAAGCCTTGCTGCTCTCGTGCCAGCGGGTTGCTCTTGCCCTTGCCTGTCCCGAAGAGACCTTGGACACACATCTCTATGGATTTCATTTCTGATCTTCCGGTGTCTCAGGGCATGTCTGTCATCTGGGTGATATGTGATCGTTTCTCCAAGATGGTCCATTTGGTTCCTTTGCCTAAGCTGCCCTCCTCTTCTGATCTGGTTCCTGTGTTCTTCCAGAACGTGGTTCGTTTGCACGGCATTCCTGAGAATATTGTGTCGGACAGAGGATCCCAGTTTGTTTCCAGGTTCTGGCGATCCTTTTGTGGTAGGATGGGCATTGAGTTGTCGTTTTCATCCGCTTTCCATCCCCAGACTAACGGACAAACGGAGCGAACTAATCAGACTCTGGAGGCTTATTTGAGGTGTTTTGTCTCTTCTGATCAGGATGATTGGGTGACCTTCTTGCCGTTGGCTGAATTTGCCCTTAATAATCGGGCTAGTTCCGCCACCTTGGTTTCGCCATTTTTCTGCAACTCTGGTTTCCATCCTCGTTTTTCCTCGGGACATGTGGAGCCTTCTGACTGTCCTGGGGTGGATTCCGTGGTGGATAGGTTGCAGCGGATCTGGGGGCATGTGGTGGACAACTTGAAGTTGTCACAGGAGAAGGCTCAGCGTTTTGCCAACCGCCGCCGCGGTGTGGGTCCCCGACTTCGCGTTGGGGATTTGGTATGGCTGTCTTCTCGATTTGTTCCTATGAAGGTCTCCTCTCCCAAATTTAAGCCTCGCTTCATTGGTCCTTACAAGATATTGGAAATCATTAATCCTGTATCCTTTCGCCTGGATCTTCCGGTGTCGTTTGCCATCCACAACGTATTTCATAGGTCCTTGTTGCGGCGGTACGTTGTGCCTGTGGTTCCTTCTGCTGAGCCTCCTGCTCCGGTGTTGGTTGAGGGCGAGTTGGAGTACGTGATGGAGAAGATCTTAGATTCTCGTCTCTCCAGGCGGAGGCTTCAGTACCTGGTCAAATGGAAGGGCTATGGTCAGGAGGATAATTCCTGGGTGGTCGCCTCTGATGTGCATGCGGCCGATTTAGTTCGTGCCTTTCACGCCGCTCATCCTGATCGCCCTGGTGGTCTTGGTGAGGGTTCGGTGACCCCTCACTAAGGGGGGGGTACTGTTGTGAATTTACCTTTTGGCTCCCTCTAGTGGCTACTAGTGATTTGACTCTGGGTATGTCATTCATCCCTTGTATGCTCACCTGGGTCGTTAGGTCAGGGGTGTTGCTATATAAGCTCCCTGGGCCTTCAGTTCAATGCCTGGCAACGTTGATATCAGAGCTAATCTGTAGTGCTCTTGTCTACTGATCCTGGTTCCTGCTTGATTAAGCTAAGTCTGCTTCCTTGCTTTTTGCTATTTGTTTTGGTTTGCATTTTTGTCCAGCTTGTATATAATCTGTTTCCTGACCTTGCTGGAAGCTCTAGGGTGGCTGGTGTTCTCCCCCCGGGCCGTTAGACGGTTCGGGGGTTCTTGAATCTCCAGCGTGGATTTTGATAGGGTTTTTGTTGACCATATAAGTTATCTTACTACATTCTGCTATTAGTAAGTGGGCCTCTCTTTGCTAAAACCTAGTTCATCTCTGTGTTTGTCATTTCCTCTTACCTCACCGTTATTATTTGTGGGGGGCTACTATCCTACTTTTGGGGTCTATTCTCTGGAGGCAAGAGAGGTCTTTGTTTTCCTCTTCTAGGGGTAGTTAGTCCTCCGGCTGGCGCGAGACATCTAGCGACCAACGTAGGCATGTTCCCCGGCTACTGCTAGTGTTGGCGTTAGGAGTAGATATATGGTCAACCCAGTTACCACTGCCCTATGAGCTGGATTTTTGTACGTCGCAGACTTACTTGTTTCTCTGAGACCCTCGCCATTGGGGTCATAACAGGAGGGCTGAGAGAGAAGGGATTCAGAAAGTGAGTGTAAATCAAGGTGTTTGAGATTTCTGCGAGGGTGTGCAAGTTTCTGGTGATTGTGCATCTAGAGAGGAGAGGGAAGAGAATGTAAGTAGGATGTGGTCAGACAGAGGGAGAGGTGACTTATAGAGGTTAGATAGGGAACAGAGGCAGGTGAGGATGAGGTCCAGCGTGTGGCCACCTTTGTGAGTTGCTCAGGATGACCACTGAGCGAGGCTGAAGGAGGAAGTAAGAAATAGAAGTTTATAGACAGTTGAGTGGGAAGTGTCAATGGGGATTTTGAAGTCACCCATGATGATAGAGGGATGTCAGTGGAAAGGAAATGAAGTAGCCAGGTAGTGAAGTGGTCGAAGAAGATGATGGCTGGCCCTGGGGGCGGTAAATGACAGCCAGTTGGAGGCTGGAAGGGGAGTAGAAGCATACAGAGTGCACCTGAAAAGAAGGGAGGGTAACAGAGGGTGGCAAAGAGATTTCGGTAAATAAGCAGTTGTCTGACAGGAGAAAACCAACTCCTCCACCATGCTAGTTGCTGGGGCAGAGGGTGTGAGAAAGGTGAAATCCACCATAAGAAAGTGCAGATGAAGAGGCTGTGTCAGAGAGGGTGAACAAGGTTTCGGTGACCCTGAGGAAGGAAAAGAAAGCTTGACATGTTCACATGTCAAGGAAACTATACTGTATAGGAAAGAACAGTTGGGATGAACTCAAGCAAAACACGCTTATTAACTTATGTGGTGTCAATTATGCTTATCTGCTGTGTATTGTTATCAATGTATTCCTTTTGACATACGGTAATGTTTTACTCCTTTCAAGTCCAGGCACATTTTCCTTTTTTTATTCTTTATTGTGTATGCAGTTTTAAAAGCTCTAAAATTCATTTTTGTTTAGTTATTCAAATTATTACAGTGAAGGTGTAGTACATGATAATGTAAGAAATATGCCCATGGTGCAAAAAATATCTGCTGTAGATATTGACAAGAACTGCGGGTTTAAGATCTGCAGCATGCCATTCAATACTGCAAAGATGAATGCAAAGCTAAACCTTTTCAGTGGGTGTCCTTTGCGGCTCCTTCTCGCTTTTTTCGCAATGATATCGCTGCAGTACTTCCACTGATGGAGGTCCGCAAATGAGATGCCATGTGAGATTATAGCCTAAAGGGGCAAATTCAGCCTCCAGCCTGCACTGCATAACTAAACTGGGTCTGTAAGGACCCAACAGTTCCTCCTCCCTCCAAGCACCCAGCGGTGACATGATCACTAAGACAGGAGAAAACGCTGTTAGTGCTTACTAAACTTTATGCACAGTATTTGTTTAGCACTCTGTATACAGTGATTAAGAAGGAAAAGATGGTAATAAACCAACTCTGCCTGTTACTAAGATGACAGCTCATTCAGTTGCATGATCTCTAGGCAGCAGCAGCTGACTCTGCACGATGTTCTAAAATGTCACTGCAGAGCCATAAGCGTTTGTCGGTTTAAGTCATTGCGTGGACTGCAAGTACTTAAAATGAACCTGACAGCTGATTTATGCTGTTATAACAAAGAGCAGCATGAATTATTTTAGCTAGGTGTATTTTACTTTGAAACACTGCATTCAAAAGTCAGCTGGGGATCATGGCACTCAGGTGATTAACCCAAGAGGCCAACATGCAGGTTCCTTCGTCCTCGCTCCCCTTGAGTGACAGGTGTAAACCTATACTCTGCCCATGCAGCACTCAAAACGTTCATACAAATCATCCCACCACCTGCTCTTTCTGTTTTTTCTCCTTCTACTAGATGCAGGTGACATCTCCCCAAACCCTGGACCTCCCTCCACCAGCATACATTACTCTCCTCCAGCTACATATAGAAACCCTGCTAATCTTATTAACATTCAGTGCATGCCTTCTCCTATTGCTTTCCACTATGCTCTCTGGAATGCTCGGTCTGTGTGTAACAAACTAACTTAAATTCACGATCTTTTCCTCTCTAATTCCCTTAACCTTCTGGCTATTACAGAAACCTGGATCCAGCACTCAGACACCACCACTGCTGCCGCTCTTTCGTTTGGTGGGCTGGAATTTTCACATACCACCAGACCTGAGAACAGACAGGGTGGAGGTGTTGGTTTACTCCTTTCATCACAATGTGCTTTCCAGGTCATCCCCCCGGTTCCCTCACTTACATTTCCTTCCTTTGAAGTCCACGCCGTCAGACTCTTTAAGCCCTTCTCCTTGTGGGTGGCGGTTGTTTATCGCCCTCCAGGCTCCCCCGCCTGTTTCTAGACCACTTTGCCACCTGGCTTACTCATTTTCTATCCTGTGACATCCCCACCCTCATCATGGGAGACTTTAACATCCCCATCAATGATCCCCTCTCCCAATCTGCCTCTCATCTTCTTTCTCTAACTTCTTCATTCAACCTCTCACAGTTTACTAATTCTCCTACGCATAAGGACGGGAATACTCTGGACCTGGTTTTCTCCCGTCCCGGATCGCTGCATGACTTTACTAACTCCACTCTCCCGCTCTCGGACCACAACCTTCTTTCCTTCTCTGTCAATAATTGTCTCCTCACCCAGGACACCCCCACTTACCACAATTATCGGAATACACGTACCATTAATACCCAGCAGCTTATGGACAACCTCCACACATCTTTAGCCCCCATCTCCTCCCTCTCCTGTCCAGACTTAGCATTGTCACACTTCAATATTACACTGAAGAATGCCCTGGATGAAGCAGCACCTTCTACACGCAGAAAGACCCGACACAGACAACGGCAGCCCTGGCACACTATGCAAACACGCTTTCTTCAGCGTTGCTCAAGGTGTGCAGAGCGGCAGTGGAGAAAATCTCTCTTAGCAGAAGACTTCATCCACTATAAGTTCATGCTCAAAACCTATAACTCTGCCCTTTCTCTGGCCAAACAATCCTATTTCACCACCCTCATCACCTCACTATCCAACAACCCAAAAGGCCTTTTTGAAACCTTAAACTCCCTCCTGAAACCTAAAGTACAGGCCCCCATCTCCAATCTCAGTGGTGAGGATCTGGCCACTTATTTCCTATAAAAAATCAACCACATCCATCTTCATATCTCAGCCCAATCTCCTCAGTGCCTGGATCCCCTTCCCTGCCGCACCTCAAGCTCATTAGACATCTTTGAGCCTGTTTCAGAAGAAGAAGTTTCCAAGCTCCTCACTTCTGCTCGGCCTGCAACCTGCAATAGTGACCCCATTCCTTCACCTCTCCTGCAGTCTATCTCACCAGTGGTCACCACTCACCTGACTAAAATATTTAACCTCTCTCTTTCTTCAGGTATCTTTCCCTCCTCATTTAAACATGCCTTCATTACCCCTTTACTTAAAAAGCCATCCCTGGACCAGAACTGCATGGCTAACTACAGACCTGTCTCTAACCTTTCCTTCATCTCTAAACTCCTGGAACGCTTGGTCCACTCCCGTCTAATCCGCTATCTCTCGGATAACTCTCTTCCCGACCCCTTACAATCTGGTTTTCTCTCTTTACACTCCACTGAAACTGCCCTCACTAAAGTCTCTAATGATCTAATAACAGCTAAATCCAAAGGTCATTGCTCTCTGCTGATTCTCCTGGATCTATCTGCCGCATTTGATACTGTGGATCACCAGCTCCTTCTCACTATGCCCCGCTCCATAGGCCTCAAGGACACAGCCCTCTCCTGGTTCTCCTCCTACCTCTCTGACCGCTCCTTCACTGTATCTTTTGTCGGCTCCTCTTCCTCTCCTCGTCCCCTTACTATCGGGGTTCCGCAAGGCTCAGTCCTAGGCCCCCTCCTCTTCTTTCTTTACACGGCCCCTATTGGACAAACAATCAGCAGATTTGGGTTCCAGTACCATCTCTATGCTGACGACACCCAATTATACACTTCTTCCCCTGACATCACCCCCACTCTAATTCAAAATACCAAGGATTGTCTGTCTGCTGTCTCTAACATCATGTCCTCCCTCTATCTGAAACTAAATCTCTCCAAAACTAAACTACTTGTGTTTCTCCCTTCTACTAACCTCACTCTACCCAACATCGAAATTACCCTGGAGGGTTCAACCATAACTCCCAAGCAGCATGCCTGCTGTCTTGGGGTCATATTCGACACCGACCTTTCCTTTACTCCCTATATCCGATCAGTCACTCGATCTTGTCACCTGCATCTTAAAAACATGTCCAGAATCCGACCTTTTCTCACCTTTGAAACTGCTAAGACTCTTACTGTCGCTCTTAATCATTCTCGTCTGGACTACTGCAACTCTCTTCTGATCGGTCTCCCTCTTTCCAAACTTTCTCCTCTCCAATCCATCTTGAATGCGGCAGCCAGGGTCATATTTCTGTCCAGCCGCTTCACCGATGCCTCCATTTTGTGCCAGTCATTACACTGGCTACCCATTCGCTACAGGGTCCAGTATAAACTCATCTCTCTCAGCCTCAAAGCTCTCCACAGTTCTGCACCGCCTTATATCTCCTCTCTCATCTCCATCTATCGCCCTACACGTGCCCTCCGTTCTACAAATGACCTAAGACTAACATCCCCCGTAATCCAAACCTCGCACCTCCGTCTCCAAGACTTCTCTTGTGCTGCGCCAGCTCTCTGGAATGCACTTCCCCGGACGATCAGACTGATACCTAGCCCTGACCTATTCAAGCGCGCTTTAAAAACCCATCTCTTCAAACAAGCCTACCACATCAACTACTCAGTAAACTAACTTTGTCCTGTTCCCTCCTTCCAGATATTATCTGCATGGGAATCTGCACCCTACTATTCATCTGTCCCCACACCTTCCATGCACATGATAACTGCATTTGATACTTGAATATTGCACTTAAACACACGAGCTGATGACCGGATCATGCAGCTTTATATGAAAATCCCTATTTATTATAATTGCCAGACCTGAAATAACAAGCACTTTTCACCTATTGTGTCCCCCCATTTCCTTGTAGACTGTAAGCTTGCGAGCAGGTACCTCACCCCTAATGTCACTGTTTAAATTGTCTTAACTTGTATTGAATTTATTGTCTGTACATGTCCCCGCTTAATTGTAAAGTGCTGGGGAATATGTTGGCGCTATATAAATAAAAATTATTATTATTATTATTACTCTCACATAGGGAGCGATCTATCCATTAAGTGGCGAGAAGTGGACAAGTCACCAGAGCTGCCTGATCCACGGATGGCTTTTTAATGTAAATTTTCACTGAAACGTCCCAGTGTTGGTTTGGGTAGCATACATCAGCTGTCAGTTTACTTTTAAATAAAGATTATCATTTTTATTTCAGGCCTTTCAAGATTTGGTACCAATAAAAAAAATAAATGCAAATGTAATCATACCATTTACCACTAAATTAAATAAGATAGAAATGTGAAAAACAATGAAATATAAACGTAAAAGTCTATTTTTTTACTTTACTTACTCTTCTGAATTTTCAGGATGAGGAGTATAAACCAACCTTTCATCCACAGATACTAAATTTGTAAGTGAAATCTAAAATAACAAAATAAAATACCATTGTTAGAACCATCTAGCATGAAACTAATTTCAATTCTATACATGCTACTCAAAATGTATGATTTTATGCTCAGTATACTGTTTCCAATCCATTAAAGGGAATTTGTCAGAAGATTTTCTTCCCCAACTAATGGCATTTAAGCAAAGTTGCTGTAAAGTGGTAAAGGAGGCACTGTGCTTACAGCTCTCCACCCGCTGCCTGCCTCTGGTCATTGATTTGACAGATCAGTCTTGTCTGAGTGACCTGCCTCCCCCTCCTGAGATTTTGCGCACATGATGTTATTCCCTGGGGTGGGGCATGCGCTGTAAGGTGCCTGCAGGACATCTTGGGGTGGGGGAGGAAGGTCACTCAGAGCACAGTGACTTGTCAAGTCAATGACCAGAGGCTGATGGGGAATAAAGGGGAGAGGCAGGTGAGCTATAAGTGGAGTACCAAGCCCACAGTACTTGTGGCTCATTAGCATAAATATTGTGTAAGGGATTACTAAAAAATGGGAAACTGATTTTATGCAACAAAAGTATGACCTTAACTCCTTTACAGTGACCTTTCTTAGATGCATGCTACTTTGTGGTAGAAAAACCTGCTGACAGATTCCTTTTAACTGATTTATCTTCTCCTATTCTTCTAAATTTCTTAGCATAAGTTTAGTTGCTCTGTTGGGGAAAACATCAAAAAGGGGATTTGGGCGTACACACACTGACGGGGCTATCGACATGTAGTTGTTCAGCTTCATCCAAAAATAAAAATATTTTATTGCCTGTCAGTTAAAATCCATGGCAAATATATAACGCTTAAGAAAAAAGAAAAGCTGAAAACTAACGCGTTTTGAATTCAACATGCATTCTTAGTCCTGGCATAACAATAAAACCAGTTAAATAACAATTCAGCTCAAAGAAAACACACCCTGTACACATGTGGATAATAAGTAATTATGGGAAGTCCAATATGGCAGGCATAAGCTTGTCTAATGCAAATTATTTGTGCAACTGGTCTCTACCTGGAGCAAGAGGCAGGACTGTTACATGATAGAGAGGGGTGCTGGATGTTTGATGCGTATATTAGACTTCCGGCAGGACTTGATTTTAGAAAGGAAATCCTGAGAAATATAGTTTGTACAGTATATGCAGGTTTTTCCCCCCTTTTTCTATTATACTATTTTGTTAGTTTTGTTTGCGATATTCACTATATGAAAATACTTTAAATTTAGCTTGACAATGAGATTGTGTTCCATTACCAATTGTCATACATGGCATATAGTCATGAATGAGGCATAACTCTGAAACACATAATATGACTACTTTTTGTACCACAATTTTAAAATGACGGAATAAAGTTCTATTTTAACTCACAATTTTTCAGGTGTACTTTAAAGATTTCTGGAATCTAATGCAACTATTTTTGTCTGCACTTCTTGATTAGGCCATTACATAGCAATAGTCCATGGATGTATAGGGTGACGATAAAAGATCTCCAATTTCTGCTTAGAGAACCTTGGGCTGCTTCCCCTGCCTAGAGATGATATACAGCTATCATTAATAGGTTATGCTTATTCTAGATATTAATGGTACATTCACAGGATATGCCATTAACGTCTAGTAGATAACTATAATGAGACCCCCATCTATCTCTGGTACTGGGACTCCTGAGTCCCTTAGTCAGGCTTTAATTAGGGTTAGATTTGCAAAGACCATCATTTTCACAAAATATTTTTAAGAAAAAACATTAATATACTTCATGGAGATGTTTTGAAAAAAAAAGTTTAGGACCCCGATTCAGTGTTGATGAAGTGTATGCTGTGGTAAGAAGCAGCAAATTCAGTTAGGAGGTGTGCGCCTCTTGGTGAATTTGCTGCCTCTTTAAGCTGCAGCCACTGCACAACGTGTACTCTATTCATAAGATAGTGCACATTTCTGTCATAATGTACGCTACTTTTGTGATATAATTGTGAATTTGTAGAGCGAGATCAGACCACTTTTCAAAACGTGGACGCAGCTGTAAAAGCACCAAAGTCGCAGAATTATTGCGTAAATATGAATTCAGTAAAAACTTTGTGACCTTTAATAAAACAGTTTTACTCTGGAAAACTGGAGGAAACAGCTTGTTGAATTACCCACTATAAGTATAAAACAATGTGAGGTGAATGGGACTATACAGTATATATAGACCGTGGGCAGCACGGTGGCTCAGTGGTTAGCACTGTTACTTTGCAGCGCTGGGGTCCTGGGTTCAAATCCCACGAAGGACAACATCTGCCAGGAGTTTGTATGTTCTCCCCGTGTTTGTGTGGGTCTCCTCCTAAGACATACTGATAGGAAATCTAGATTGTGAGCCAATCTAGATTGACAGTGATGACAATGTCTGTACAGAACTGCGGAATATGATGCCGCTATATAAGTAAGCATAATAAATAAATGATACATGGTACAATATAAACCACTACAAACCAGCCACAGGCAAAAGTTACATAGAAATGCTTGTCTCGAGTCTGCTTGCCCAATGCGATTATTACAGAATATTAGCGAGGAAACATATCCAAATGGCACTCACATTTGTTGAACATAACACCATCTTCTTCTCTGCTGGATCCACTACAGAATGTTCCTTTATATACGTCAACGTTCTGCTGGTTCCAAGAATCTGCAATTAAAATTTGGTAATATAATTTAGCCCATTAAGGTTCTGATTACAGAAAACACATCTTTCTGTCGTAATTTTCTAAAATCGTGACAAAAACATTGCAGTTCTACCATGATTGCAGCAAAAAACGTGGGAATGCATTCCACTAATGTGCAAACCTGAGGTCGGCTTCAGGCGTGTTCTGCGGTCTAGGTAGGACTGCAATGCACAGACCGGCATCATGACATATATGGGTGAGTGGAGCAGTGGCCAATCCGAGAACAGTCCGCAAAACACAGATGTGTGAATCTGGGCTTATTCCCACAGTTTAACAAGAATAAAGCAATATGCATAAGTCGAATATATAGCAATGTGTGGAAAATCAGATTTCACAACTTTTGGGGGCTATTAGATATCTAACCCAATATCTGTGACGCCAATATAGCATCTGACTTGGATGGATAATGAAAAAATCTTTTAGTATGTGAAGTGACTTTTTGATTAAATGATTTCTACCAAATTGTACTTACTGCCCTGACAAGACTCGGCAGACGCCACTCAGTGCTAAGAAGACGGTAACTGTGTAACCTTCCTTGATTATCCAGATTCCGATCAACCACATCCACACCGACTACACATGGATTCATGGGATTAGGGTACTTCTTCATAGCCGCCTTTATCACGGTGTCCCATGGGTGACTAAGTAATAATACAGAAAATATTAATATCAAAACTATAGCCATCATTTCTTACTATGGAAAGATACGTAACTCTAGTAAGTCTTTCTGGGGGCGAAGAAAAATTACTTCCAAGGACAACTGTGAGCCAAGAATATCATACATGGACGGCTACAACAATACGTAGTACTGACTACAGACTAATGCCCGTACAGTTTATACAGTGATCATTTCTACTAGATACAGACAGATCGGCAGTGACCATTCCCTAACCTGACTAACAAACCCCAATGCGATAGCATTTAACCCCTTCATGACTGTAACTTTTTTTTTACCCTTTTGCGTTTTCGTTTTTCGCTCCCCTCCTTTCCAGAGCCAAAACTTTTTAATTTTTCCATCAATATGGCCACGTGAGGGCTTATTTTTTGCGGGACAAGTTGTACTTTTGAAAGACACCATTGGTTTTAGCATGTCGTGTACTCGAAAACGGTTAAAAAAAAATCCAAGTGCGGTGAAATTGCAAAAAAAGTGCAATCTCACACTTGTTTTTTGCTTGGCTTTTTTGCTAGGTTCACTAAATGCTAAAACTGACCTGCCATTATGATTCTCTAGGTCATTACGAGTTCATAGACACGAGAAGAAGAGGACAAGAGGACGCAATATGAAGGTACCCACACCGTATATAATAAGTGAAAAAAAGCTTTATTAAAAAAAATAAGTGCAAACATAGAATGTAAGTCCGCAAGGACAGGGTCTTCTCCCCTCTGTACTAGTCTGTCATCGTAAATTTGTTTACTGTAAACGATATCTATAACTCTGTATGTAACCCCGGTCAGAATATAGCGCCTGCGCAGTGTATCCGCGTGCGTTCCACTATTTAAGCCACGCAATTATGCCTTCCGCTGGCCGGAAATGTGGCAAAAGCTGCGTGTGTACAGCTGGCAATACGTCAGACAAATTTCCTGCCAACGCAACTTACCGCACATGCGCAATAGACACTTGTGCGTTCCATATAGACAGGAAGTGCACCCATGCATCTCACCCCTTGGGGAGGACTTATGCACTCACAAAAGAAGCCCGTACAGCACGACCTCAGAGATAGTGTCTGTTCAGCAAGTAAATAGAGATGTTTCAAAATTTAAGTATCGGAGACTGTGCTATTTCCTGGTTCCAGTTTCACTTTGAGAAGAACAGACTGCAAAAGTTTAACCCCGGAGTCTCCAGGAGTCTCCAGTTCTCAGAAGACAGGAAAGACTTCAGACTCTTCAAGTGTTGCTGGTGACGGTACCCACATTGGAATAAGGACCCTTCAGTCAGGACCTCCCTGGACTGATGTTACAAGAACACTCGTTATCCCTTTCGTTTCCGTTTAACTGTTTACTATTGATTTACCTCTATTAACCCCCTGTTTACTCCCTGCGAGGAGAATCTACTCCTGTTAATAAATTCCCCTCAACAGTTGGTCTGTCTGTTCCATGGTGACATACGCAACCCTGCACTCTATTACACTTGGCGTAGTCGGCAGGATGTCACACGGTAGCGCGGAAGGGGCAGACCAAGCAGTTGATGGAGGTCCCAGGTCTAGCATCTCCCTGGGAGCCATGTTAGCTAACCTGCCAAGATTTTCAGGGAGTAATGTCATGTTGTGGGGTTGGACGGAGCGCATCCGAGGGATGATGCGGATGCATCCTATGACACCGGCTCTGCAGGCAGAAATAGCTGTGATGGCCCTAGAGGGGGATGCACGGGACTCTGTTATGCTCAGACCCCCCCAGGCGAGAGATACCCTGGGCAAAGTATTACGTATACTTGAGGAGACGCATGGGGACCTGTTGTGAAATTGGATTTTGGGCTCCCCCGGTGGCCACTGGTGGAATTGATCTGGTGTGCATCATCCCCTCTGTTCACCTGTTTCCATCAGGATGTGGGAGTCGCTATTTAACCTTGCTCCTCTGTCACTTCCATGCCGGTCAACATTGTAATCAGAAGCCTTTCTGTGCATGTTCCTGCTGCTAGACAACTCCCAGCTAAGTTGGACTTTAGTCCTCGTTTGTTTTTGCATTTTGTTCCAGTTCACAGCTGTAGTTTCGTTTCTGTGTCTGGAAAGCTCTTGTGATCTGAAATTGCCACTCTGATGTTATGAGTTAATACTAGAGTCTTAAAGTAATTTCAGGATGGTATTTTGATAGGGTTTTCAGCTGACCATGAAAGTGCCCTTTCTGTCTTCCTGCTATCTAGTAAGCGGACCTCAATTTTGCTAAACCTATTTTCATACCACGTTTGTCATTTCTTCTAAAATCACCGCCAATATATGTGGGGGCCTCTGTCTGCCTATCGGGGAAATTTCTCTAGAGGTGAGCCAGGACTATATTTTCCTCTGCCAGGATTAGTTAGTCCTCCGGCCGGCGCTGGGCGTCTAGGGATAAAAACGTAGGCAACGCTACCCGGCTACTGTTAGTTGTGCGGCAGGTTTAGTTCATGGTCAGTTTAGTTTCCATCCTTCCAAGAGCTAGTACTTATGTTTGCTGGGCTATGTTCTCTTGCCATTGAGAACCATAACAGTTTGACCGGCCCAAAAAGGGTTAAATTAATTGACAGAGAAAGGAGAGAAAAGAGAAGTCTGCTGAAGATTTTTTTTTTTTTTTTTTTTCCTTCCCTTCAGTTCTGAGTGTGCTTGTAATTTAATCTCTTGCAAGTCTGCCTATATTGCAGCCTTTCTCTCTCTCTCTCTCCTTCTAATCCTGGAATGGCTCTGTGTTCACCTGTTTAAAATGGATATTCAGAGTTTAGCTGCAGGTTTGAATAATCTCACCACGAAAGTCCAAAATTTACAAGATTTTGTTGTTCATGTTCCTATATCTGAACCTAGAATTCCTTTGCCTGAATTTTTCTCGGGGAATAGATCTTGCTTTCAAAATTTCAAAAATAATTGCAAGTTGTTTTTGTCCCTGAAATCTCGCTCTGCTGGAGATCCTGCTCAGCAGGTCAGGATTGTGATTTCCTTGCTCCGGGGCGACCCTCAGGATTGGGCTTTTGCATTGGCTCCAGGGGATCCTGCGTTGCTCAATGTGGATGCGTTTTTTCTGGCCTTGGGGTTGCTTTATGAGGAACCTCAGTTAGAGCTTCAGGCGGAAAAGGCCTTAATGTCCCTATCTCAGGGGCAAGACGAAGCTGAAATATACTGCCAGAAATTCCGTAAATGGGCTGTGCTTACTCAGTGGAATGAGTGCGCCCTGGCGGCGAATTTCAGAGAGGGTCTCTCTGATGCCATTAAGGATGTTATGGTGGGGTTCCCTGTGCCTGCGGGTCTGAATGAGTCCATGACAATGGCTATCCAGATCGATAGGCGTCTGCGGGAGCGCAAACCTGTGCACCATTTGGCGGTGTCTACTGAGAAGACGCCAGAGAATATGCAATGTGATAGAATTCTGTCCAGAAGTGAACGGCAGAATTTAAGACGAAAAAATGGGTTGTGCTTCTATTGCGGTGATTCAACTCATGTTATATCAGCATGCTCTAAGCGTACTAAGAAGCTTGATAAGTCTGTTTCAATTGGCACTTTACAGTCTAAGTTTATTCTATCTGTGACCCTGATTTGTTCTTTATCATCTATTACAGCGGATGCCTATGTCGACTCTGGCGCCGCTTTGAGTCTTATGGATTGGTCCTTTGCCAAACGCTGTGGGTATGATTTGGAGCCTCTTGAAACTCCTATACCCCTGAAGGGGATTGACTCCACCCCATTGGCTAGTAATAAACCACAATACTGGACACAAGTAACTATGCGGATTAATCCGGATCATCAGGAGATTATTCGCTTTCTTGTGCTGTATAACCTACATGATGTGTTGGTGCTTGGATTGCCATGGCTGCAATCTCATAACCCAGTCCTTGACTGGAAAGCTATGTCTGTGTTAAGCTGGGGATGTAAGGGGACGCATGGGGACGTACCTGTGGTTTCCATTTCATCATCTATTCCCTCTGAGATTCCTGAATTCTTGACTGAATATCGTGACGTTTTTGAAGAACCTAAGCTTGGTTCATTACCTCCGCACCGGGAGTGCGATTGTGCCATAGATTTGATTCCGGGTAGTAAATACCCTAAGGGTCGTTTATTTAATCTGTCTGTGCCTGAACATGCTGCTATGCGAGAATATATAAAGGAGTCCTTGGAAAAGGGACATATTTGTCCTTCGTCATCTCCCTTAGGAGCCGTTTTTTTCTTTGTGGCTAAGAAAGATGGCTCTTTGAGACCGTGTATTGATTATCGGCTTTTGAATAAAATCACGGTTAAATATCAATATCCGTTGCCACTGCTGACTGATTTGTTTGCTCGCATAAAGGGGGCCAAGTGGTTCTCTAAGATAGATCTTCGTGGGGCGTATAATTTGGTGCGAATTAAGCAGGGGGATGAGTGGAAGACCGCATTTAATACGCCCGAGGGCCACTTTGAGTATTTGGTGATGCCTTTTGGTCTTTCAAATGCCCCTTCAGTCTTTCAGTCCTTTATGCATGACATTTTCCGTGATTATTTGGATAAATTTATGATTGTGTATCTGGATGATATTTAGATTTTTTCGGATGACTGGGACTCTCATGTCCAGCAGGTCAGGAGGGTTTTTCAGGTTTTGCGGTCTAATTCCTTGTGTGTGAAGGGTTCTAAGTGCGTTTTTGGGGTTCAAAAGATTTCCTTTTTGGGATATATTTTTTCCCCCTCTTCCATCGAGATGGATCCTGTCAAGGTTCAGGCTATTTGTGATTGGACGCAACCCTCTTCTCTTAAGAGTCTTCAGAAATTTTTGGGCTTTGCTAACTTTTATCGTCGATTTATTGCTGGTTTTTCTGATGTTGTTAAACCATTGACTGATTTGACTAAGAAGGGTGCTGATGTTGCTGATTGGTCCCCTGCTGCTGTGGAGGCCTTTCGGGAGCTTAAGCGCCGCTTTTCTTCCGCCCCTGTGTTGCGTCAGCCTGATGTTGCTCTTCCTTTTCAGGTTGAGGTCGACGCTTCTGAAATCGGAGCTGGGGCAGTTTTGTCGCAGAGAAGTTCCGATTGTTCCGTGATGAGACCTTGTGCCTTTTTCTCGCGTAAATTTTCGCCCGCCGAGCGGAATTATGATGTTGGGAATCGGGAGCTTTTGGCCATGAAGTGGGCTTTTGAGGAGTGGCGTCATTGGCTTGAGGGGGCTAGACATCAGGTGGTGGTATTGACTGACCACAAAAATCTAATTTATCTTGAGTCCGCCAGACGCCTGAATCCTAGACAGGCGCGCTGGTCGTTGTTTTTCTCTCGGTTTAATTTTGTGGTGTCCTACCTGCCGGGTTCTAAGAATGTTAAGGCGGATGCCCTTTCTAGGAGTTTTGAGCCTGACTCCCCTGGTAACTCTGAACCTACAGGTATCCTTAAGGATGGAGTGATATTGTCTGCCGTTTCTCCAGACCTGCGGCGGGCCTTGCAGGAGTTTCAGGCGGATAGACCTGATCGTTGCCCACCTGGTAGACTGTTTGTTCCTGATGATTGGACCAGTAAAGTCATTTCTGAGGTTCATTCTTCTGCGTTGACAGGTCATCCTGGAATCTTTGGTACCAGGGATTTGGTGGCAAGGTCCTTCTGGTGGCCTTCCCTGTCTCGAGATGTGCGAGGCTTTGTGCAGTCTTGTGACGTTTGTGCTCGGGCCAAGCCTTGTTGTTCTCGGGCTAGTGGATTGTTGTTGCCCTTGCCTATCCCGAAGAGGCCCTGGACGCACATCTCGATGGATTTTATTTCGGATCTTCCTGTTTCTCAGAAGATGTCTGTCATCTGGGTGGTGTGTGACCGTTTCTCTAAGATGGTCCATTTGGTTCCCCTGCCTAAGTTGCCTTCTTCTTCCGAGTTGGTTCCTCTGTTTTTTCAAAATGTGGTCCGTTTGCATGGTATTCCGGAGAATATCGTTTCTGACAGAGGAACCCAATTCGTGTCTAGATTTTGGCGAGCATTCTGTGCTAGGATGGGCATAGATTTGTCTTTCTCGTCTGCTTTCCATCCTCAGACAAATGGCCAGACCGAGCGGACTAATCAGACCTTGGAGACATATTTGAGGTGTTTTGTGTCTGCAGATCAGGATGATTGGGTTGCTTTTTTGCCTTTAGCGGAGTTTGCCCTCAATAATCGGGCCAGCTCTGCCACCTTGGTGTCTCCTTTTTTCTGTAATTCGGGGTTTCATCCTCGATTTTCTTCTGGTCAGGTGGAATCTTCGGATTGTCCTGGAGTGGATGCTGTGGTGGAGAGGTTGCATCAGATTTGGGGGCAGGTAGTGGACAATTTGAAGTTGTCCCAGGAGAAGACTCAGCTTTTTGCCAACCGCCGGCGTCGGGTTGGTCCTCGGCTTTGTGTTGGGGACTTGGTGTGGTTGTCTTCTCGTTTTGTCCCTATGAGGGTTTCTTCTCCTAAGTTTAAGCCTCGGTTCATCGGCCCGTACAAGATATTGGAGATTCTTAACCCTGTGTCCTTCCGTTTGGACCTCCCTGCATCTTTTTCTATTCATAATGTTTTTCATCGGTCATTGTTGCGCAGGTATGAGGTACCGGTTGTGCCTTCCGTTGAGCCTCCTGCTCCGGTGTTGGTTGAGGGCGAGTTGGAGTACGTTGTGGAAAAAATCTTGGACTCCCGTGTTTCCAGACGGAAACTCCAGTATCTGGTCAAATGGAAGGGATACGGTCAGGAGGATAATTCTTGGGTGACTGCCTCTGATGTTCATGCCTCCGATCTGGTCCGTGCCTTTCATAGGGCTCATCCTGATCGCCCTGGTGGTTCTGGTGAGGGTTCGGTGCCCCCTCCTTGAGGGGGGGGGTACTGTTGTGAAATTGGATTTTGGGCTCCCCCGGTGGCCACTGGTGGAATTGATCTGGTGTGCATCATCCCCTCTGTTCACCTGTTTCCATCAGGATGTGGGAGTCGCTATTTAACCTTGCTCCTCTGTCACTTCCATGCCGGTCAACATTGTAATCAGAAGCCTTTCTGTGCATGTTCCTGCTGCTAGACAACTCCCAGCTAAGTTGGACTTTAGTCCTCGTTTGTTTTTGCATTTTGTTCCAGTTCACAGCTGTAGTTTCGTTTCTGTGTCTGGAAAGCTCTTGTGATCTGAAATTGCCACTCTGATGTTATGAGTTAATACTAGAGTCTTAAAGTAATTTCAGGATGGTATTTTGATAGGGTTTTCAGCTGACCATGAAAGTGCCCTTTCTGTCTTCCTGCTATCTAGTAAGCGGACCTCAATTTTGCTAAACCTATTTTCATACTACGTTTGTCATTTCTTCTAAAATCACCGCCAATATATGTGGGGGCCTCTGTCTGCCTATCGGGGAAATTTCTCTAGAGGTGAGCCAGGACTATATTTTCCTCTGCCAGGATTAGTTAGTCCTCCGGCCGGCGCTGGGCGTCTAGGGATAAAAACGTAGGCAACGCTACCCGGCTACTGTTAGTTGTGCGGCAGGTTTAGTTCATGGTCAGTTTAGTTTCCATCCTTCCAAGAGCTAGTACTTATGTTTGCTGGGCTATGTTCTCTTGCCATTGAGAACCATAACAGGGACCCCACTGACGTAGGGGAGCTGCGCATGTGACTGTTCCGCCGGGTACAAAGAGAGGGGGAGACCGTGACGCAATATATGAACGCACTGCAGGAGCTTCATACTGCCATTATACGGAAGGACGGCATAGGTGTGGGGTCAATTGACGTTGTACTGCGAGACCAACTGGTGACAGGCTTGCGAGATGTGTTAGTGAAACAGGCCCTGCGAGAGCGCATGCGCGTAAAGCTAGATATGACTTTCTCTGAGGTCGGGAGTGAGGCACGCACGCGCGAGCAAGAGCAAGGGGTGGTAGGGCCAGTGAGAAAGGTATGGAGCAGGGAGGTAACAGCCCCTCAATGGGTAGAAGACTTGAAGACGGAGGTTAAGCGAGTCCGTGAGGAGGTGGCTGAATATAAGAAGATCCCTGCTGCAGAGTACAGCCCTCTAGTGCGAGAAAGAGAGACCGCCCCCCAAAGTGAGACTAGTGCCGCTCGGCGAAGACGACTGCCTAGATGCTACAACTGCGGAGTACTCTGTCACAATGAAGAGGAGGCGATGTGGACCCGAGATTCCCAGCTGAAGATAAGAAGAATCTGGGAGGAGATTGAGAGTCTGGGGAAAGCCCTTACTGCCGTTTTGGGGACCAGCGGCATACCCCGAGGTAACGTGCGGAAGCCGCCAGAAAGAGATAGAGGAGAGGTGCGCAGCATGAAGATGGCTTCAGTGGTGGCCCCAGAGTGTAACTCCATATCCTGGGGTGAAGAGCAACCGCAGATGAGAGATGTCCCCCGCCGAAGTCGACGATCCAGACTGAAGCGCCCTCCAGACCGACGCAGACGTGAGTGCTGGTCGTGCAGAAAGGTGGGACACATGTCCAGAAATTGCCCTACCCGAGAAGAGCGGTGGCAGAGATCCGCTCACCCCTCTGAGGGTCCTGCTAACTGGAGGGAACGTCGCCCCTGGAGGGAATGGTACGGCAGGAAGAGAAGAGTTCCACCTAGGACAAGACAGTATCACAATGTCAGACACCAAGGAGAGGTGGAGAAGGTGTCAAGCATCTCTGGTGAAATGACTGCGCTGTCCCAACGCGTAAAGGCGAACCTGGTGGATCTACAGCCTGGGTCTGAAGGTTTTGTTGGTGAGACTCAGTCCGGAGGAAAGAAAGTGACGTTCACTCAAGAAGACCACCGAAGTGCTTTACTACCTTGCCCAGCACGAGTTCCCGAAGAGGGAGAGAAAGTGCCAAGTGTTCCTGCGACACTCGTTTTCAAGGTCCGAGCCAATGAGAAGGAGGAACCACTGATGTCATCCCCTGAGGTGAAGAATGTGCTGGCTGTCAGCTCACCAGTTCCTGATCGGACAGGGCGTGTGGTTGAGAAGCCCTGGGTAGTGATGTCTGCAGAGCCCGACGCAGATGACAAAGAGTCCGGCCTGCAAGGTCTTAATTCATCTGACTCAAGCTTTGACGAGAATGCTCCTGTCAAAGAGAGGGGGAGCTATGGAGAAGAATTGCTTGTACTAAGCCCCCAAACTGAGGAGCCTGAACAAGAAGTCCCTAAAGTTTCCGATAACGACAAGGAGAAGGATGAATCATCTACGCAGACATCTGCTAGCGGCAAAGCTAAGAAGAAGAAGAAGAAAAAGAAGAAGACAGCAGTTGTTGACGAAGCAGAGAAAGCATATCTCAACCTGACTGATGAGCAGCTCCTAAACCATTTAGTCTGGGAGTATGTACAAGAAGAAAAGCAGAAGAAGATGCGAGAATCGCAGGTATCTGACTCCCCTCCAAAGAACAAAGAGAAGCACGAAGAGTCCTTGCCCGTGGAATGGCGAGCTTTAAGAGAGGGGGAATGTAAGGAGGTTGCTTTCCCTGCTCCTTGCCTGGAACCACTTAGCCAGACAGCTGGGTTGCTGGGGGGAAGACTTTCTGCCCTGGACAGAGGGGACGTGGTGACTGCTGGGAAAAGAGAGGGGAGTGGTCAGAAAAGAGCGGGAGAGCGGAGAGAAGGCAGCGCGCCAAAGAGAGGGCAGGCTGCAGCGCCGTGCTCCCCTAAAAGTAGTGCTCCCCGTGAGGGCACTGAGGCTGAGATACCCACCAGAGTGAAGGCTGGATGTGGGGGTGTAGATTTGGAAGCCTCCTGAATCAGAGACAGTGACTGTGCAACCCTGGTGACCGCAGTGACAAGCGAAGATCCCTGAGTGTGATAAGTAATTGCCCAGTGTGTGTGTGACACCGTTACTACAGAGAGACTGTCAGCCTGGTGCACAGAGGCTCTTGCAGCAGCGACGGAGACTGTTATATTTCCTGGTTCCAGTTTCACTTTGAGAAGAACAGACTGCAAAAGTTTAACCCCGGAGTCTCCAGGAGTCTCCAGTTCTCAGAAGACAGGAAAGACTTCAGACTTTATTATTATTATTGTTTATTTATATAGCACCATTAATTCCATGGTGCTGTACATGAGAAGGGGTTACATCAAAATACAAATATCACTTACAGTAAACAAAACTAACAATGACTGACTGGTACAGCGGGAAGAGGACCCTGCCCTTGCGGGCTTACAATCTACAGGATTATGGGGAAGGAGACAGTAGGTCGAGGGTTGCAGTAGCTCCATTGGTGTTGAGGTGGCCGTGTAGTCTTTACAGGCTGTAAGCTTCTTTGAAGAGATGGGTTTTCAGGTTTCTTTTGAAGGATCCAAAAGTAGTGGATAACCGGATGTGTTGGGGCACTGAATTCCAGAGGATGGGTGATATTCGGGAGAAGTCTTGGATGCGATTGGGTGAGGAGCGAATAAGCGTGGAGGAGAGGAGGAGGTCTTGGGAGGACCGGAGATTACGTGAGGGAAGATATTGAGAGATTAGTGTGGAAATATACGGAGGAGAAAGATTATGGATGGCTTTGTAGGTCAGTGTTAGTATTTTAAACTGGATACGCTGAGAAATTGGGAGCCAGTGAAGGGATTTGCAAAGAGGGGAAGCAGGAATGTAGCGAGGAGAGAGATTAATTAGTCGGGCAGCAGAGTTAAGGATGGACTGGAGGGGTGTGAGAGTGTTAGAAGGTAGGCCACAGAGGAGTATGTTGCAGTAGTCGAGGCGGGAGATGATTAGGGCATGCACGAGCATTTTGGTAGAGTGTGGGTTGAGGAAAGGACGGATTCTGGAAATATTTTTGAGCTGGAGGCGACAGGAGGTGGCGAGAGCTTGGATGTGCGGTTTGAAGGACAGGGCAGAGTCAAGGGTTACTCCGAGGCAGCGGATTTTGGGGACAGGGGAAAGTGTGATTTCATTTATTTTGATAGATAGATCAGGTAGGCAAGATATGCGAGAGTGAGGAAAGATAATTAGTTCAGATTTGTCCACATTGAGCTTGAGGAAGCGAGAGGAGAAGAAGGAGGATATGGCTGATAGACACTTTGGGATTCTGGAGAGCAGGGAGGTGACATCTGGACCAGAGAGGTAGATCTGAGTGTCATCGGCATATAAATGGTACTGGAAGCCATAGGACCTTATGAGTTGTCCCAGGCCGAGTGTATAGATTGAGAAGAGTAAGGGTCCTAGGACAGAGCCTTGAGGGACACCAACAGAGAGGGGGCGAGATGAAGAGGTAGTATGGGAGTAGGAAACGCTAAATGTGCGGTTGGCAAGGTATGAGGAGATCCAAGATAGGGCGAGGTCTTTGACCCCAAAGGAAGAGAGGATCTGTAGTAGGAGGCAGTGGTCAACTGTGTCAAAGGCAGAGGACAGGTCTAGGAGGAGGAGAATAGAGAACTGTCTGTTAGCTTTGGCTGTAAGTAAGTCGTTAGTAATTTTGGTCAGGGCAGTCTCAGTGGAATGGTGGGGACGGAAGCCAGATTGTAGGTTGTCGAAGAGAGAGTTAGATGCAAAGTGAGAGGAAAGTTCAGCATGGACGTGCTGCTCAAGGAGTTTGGATGCAAATGGGAGCAAAGATATGGGGCGATAGCTGGACATGGCGCTTGGGTCAAGGGATGGCTTTTTGAGGATAGGTGTGATTGTGGCATGTTTGAAGGCAGAGGGGAAGGTACCAGAAGTTAGTGAAAGGTTGAAGAGATGGGTTAGGGATGGGATTAGTGTGGTGGTGAGGTTGGGGAGGAGGTGGGATGGGATGGGGTCAAGTGCACAAGTGGTGAGGTGTGATTTGGAGAGAAGCTGAGCAAGCTCCCCTTCAGAGATTTTGGAGAGTGAAGTTATGGGGTTTGGGCATTGATCTCTCATACAAAGGGGTAGTGGTGGTTGGACAACAAAGACTTGCCTTGTTTGGTCTATCTTATTTTTGAAGTGCGTGGCAAAGTCCTCGGCAACGATTAGGGAAGTTGGAGGGGGCAGTGGTGGGTGGAGGAGGGAGTTAAAAGTGTTGAACAACTGTTTGGGGTTGTGGGATAAGGAAGATACGAGGGTTGTGAAATAGGCCTGTTTAGCAGAGGTGAGAGCTGATTTGAATGCCAGTGTTGCTTGTTTGAGTGCAGTGAAATCATCTTGTGAATGCGTTTTCTTCCAACGCCGTTCTGCAATTCTGGACACTTGCCGAAGCTTTTTAGTGATGTTATTGTGCCAGGGTTGTCTATTGGTTCGTCGCGCTCTGCTATGCATGACAGGGGCAACCGTGTCAATAGCTGATGCAAGAGTGGCATTGTAGAAAGCAGTGGCAGTGTCTGTGTCGTGTAGTGAGGATATAGAGGACAGTGGTAGGATAGAGTCAGAGAGTGTGTGGGTGTCTAGGTGTGCGAGATTCCTGCGTGGGTGTGCATGGTGCTGGACATGGGTGACAGGTGAGGAGGGCAGGGATGAGAAAGTGAGTAGATGGTGGTCGGATAGAGGAAGAGGGGAGGTTGTGAAGTTAGATAGGGGGCATAAACGGGTGAAGACCAGGTCTAATGTGTGTCCATCTGTGTGGGTGGCTGAGGAGGACCACTGAGTAAGTCCAAAGGATGAAGTAAGGGACAGGAGTTTGGAGGCTGCTGACTGGTGGGTGTCAATGGGGATATTGAAGTCACCCATGATGATGGTGGGAATGTCAGCAGAGAGAAAGTGAAGGAGCCAGGTGGAGAATTGGTCAATAAAGGCAGTGGCCGGGCCCGGAGGTCGGTATATGATGGCCATTTGGAGGTTGTAGGGGGAGTAGATGCGGACAGAGTGGTCTTCAAAAGAGGGGAGGATAAGGGAGGGTAGAGGTGGGATTGCGTTAAAGGTACAGTTGGAAGAAAGGAGAAGGCCCACTCCTCCACCATGTTTGTTGCCAGGGCGAGGAGTGTGGGTGAAGAGGAGCCCACCGTAACATAGTGCAGCAGGGGAGGCTGTGTCAGAGGGTGTCAGCCATGTTTCGGTGATGCTCAGAAAGAAAAGATTGCGAGAGGTAAAGAGGTCGTGAATCACATGGAGTTTATTGCAGATGGAGCGGGCATTCCATAGTGATCCAGAGAAAGGTTGCAGGGGGGTGGGTGTCATGGGCACGGATTTGAGGTGGGCAAGATTACGGGTATTTATAGTGGGTTGGGAGCGATAGGAGGGGGTAGTAATGGTTGGTATGAGCTGTGGGGGTCCAGGATTGGGAGATATGTCACCAGCAGTGAGGAGAAGCAGAGAGAGACAGAGCAGGTGAGAGAAGGAGAGTGGGCGGCTTGTTTTGTGTTTTATTAGGAGAGATCTGAGGTTGAGGAGAAGGTCAGCAGAGGAGGTCAGGTGGGGAGGCAGGAGGGAAGGAGAGATTATTACTTGGTTAGGGGGTGCTGGTGTTTGAGGATAGCGAAGGAGAGTGAGGAGTAAGGGAGCCAAAACTGTTAGAGCGTATGACAGCATAGTGTGGCAGAAAGTTAATGAAATTGAGTACAGTTATTAACAGGGGTTAGTCTTACCTTCTGTTCACTTCTGGCTCATTTCTGGCATATTTCTGCTATAATATTTGTTATTATCCTTTTAGCGACATCCTTATAGAGACAGACCAAGGTCCAGACAGACCTGTGACAAGTGTTGCTGGTGACGGTACCCACATTGGAATAAGGACCCTTCAGTCAGGATCTCCCTGGACTGATAAGTTACAAGAACACTCGTTAACCCATTCGTTTCCGTTTAACTGTTTACTATTGATTTACCTCTATTAACCCCGTTTACTCCCTGCGAGGAGAATCTACTCCTGTTAATAAATTCCCCTCAACAGTTGGTCTGTCTGTTCCGTGGTGACATACGCAACCCTGCACTCTATTACATATATAAGAACTGAGAAACTGCAAAAGAAAAATAATAACCAACGTTTTATAAAGTATAAATAAGTCACTGTAAAATAAACAATAATTAAACAAAAAAAAATGTTTGTGAATTTTTTAAAAACAGCATATGCAATGAGCTTGAAGGTTCATCATATCTGACGGTAGGAGCCACCTTGAAACAAAATATATTAAAATAAAAATTATAAATTATAAAGTGTACCCTCAATCGTCAGACATGATCAAAGAGCTTTGCATCATACTGTAGACCACTAATTTATGGCATGAAGAATCGTGAAAACAATAATTCCTCATTTAAACCCTGAGGGGCAACCGTGTTGAGTCTGCATATCCATCTGGATTCCAGTCTGAACAGTTCACCCTGTAAATCAATTTTACGGATGTTATTAGGTAATTTTTGCAAACCCACCACTCGTAGGCCTCGCAGGCTACTAGAATGTACCTGGAGAAAATGAGTCGCCACTGATGCAAACTCGGCTTCAGGAAAATGGCCGCCGCGATCTCCATCTGCGCATGCGCGGCATCCCACGGCCATTTTCCTGAAGCCCCGGGAAGCCGAGCACTACCATCTGCGCACGCGCGGCCTCAGGAAGATGGCCGCGCCCACCGATAAAAAGTTGAATAGAGCAGAGCGCGCTCTTTTCCTTCAGCTGCGCAGTGGATTCGCCTGTTGGGCATGCGCACACCACTACGCCACCAACGGAAAGATGAGCAAGATCTGGGGGAGAAACAGCGATGTCACCACGCCCATATGACCAGACCAGTGTGAGTGACAGCCCAAAACGGCGACTTTACAAAGGTATTTCGGCAGCATAGGTGGGGAATAAAGGCACAAAAAATACACTAATGTAAAGCACAGCTCTGCCCCTATTTAACGCTATTTTTATCTCATCTTGAAAAAACGGGGTGACAGGTTCCCTTTAAGAATGCTCCAATGGTGTTTGAAGAGTTTACTCATGCGATCCTATTGATTGTGGAAGGTAGTAATGAATCTCAAACGGTCATTCGTGCATCTGGGTTTAGGATTAAGAAATGAGTCCCTAGGAGTTGCTTCGATCCGTTCATAGACACCAAACATGTCTAGGTTTTTTTTTTATCTAAGTGATGAAAAAAAATCCAAAGTTTGCTAAAAAAAAAAAAAAAAGAAAAAAAAATTGCGTAATTTTCCAAGACCCATGGCATCTGCACTTTTCTTGATCTGTGGTTGGGTGAGGGCTTATTTTCTGCGTGCCGAGCTGACGTTTTTAATGATACCATTTTTGCACAGATACGATCTTTTGATCGCCCGTTATTGCATTTTAATGCAATGTCACGGCAACCAAAAAAACGTAATTCTGGCGTTTTGATTTTTTTTTCTCGCTACGCCATTTAGCCATCAGGTTAATCCTTTTTTTATTGATAGATCGGGCGATTCTGAACACGGCGATACCAAATATGTGCATGTTTGATTTTATTTTTATTGCTTTATTTTGAATGGGACGAAAGGGAGGTTATTTAAACTTTTATATATTTTTTATTTTTTTCATATTTTTGATCACTTTTTTACATTTGGCATGCTTCAGTAGCCTCCCTGGGAGGCTAGAAGCTGCCATAACTCGATTGGCTCTGCTACATAAAGGCGATGCTCCGATCTGTGTAGTAGAATTACAGCATTGTATGAGCGCCGACCACAGGGTGGTGCTCATAGCAATCCGGCATCAACCAGACCTCTCGTTGTCATGATGACACACCGCTGACCCCAATCACGTGACGGGGGTCAGCGATGCGCGTATTTCCGGCCCGACGGCCAGAAGCGCACGTTAAATGCCGCTTTCAGAGTTTGACAGCGGCATTTAACTAGTTAAAAAGAATTACGATCCGCCCACGCCTATTGCGGGCACATGTCAGCTGTTGAAAACAGCTGACATGTCACGGCCTTGAGGCAGGCTCGCCGCTGGAACCCACCTCAAAGCGGGGCTTCTGACGTCGGACATACTATCCCATCTGACGTCAGAAAGGGGTTAAAGGTCTTAATGGAAGTGTTTACCATGCTCTTATCACTATGTGTTCTCACAGTGTTTCATGCCCACCAAGACTCCTCAGATGCAGTGCCTAACAGACTGGCACACATGTTCTATATGCTTAGCCATAGGGTTGGTGTGAATCGATTTGCAGAACCCGGTCCAGTGGCTAGTGAGCTCTGGAAACAGCCTCCTACTTTTTGGCATCTTTGGCTCTTGTGTTTGCCCCCTTCCTGATTTCCTATTCTTTTGCATGTTTGTCACACTTAAATGTTTTAGATCACCACACAAATTTAAATATTAGACTAAGATAACACAAGTAAACACAAAATGCAGTTTATAAATGAAGGTCTTATTAAGGGAAAAAGAAAACCAAACCCACAGAAAAAGTCATTGCCCCTCCCCTTAAAACATAAATTAACTGTGGTTTATCACATCTTTGAAAAGCTGAGTTCAAATTCCCTAACCAAACCCAGGCCTGATTACTGCTACATTTGTTCTCAATCAAGAAATCACTTAAATAGGACCTGCCTGACAAAGTGAGGTAGACCAAAAGATCCTCAAATGCTAGATATCATGCCGTGATCCAAAGACATTTTGGAATAAATGAGAAACAAAGTAATTGAGATCTATCAGTTGGGAAAAGGTTATAAAGCCATTTATAAAGCTTTGGGACTCCAGAGAACCACAGGGAGAGCCATTATCCACAAAAGGCGAAAACATGGAACAGTGGTGAACCTTCCCAGGAGTGGCCGGACGACCAAAATTACCCCAAGAAAGCAGCAGCGACTCATCCAAGAAGTCACAAAAGACCCCACAACAACATCCAAAGAACTGCAGGCTTTAGTTAAGGTTAGTGTTCATGACTGCACCATAAGAGACTGGACAAAAATGGGCTGCACGGCAGAGTTCCAAGATGAAAGCCACTGCTGAGCAATAAGCACATAAAGGCTCGTTTCAGTTTTACCAGAAAACATCTTGATAATCCCCAAGACTTTTGGAAGAATACTCTGTGGACTGACGAGACAAAAGTTGAACCTTTTGGAAGGTGTATGTCCCATTACAGCTGGCGCAGAAGTAACACAGAATTTCAGGAAAGGAACATCATACCAACAGTAAAATATGGTGGTGGTAGTGTGCTGCTCCAGGGCTGTTTCGCTGCTTCATGACCTGGAAGACTTGCTGTGGTAAATGGAACCATGAATTCTGCTGTCTACCAAATAATCCTGAAGGAGAATGTCTGGCCACCTGATCATAACCTCAAGCTGACACACACTTGGGTTATGCAGCAGGACAATGATCCAAAACACACCAACTCCACCTCAGAATGGCTTAAGAAAGACAAAATTAAGACTTTGGAGTGGTCTAGTCAAAGTCCTGAACTTAATCCGGTTGAGATGTTGTGGAATGACCTTATAAGGCGGTTCATGCTCGGAAACCCTCCAATGTGGTTGAAATACAACAATTCTGTGAAGATTAGTGGGCCAAAATTCCTCCAGAGAGTTGTCGAAGACTCGTTGCCAGTTATCCAAATGCTTAATTGCGGTTGTTGCTGCTAAGGGTGGCCCAACTAGTTATTAGGTTTAGGGGGAAATCACTTTCTCACAAGGCCCTTTAGGTTTGGATTTATTTTTCCCTTATTAATAAAGATCTTCATTTCACCCCTTAATGACCGAGCCAATTTTGACCTTAATAACAAGCCAATTTTTACAATTCTGACCACTGTCAATTTATAAGGTTATAGCTCTGGAACGCTTCAACGGATTCCACTGATTCTGAGACTGGTTTTTCGTGACATATTGTACTCCATGTTAGTGGTAAAAAAATTTCGATATAACTTGCGTTTATTTATGGGAAAAAAATGGAAATTTGGCAAAAATGTTGCAATTTTCAAACTTTTATTTTTTTGTGCCCTTAAAACAGAAAGTTGCATCACACAAAATAGTTAATAAATAAAATTTCCCAAACGTCAACTTTACATGAGCACAATTTTGGAAACATAATTTTTTTGTTAGGATGTTATAAGGGTGAAAAGTTGACCAGCGATTTCTAATTTTTCCAACAAAATTTACAAAACCATTTTGTTAGGGACCATCTCACATTTTAAGTGACTTTGGGGGGTCAATATGACAGAAAATACCCAAAAGTGACATCATTCTAAAAACTGCACCCCTCAAGGTGTTCAAAACCACATTCAAGAAATGTATTAACCCTTCAGGTGCTTCACGAAAACTAAAGCAATGTGGAAGGAAAAAATGAACATTTTACTTTTTTCACAAAAAATGTACTTTAGACCCGAACTTTTTTATTTTCACAAAGGTAACAAGAGAAATGGATGACAAAATTTGTTGTGCAATTTCTCCTGAGTTCACCAATACCACGTATGTGGGGGAAAGCCACTGTTTGGGCGCATGGCAGGGCTCAGAAGGGAGGGAGCACCGTTTGACTTTTTGAACCCAAAATTGGCTGGAATCGATGGTGGGCACCATGTCGTGTTTGGATACCCCCTGATGTACCTAAACAGTGGAAACCCCCCAATTCTAATTCCAACCCTAACACAGCCCTACCCCTGACCCTAACCCTAATGCCAACCCTAACCCCAACACCACCCTAACTCTATTAGTAACCCCAATATAACCGAATCCCCAACACAACCTCAACCCCAACACAACCCTAACCCCAAGACAACACTAGCCCCAACCCTAGCCCTAGCACCAACCCTAGCCCCTACCTTAACCCTAGCTCTAACCCGAACCCTAGCCCCAACCCTAACCCTAGCTCTAACCCCAACCGTAACCCTAGCCCCAACCCTAACTCTAATGGAAATAAATACTTTTCTAACTGTTATTATTTTTACCTAACTAAGGGGCTGATAAAGGGGTGTTTGATTTACTATTTTTTTTTATTTTGATCACTGTGATAGGGTCTATCACAGTGATCAAAATTAACCAATAGGAAAATCTATTGTTGCCAGGTCCCGGCCGGCAGATCTCAGCGGACACACTGCACATGCACCTGCTATTTTCTTCCCGGAAGAAGATGCTGAGGGCCGGGGAACAGAGCTGGAGGGTCCAGGCAGGGGCGTAACGACCGCGGTCGCAGCGGTCGCCATTGCGACCGGGCCCCGCAGGTCAGGGGCCCCGGGCCGGCAGGTCAGGGCAGGGCCGGGCTGGACATCGGGCACTTCTGGCAAATGCCAGAAGAGCCGATGCCAGTAGTGGGCCGCTGCACTGTTCCTCCCCGCCGCCGCCGCCGCCGCCGCATTTAACTATACCGGCGTCTATGACACCGGTATAGTTCAATGCAAATTGCAATGATGGAGGAGAGCGTCACCTGACGCTCCCTCTCCCATCATTCCCCGCTCTGCCTCTGACAGTACACTGCGGGTGCGCGATGACGTCATATCATCGCGCACCTGCAGTGTCCTGGGCAGACTGCAGCCACCAGGAGCAGCGCGGGCAAAAGGAAAGGTGAGGAGAGTTTTTTTTTTCTTTTTCACCGGACTGTGGGGCCATTATCGGGGGGGGGGGGGGATGAGATGCGGGCTGTGCTCTATATACCCCTGTGCTGGCTGTGCTCTATATACCCCTGTGCTGGCTGTGCTCTATATACCCCTGTGCTGGCTGTGCTGCATATACCCCTGTGCGGGCTGTGCTGCATATACCCCTGTGCGGACTCTGCTGTATATACCCCTGTGTGGGCTCTGCTGTATATACCCCTGTGCGGGCTGTGCTCTATATACCCCTGTGCGGGCTGTGCTCTATATACCCCTGTGCGGGCTGTGCTGTATATACCCCTGTGCGGGCTCTGCTGTATATACCCCTGTGTGGGCTCTGCTGTATATACCCCTGTGCGGGCTGTGCTCTATATACCCCTGTGCGGGCTGTGCTGTATATATCCCTGTGCGGGCTGTGCTGTATATATCCCTGTGCGGGCTCTGCTGTATATACCCCTGTGCGGGCTGTGCTCTATATACCCCTGTGCGGGCTGTGCTCTATATACCCCTGTGCGGGCTGTGCTGTATATATCCCTGTGCGGGCTCTGCTGTATATACCCCTGTGCGGGCTGTGCTGTATATACCCCTGTGCGGGCTGTGCTGTATATACCCCTGTGCGGGCTCTGCTGTATATACCCCTGTGCGGGCTCTGCTGTATATACCCCTGTGCGGGCTCTGCTGTATATACCCCTGTGCGGGCTCTGCTGTATATACCCCTGTGCGGGCTCTGCTGTATATACCCCTGTGTGGGCTCTGCTGTATATACCCCTGTGCGGGCTGTGCTCTATATACCCCTGTGCGGGCTGTGCTGTATATATCCCTGTGCGGGCTGTGCTGTATATATCCCTGTGCGGGCTCTGCTGTATATACCCCTGTGCGGGCTGTGCTCTATATACCCCTGTGCGGGCTGTGCTCTATATACCCCTGTGCGGGCTGTGCTGTATATATCCCTGTGCGGGCTCTGCTGTATATACCCCTGTGCGGGCTGTGCTGTATATACCCCTGTGCGGGCTGTGCTGTATATACCCCTGTGCGGGCTCTGCTGTATATACCCCTGTGCGGGCTCTGCTGTATATACCCCTGTGCGGGCTGTGCTGTATATACCCCTGTGCGGGCTCTGCTGTATATACCCCTGTGCGGGCTCTGCTGTATATACCCCTGTGCGGGCTGTGCTGTATATACCCCTGTGCGGGCTCTGCTGTATATACCCCTGTGCGGGCTGTGCTGTATATACCCCTGTGCGGGCTGTGCTCTATATACCCCTGTGCGGGCTGTGCTGTATATACCACTGTGCGGGCTGTGCTGTATATACCACTGTGCGGGCTGTGCTGTATATACCCCTGTGCGGGCTGTGCTCTATATACCCCTGTGCTGGCTCTGCTGTATATACCACTGTGCGGGCTGTGCTGTATATACCCCTGTGCGGGCTGTGCTGTATATACCCCTGTGCGGGCTGTGCTGTATATACCCCTGTGCGGGCTGTGCTGTATATACCCCTGTGCGGGCTGTGCTGGATATACCACTGTGCGGGCTGTGCTGTATATACCACTGTGCGGGCTCTGCTGTATATACCCCTGTTCGGGCTGTGCTGTATATACCCCTGTGCGGGCTGTGCTGTATTTACCCCTGTGCGGGCTGTGCTGTATATACCACTGTGCGGGCTGTGCTGTATATACCACTGTGCGGGCTGTGCTGTACATACCACTGTGCGGGCTGTGCTGGATATACCACTGTGCGGGCTGTGCTGGATATACCACTGTGCGGGCTGTGCTGGATATACCACTGTGCGGGCTGTGCTGGATATACCACTGTGCGGGCTGTGCTGGCACCCAACACCATGTTGCAGTGCAGGAGATTCCTGCAACAGTCCGAGGCGTATCTAGGGGAAGGGGGTGGGGGGGCGTCACGGAGGTAGGGGGGGGGCCCCATTTGGAAGTTCGCACCGGGGCCCATAACTTTGTAGTTACGCCACTGGGTCCAGGGATACCGGAGGTACCGGGGGGAATTCAGGGGACCCCATTTCTCTCTCCTCTGGTATGCTAGATCATATCAGAGGAGAGAGAAATGAATGAGAAATCAGACTCTTTTTTGCAATTGCCGTTATTCTGTGAATAACAGTGATCACGAGACTGGGGATGGTAAAAACCGACCCGAATCATGTAATCCGTGGTCTCAGATTATTTAACTACCCTATTGAGGCCAATCGGGACAGTGCAACATACTTGTTTCTATCTTCGGGATTTTACTCCATGCATAATTATGGATTTGGTGTCTTCAACTGGTTGCTTACAGGACAGATATGAATAGACTAATGATGAATACCTTGTAGATATCATCTGTATGTCTTGGATTATTATGAATTTGTTCATGTGCATATGTTGGGCCATGTCCTAAGATTTATTGGATCCCATTCATCACCTACTGGTCATTCCCCTGTGCCTTGTTTACCAACATTTTGATTTAGAATTGCTTGCTCCTGATGAGCAATTACTCTGTATTCCAATATTGAAGTCCGTAACAAATATGTGAATGAACTGGATAGTTTAGTTAGACCCACCCTGTGTCTACAATAATCTGGTTTATTAGGGTCACATTTACATTTTAGCATTTATTTTTTCACGGTGGTTCTTTCTTTTCTTTTCTCTTCAGAGTTCAATATGGTCAGTAAGGGTAAGCCGACGTGGAGCGGGGGTGCCACATCGATTCCTAGGGTGCCAACCTCCATGGCAAGGTAGGGTAACTGCTAGGCCGTTATTAGGGCCAGTACACCCACTTTTCACCATTCTGGCTCCCCCTGATATAGTAAAAAGCCCCCTTTTTAACACTGGATCAATAAAGTTGTTTGTTTATAGTAGGCAGGTATTTTCTAGTGTTTTTGAATAGTTTACTACACTCTTCTTTTCTGTGTGTCTACCTTCATGGGAGTACATCGCCTCTAATATTACAATTATTTGTGGGCGAACTGTTTAGCTACAGGCTATGTTCCTAGCCTAATCTACTTTGTGCTGTGTCCTACTATTGACTGTTATTTTTTTCAGTAAGCCTGGCACTGCCATTAGAACAAAAACCATTCCTTTCCCATTACATAAGTGCAATACCATGTGCGATACATAAAAGCAGCTGACTTAAAGTGCTTGATATTCAGGACACAGCAGCACTCAGTCCAGAGAAGACTTATATTATTCCAAAAAGGTTTGTACCCGGGACGTGACAGACATGACATAAAAGAGTGAATGGGTGACGAAGGGTATGTCTTTGTGTATGGAAGGTACGGTAGACAATGGTGACGTCTATGATCCCAAAAGCAATATGACTGTTAATTAAATAAAACCTTCACCTCTAAGAGAGCTAAGCCTAGTAAAAAATACTGAAAAGGAATACGAGATCATCTAATCCACCACAACATGACAAAGAATACCATTTCATCAGCGTATTTAATTTGAAAAAAAAAAAAACACACAAATTCGAAGCCTTTTTTTACTTTGTAATATTTTGTTAAGATGTTTTCCAAGTCCTAAAGAAAAGTTTATGGAAAAATGGAAAAATGTCTTAATCAGAGCATTGCATTTTGAAGGCAATAAAGTCATAAACCAAAACTCTGTATAGTATGTCTATATTTACCATTCAGTTGTGGCCAAAAGTTTTAAAAACTGACAAATTTTGTTTTTCACAATATTTGCTGCCTCAGTTTTTACAATGGCAATTTGCATTACCTCTAGATTATTATGCAGAGTGATCAGATGAATTGCAAAAAAATGAAAAGTAATTCCTTGATATAAATATTAGTGAAATCACAAAAACCTAATTTTCACTGAATTTCAACCCTGCCATAAAATGATCTGTTTACATCATTTCAGAAATCTTCTCTTTAGATCAGGAGTAAGCGCAGAGACAGACTGCCGTATTTCTCGTGCGATAATCGCATCGCACTGCACGCACTGGCCTGGCACCTCTCCTGACCTGAGCAAGACAGCGTGATGGATTACTATGCAGATGTCAAGCTCAGTTCAGGTGAGCCGACAGCCAGTACGAGATTTACGATGCGATTCTCACAAGCGAAATACAGCAGTCTGTCTCTACCCTAAGCGTTAAAGAGTGCAAGGCAGCTGATATGACTCTGTCATGCTAATTGGATTTATAAGAGCAGACTTGTTGCTTTAAAAGGGAGCTGGTATTTGAAATCATTGTCTTCTGATTACTATGAATACCTCCAAGGAAACAAGTGCAGTCAACATTGCTTTGCATTAAAAGGGTTTTGCATGCAAGGACACTGCTGCTTGTAAGATTGCCCCTAAATCAACCATTTGTTGGATTATCAAGAACTTCAAAGCGAGAGTTCGCATCTTCTGAAGAAGGCTTCAGGGTTCCCAAGAAAGTCCAGAAAGTGTCCGGATTAATTCCTGAAGAGTATTCAGCCATGGGATTGGTTAAACTCCAGTGCAGAGCTTGCTCAGGAGTGGCAGCAGACAGAAGTTGGTGCATCTGCACTCAAGAGTGAGCCAAAGGCTTTTGGAGGCTCACCTTGAGTCAGATGGGCAACAAAGAAGCTTCTTTTAATGGGGAGCTCAGTTTCTGCATCAAAAAGGTTGCTGTATTTTTATAGATGCTTTATGTGCATTTCCCCACAAAAAAAATACTGCAGGTGTGGCTTTGTACAGAGGATGTAATGTCACAGCAGCAAGAACGGCCATCCCAAAAATTGCAGAAGAACACACAAAGCCACATATCTGCATAAAAAATGACTAAAAACATGCACTAATGTGAAGTTTAATCGCCTTTTTTTCTGAATTTTATAAATAATAAATACATAGAAAATGGTTGGCACTGATCCCAATGCTTATTTACTGAAGTGCTATCACCTACTTGTCAGTGTAGATATTGCTCGGGTGAAAGCGACTACTAGAAGGCAGAAAAAAGAGGATGTCCCAGTGCCAGTGCATGTTTTTCTCCATAGCACGATACACTATGACCTAGCTGCCTGTACTGATACTGTATGTTAATCAGCCATTTTGCAGATCCCCTTACATATTTGTGAGAGTTACCATATCTCGATTTTTACAGTCCACACTATCCAAGTAATTTAGCTAATGTTTGTAAACCATAGTGGTGGTACAAAATGATGCTGTGCAATATTACAGGCTTTCAGGCTAACTTACCCAGGTACCTGGCAGAAGTCTGAGAATACCATTTTCTCTCTCTCATTTTTTGCATCATCCCATTCCCTCCATTGTTTTATGCCTATTTACCTACTGTTGATTTGCTGCACATCTCGTTGTAAGCCTGTCAGATTTACAGTAGATCTAAGACATGTTTTGTGTCTACAGACAGCAACCCATCATAATGGTTGCCAAGGACGGGTTGTAGCCTGAAATAGGTGATGGCAGACATTTTAGATTACTTTTTTTGAAAAACAATTTAAATACTTAGTTATCATAGGATGGCAGCTATGCCACACAAGCTTTTGTGAAATTTCTGATCTGCAAGATCTGCCATAGTCACCTGTACGTGCTGTTATTCTAAAGTGAAGGCACCTAACACAAATCATCCCCCAAGGGGTAGACCATGTACTCCCAGGGACATGGCACATAAACAACACCTATTCTCCATGGCATCACTCACTACACAGCTCCCAACTGCCTCTGGATGTGACATCGGTACAAGGCAGGGCCAGACTGGGACTAAAATTCAGCCCTGGCATTTTAAGTTACACAGGCCCACTTGTCACATGGTGACTGTATATCTTTGTACACTTGTAGGCAGGGACGGTTTTAGGCAAAGTGGGGCCCTACGCCAAGAAAAGTTTAAAATGGGGCCCCAAGTGCTAACATATTGCACATCACACAAAAGCATTTCGTTTGTATTTACAAGCGCTGAGTTCAGGCCGCTAAATGAGTTTGATGGACAATACTGAAGTTGTTCACACTTGTTTCCCGGCCTCTTTCCACCAGCTGAGGAATAATGATGGGACAGAACGATCACTAACAGATCCCCGTACAGTATCATGATATCAGCAGCATTTACAGTTTACACGGCGATGTGCTGCTGAGAACAATGATTTTTGTTCCAGCAAAAACAATCTGAATATGCAGCATTTTACTTGTTTAGTAAAATACACCCCATAATCCTCCATATATTATAATGTGCACCACAGTCCTCCATATAGTATAATACACTCCCTATAGTCCTCCATATATTAAAATACACTGCTCAGTCCTCCATATAGCATAATACACTCCTCATGGTCCTCCATATAGCATAATACACTCCTCATAGTGCTCCATATAGTATAATACACCCCCATAGTCATCCATGTAGTACAATTCACTTCCCATAGTATAATACACCCCATAGTTCTTCATAAAGTATAACGTATTCCCCATAATCATCGATACAGTATAATGCAGCCCACATATAGTATAATGCAGCCACCACCCTACAGAGTATAATGCAGCCACCCCAGAGTATAATGCAGCCACCCCAGAGTATAATGCAGCTGTAGCGCCCCCACTGCCGCAGGGCCGAGGGGTACCCGGTACCGGGCCTCTGAGTCTCTGCTCTGGGGTTGTCACGGTGGCTAGACCCGGTCCGTGACCCTGCTGAGGGGCGTACAATAATAGATGTGGTATGGTGCTGAGGTTATGGTGCGGTGTAGTGCCGGTCGCGGTCAATAACGAGGACACCAGGTTGCAGTCTCTTTACCTCTTTACTGAAGGCTTCTGAGTCCTCAATCCGGAATACGGTTAACAGGGCTGCGCAAGTCCGGCCGGTCCGATGGCACCTCCAGAGTTCCCTTTGCAGGTGGAAATCTGTGCCTACCTTCCTGCGCTTGTGTTGTGGTCCTCCCCTGCTGTGCTTACGGGATAGTACCCCACAACTGTTGTGTCTGTTTCTCGTGTTCCCTCACAACTCGATTCTGATGTTCTCCCTCTACGTCCCCCTGATCTTACGGTTAGGACGCACCCGTATGACGGGAGGCTCGGAGCTCTTCCGGGACTCTTGCGTCGCCCCACTCCTGTTGTTACCCCCCTGTGTCTTCCTGGGTCTGGGTGAGACAGCCCGCCTGTAACTGACTGTCCTGCCGTAGGTTCGAAGTTTGGCTTGGAGCTCTATACTTCCTCGGCGTTCCGGCCACCGGTTATGCGCCTCAGTAGGATGTTGCCTCGTCTTACAGCACGACTCCTACTGGTATTCTCCTTGTTGCGTTGATCTCGTTTCTCACTCAGCACAATATACCTCGCTTCTTATCCTTTCTTGGGGTACCGCCGCTATATCGTGCAGGCGCGGTCCCGTAACGTTCTCTCTGGTTGCTAGGCCTCTGTCAGGATCCCACCCCTGACAGGGACCCCTCCGAATCTTCCCCTACAACACCCTCTGCCACAAGGTGTTGCCTGGTTCCAACCCAGTCAGCTTTCTATCTAACTTCCTGCCTAACCCCCAGTTTTACCAGACTATGAGGAGTGGCCTAATAAATAGAACCCTTAGCTCCCCCTGGAGGCCAGACTGTGAAATGTATTGGTGTCTGTGATACCTGGTCAGATGAACTCCTTCAGTGCCATCAGACGTACCATAGCCCCCCTTAGCGGCGGAGCCACAGTACTGCAACGACCAGGACTCTGGGGCGCTGCACTCCCCCCCGGTTAAATCCAGTACTCCTGGACTGGGAAGAAAACAACAATACATGTCAGCAAAAAGACATACAATTTTGAAAATGCAAGTACAAGTAAACTTTTTTAACAGAGCTTCCCTTTATGGGAGGTGAGGACACTTGAACGTTACAAACATAGTTAAATACTTTAAATAACTTTTCTTACCCAACCGGGTATTCTACTAAGTGCAAAATCTTTGAACAATAATTTAACCTTGCCTTTAAGGACGTACTCGCTAAATCCACTAAAGACCTTCTTATATCACATATAAGGCTAATTAACTTTTATGCATTCTCCTTCTTTACGTCTGCAGGACCGCCTGTCCTAACTGCTCCAGACCTACTGCCTCTCCTTTCTATACAGGACCGCCCCTTTCCGCCCGGGCCTACTGTCCTTCCACTACTATACACAGTATAGAACATATCATTTTTCTTTCAGTTCAAGATCACTGAGCCATCTCTATATGGCTCCTTAGAGGACTCACCACTAACCCCTACGGGTTAACTTCCTGTCCTCATTCTTCTATTAACATTATTAAACATTTCTTACAATCAACCAGTTAGCTACATATAACTTTTACATATCAGCATTATCAGTACTTTCTTTCAAAACATCATCATTCTTTAAGTGCTTTTGATGAACATCCCCTTTAAGAGGGGACCAAGTCTCTATGAGGTAGTGCAACTTCTCAAGCTGCAAGTCTGTTTGCAGTAAGGACTCCGATGCTGGTTCTGCGACCAGTGTCTTTGCAAAGAGTCCTTTCGCTTATAAAACCAGTAGAGAGCACCTTTAAGAAGGTGCAAACTATTTACAAGATCAGTTTTTGAATCATTCACCGTCCATGATTCAGCAGTCCTTTGATAACGGAGCAAAAATAGAAAACAAACAAAAGGCAATAGGGATCCCGGGTCAACAAAGGGATCCCGGGTCAACAAAGGGATTCCTTTAAGAGTTAACCCTGGACGGGTTTTAGCAGCAAAACAGTGAAAACAATTAACTATGTACAATCAATAAAGCATTCTTGCTTACTTAGTCTTCTTGTAGTGTAGGGGGTGGTCTCCTTCCAGGCCTCACCCGGCCAACGGGTCGCATTGGTGCAGCAAGGGCCGGTCCTGGCTCCAGCAGCGACAGGATCCCTCTGCGAGATGCCCTCCTTACTCGTGGGCAAGCACGACCCAGGGGCACACGGTGAGCCCGGACTTCTGGGGGTTCCACAGAGGCAGGTTCCATCGCCTTCTCTGCAGGGGGCTCGTCCTCAGATGTCCCGGTATCGGCCTGGAGTGCGACACATCGCTGGACGCCCCGAGCTATCCAGCCGACCTCCCTCCTCCACCGGGTGTAGGTCACCGCATCGCCAGGCTCCAGGTCGGAATCGTACCTTCCCCCGCAGGGCTACACTTCTTCCCGATCTACACGGACCTGCAGTGGCTCCCCGATCTCCTGGATAACTCCCCTTCCTTTCCGGGAGTTAAAGGATATCACTACACCCCAGTGCGACGGTGGAACCTCCTCAACGCTCCTCAGATCGACCTGGGCTGCCGGTTGGGGTCTGTTCCGCCTCGCTGTCATCAGGCACTGCAGGTGCTCCGCCTCCGGCAGGATCCTCAGGCCCTGTGCCTGCAGCTCACACTCCGCCGCGGTCGGGATGAAAGAAGCGGGGGACACCGGAGACAGGCGGACCTCTGTAGGTTGGCCCAGCCGAGCGATCACACGGGCATCGGCTTCCAGGCGGTAGGCTATCTGCCGGGCCTCAGCTGCAGCCACACACTCCTCGGACAGCGGCCGAGGGGGTCGGCCCATCGGTAGCTCCGCAAGGGTCAGTTCCCGCAACGATGGCATGTCCGGGGCTGTGTCGGGTTGTGCAGCCTCTTGCTGAGTCGGGTCATTCCCCCGCGGTGCTTCCGGCGTCGCCATTTTCGCTTCCTCTCTGGTGTCCTCTTCCCGCGGTCTCTTTCGTGGGCGGCCCCGTCTCCATGGTCTCCATCCTCCAAAGAGAATGAGGAGGCGGACCTCGGCTGCTGACGGACACGTCCTCAGGACACAGAAATATTTAGACTGGGCGGCCATGGTCGTTCGCGCTCTCCAGCTTGTCTACGCCCACTCCACGCCTCTCTTCTTCTCCTGCGCTCTCCTCAGCGCTGTAATGGCGGATTTTGGCGGCAAGTGGCGGCCAGTAGCACTACACAGTATTTGCAATAAGTCACAGTCCAAGTACAATAAAGCACAGTTCCAAGGCACACATGACCTGATTCTTCAGGCTTAAGTAGATCCTGTTCGTGACGCCAAGTTGTAGCGCCCCCACTGCCGCAGGGCCGTGGGGTACCTGGTACCGGGCCTCTGAGTCTCTGCTCTGGGGTTGTCACGGTGGCTAGACCCGGTCCGTGACCCTGCTGAGGGGCGTACAATAATAGATGTGGTATGGTGCTGAGGTTATGGTGCGGTGTAGTGCCGGTCGCGGTCAATAACGAGGACACCAGGTTGCAGTCTCTTTACCTCTTTACTGAAGGCTTCTGAGTCCTCAATCCGGAATACGGTTAACAGGGCTGCGCAAGTCCGGCCGGTCCGATGGCAACTCCAGAGTTCCCTTTGCAGGTGGAAATCTGTGCCTACCTTCCTGCGCTTGTATTGTGGTCCTCCCCTGCTGTGCTTACGGGATAGTACCCCACAACTGTTGTGTCTGTTTCTCGTGTTCCCTCACAACTCGATTCTGATGTTCTCCCTCTACGTCCCCCTGATCTTACGGTTAGGACGCACCCGTATGACAGGAGGCTCGGAGCTCTTCCGGGACTCTTGCGTCGCCCCACTCCTGTTGTTACCCCCCTGTGTCTTCCTGGGTCTGGGTGAGACAGCCCGCCTGTAACTGACTGTCCTGCTGTAGGTTCGAAGTTTGGCTTGGAGCTCTATACTTCCTCGGCGTTCCGGCCACCGGTTATGCGCCTCAGTAGGATGTTGCCTCGTCTTACAGCACGACTCCTACTGGTATTCTCCTTGTTGCGTTGATCTCGTTTCTCACTCAGCACAATATACCTCGCTTCTTATCCTTTCTTGGGGTACCGCCGCTATATCGTGCAGGCGCGGTCCCGTAACGTTCTCTCTGGTTGCTAGGCCTCTGTCAGGATCCCACCCCTGACAGGGACCCCTCCGAATCTTCCCCTACAACACCCTCTGCCACAAGGTGTTGCCTGGTTCCAACCCAGTCATCTTTCTATCTAACTTCTTGCCTAACCCTCAGTTTTACCAGACTGTGAGGAGTGGCCTAATAAATAGAACCCTTAGCTCCCCCTGGAGGCCAGACTGTGAAATGTATTGGTGTCTGTGATACCTGGTCAGATGAACTCCTTCAGTGCCATCAGACGTACCATAGCCCCCCTTAGCGGTGGAGCCACAGTACTGCAACGACCAGGACTCTGGGGCGCTGCACAGCCACTCCATAGAATATAATACAGCCCACCTCCCCATAATATATAATGTAGCCCCCATAGAATATACTGCAGCCCCCCATAGTATAACACAGCCTCCCCATAGAATATAATATACCCCCACAATAGTATATAACAGCCACATAGTATATAACACAGCCTCCCCCATAGAATATAATATACCCCCATAGTATATAGCACAACCCGCATAGCAGATAACACAGCTCATGTAGCAGTATACAGCACAGCCCACATAGTAGTATACAGCACAGCCCACGTAGTAGTATACAGCAGAGCCCACACAGTAGTATATAGCACAGCCTACATAGTAGTATACAGCACAGCCCACACAGTAGTATACAGCAGAGCCCACACAGTAGTATACAGCACAGCCCACACAGTAGTATGCAGCAGAGCCCACACAGTATTATATAGCACAGCCCACATAGTAGTATACAGCACTGCCCACGTAGCAGTATACAGCAGAGCCCATAGTAGTGTATAGCACAGCCCACATAGTAGTATATAGCAGAGCCCACACAGTAGTATACAGCACAGCCCACACAGTAGTATACAGCACTACCCACATAGTAGTATATAGCAGAGCCCATACAGTAGTATACAGCACAGCCCACACAGTAGTACACAGCACTGCCCACATAGTAGTATACAGCACAGCCCACACAGTAGTATACAGCACAGCCCACATAGTAGTATACAGCAGAGCCGACATAGTAGTGTATAGCACAGCCCACATAGTAGTGTATAGCACAGCCCACATAGTAGTATATAGCACAGCCCACATAGTAGTGTATAGCACAGCCCACATAGTAGTATACAGCACTGCCCACATAGTAGAGTATAGCACAGCCCACATAGTAGTATATAGCAGAGCCCACACAGTAGTATACAGCAGAGCCCACATAGTAGTGTATAGCACAGCCCACATAGTAGTATATAGCAGAGCCCACACAGTAGTATACAGCACAGCCCACACAGTAGTATACAGCAGAGCCCACACAGTAGTATATAGCACAGCCCACATAGTAGTATACAGCAGAGCCCACATCACTCCTCACTCCCTAGAATGGCCCCACAGTCCAGAAAAAAAAAACACTCCTCACCTCTCCTCGTGCCTGCGGTGCTCCCTGCTCCTGTCTCGGCGTCTGCCGCTGCACTGCCTGGGACACAGTGAGTGCGCGGGCACCCGCAGTGTCAGAGGCAGAGCGGGGAATGATGGGAGAGGGAGCATCAGGTGACGCTCTCTCTTCCATCATTGCATTCAACTATATAGTTGAATGCGGCAGCGGCGGCGCTGGGGGGGGGAGGAGTCGGCGTGCAGCGGCCCACTACTGGCACCGGCCCTTCTGGCATTTGCCAGAACTGCCCGATGGCCAGTCCGGCCCTGGTACAAGGACAATGTATTGGAAGCTTCATGAAATCATTCCCAAGATCCAGGAGCTACACACAATACTTGCATTTTCTCCTGCTTCAAACAGATCCATTTCAAGAACGATCTGTACATTTGTTGCCTTATATTTCCAAACCTTATATCAGGGGACAAGGGTTAATCATATGTTAAGGTGGATCAGTGTGTATTAGGGGCTTCAAGTCTATATTTCTCTCCTACACGTCATTCTCCTGAAGACATGCCTTATAACGGTGCAATGATGACATTTCTGCTGAATGAACTCCTATCAGTGTAGTGCCATTAGTAAGTTCTGCTTCCTCTTCCAATGCTCTATTATCTGCATCCCTCTCTAATTACCAGCCATTATAGACAGAATCTATAATGTGGAACAAACAACCATTCAACTCAACCACAGGTATTCATTTTTAATCAGAGCACAAACTTTGGAAGAAATAGAGAACATTCATGTCCATAGAGGAACAATTTAGGAAACTGATCCAGGGCTGTAACATCCGTCTGAGCTGGCGATCCACAGACGCTCAGGAGCTTAAATACACACAAAGTGGGAGACTGACCAAAGTAAATGCACCAGAAACCTTTCAAAGGAGCGGTAGTGCACATACAAGGTGGATAATGGACCCCAGTTTGTTTGATAGATTGGGACACCAGTAACCAGACTGGTATCATATAGCGATACAAACCTATCTGTGGGAGAAGTTATCTGATGATTCATATTCTGACAGATAAGACTGTTTCCAATTCTTATGACATGCTCCCCAAGACGTCTATTGTGCTGCGCCAGTTTTATGGATTGCACTACCCCAAACAATCTGACTAATCCCTAGCCCCCATATTTTTCAGCGTGCTTTAAAAATACATCTCTTTAGACAGGTCTATCACCTCACTTCACTAATATAACTCTCACCTGTCCCATCTTTTTAAATTTTCCTCAGATATCTGGATGGTGGCGGTCAGGTACATACAGTCACTATATCAAACTATATGGATGGTGACGGTCAGGTACATACAGTCACTATATCACACTATATGAATGGTGGCGGTCAGGTACATACAGTCACTATATCACACTATGTGGATGGTGGCGGTCAGGTACATACAGTCACTATATCACACTGTATGGATGATGGCGGTCAGGTACATACAGTCACTATATCACACTATATGGATGATGGCGGTCAGGTACATACAGTCACTATATCACACTATATGGATGATGGCGGTCAGGTACATACAGTCACTATATCGCACTATTTGGCGGTCAGGTACATACAGTCACTATATCACACTATATGGATGGTGGCGGTCAGGTACATACAGTTACTATATCACACTATATGGATGGTGACGGTCAGGTACATACAGTTACTATATCACACTATATGGATGGTGACGGTCAGGTACATACAGTCACTATATCACACTATATGGATGATGGCGGTCAGGTACATACAGTCACTATATCACACTATATGGATGATGGCGGTCAGGTACATACAGTCACTATATCACACTATTTGGCGGTCAGGTACATACAGTCACTATATCACACTATTTGGCGGTCAGGTACATACAGTCACTATATCACACTATATGGCGTTCATGTGTATACAGTAATATATTAGTCGTCTGTATACCGTTATATCAGGTATATACACATCTCAGCATCCCTTGGCTGTGCAGACCCAGGACAGTGCCCGGCGCAGGTACCTGAACACATGCTCTGAGCTCCAGATCCTCATGTCTTCCTCCCTGTGCGGAGAAGATGTGCGCTCAGTGCGGTGTGGAGCTGCTCATCTCCGGGGACGGGTCCTCAGCCCTGTAGGTGCGCGCCCGGCATACGGCATGTCTGGATGGGGCGGTTGAGGAACGGTGCAGCCAGTGGATGTGAGGGCTCCGGTGTACCGGCTCTGCCGCTGCCTCCCTGGTTACCGGCTGCTGAGGATGCTCCCTCCCTCCACCGTGTCGCATCAGCAGCAGCGCACGTCACGGGACTCCTGTCATTACCGTGAGGGCTGGTCCAGTCCATTGTGTTCTGTGCGGCCCTGAGGGAGGCACATGGAGGACGGCACGACGGGCTGCCTCCTGATAACAGCAGATGGCACTCACTGCAGCATGGGCTGTTACTGGGCATCATGGCTGAGCTGCCACCATTCTCAGCGCAGCCCTTGTATTAATAGTTCATGAGGACTAAAACAGCTCACCTGGTCACAGCTTGTGTTTCCTTCTTACCTGGGCAAGGGGCGGACATATTATTTGGTGCAACCTGTGCAGTCCTACAGGGGTAAGTAAGGGGCCACATCTACCTCCGAAGCAGGCTTGGACTGGCCCAGAGGGGAATCCTCCGGTGGGCCACTGATTACAACTAATTGTAGGTATAGGGGAACCTGAGCAGATGACAGAGCTCTCATTAAAAAAAATCTCTGTACAAAGATCAACACTAATATTACCGCCCAGGGCCGCCATCAGGGCATTACTGTCCTGGCATATGGGGCACGGCGAGCAGAAGGGCACGGAGCAGGCCCCCCTCTGGGCACCTGGTCCCTGGGGAATGAGGATCCTGCCGGTTCAGTAGCTGAACATGCATCCTTGGACGCATGTTCAGTTAAAATCTATTGCCGTGCAGGCCCGCTCGGCAGTAGTTAAAAGCTGTCAGCCAATCACAGGCCGACAGCTGATGTCGCCGCGCACGTCGCTGGCGTATGATATCACTGCCATACGCCGGTGAGTCCGCACCTCAAATGGATAGAGGAGACTACGCCTATGGACCGCAGCCAGGAAAAGAAAATCTTTTTATTTATTTTTTTTATGGAAAGCAGCAAGCCACAATATGTAGATTGGGCAGGATCATGGGACACATACGGCAGGATGGAGACAGATGGGGCAGGATGGAGACAGATGGGGCAGCCGCAGCATCATGGGACACATTGGGCAGGATGGAGACAGATGGGGGCAGGATGGAGACAGATGGGGCATCCGCAGCATCATGGGACACATTGGGCAGGATGGAGACACATGGGCAGGCTCATGGGACGAAATCATGGGACACATGGGGCAGGATGGAGACACATGGGAAAGAATCATGGGAAACATTGGGTAGCATCATTTGACACATGGGGCAGGATGGAGACACATGGGACAGAATCAGCGGACACATGGGGCAGCATCATGGGACACATGAGGCAGGATGGAAACACATGGGGCAGCATCATAGGACATATGGGGTTGTCAGGACGCTGAACATTTTTATTACCTTTTGTGCATTACTGCCCTTTTCCAAGATGGTGTCTTTGGTCTCATGTGCACTGTGTCTTCCTGCTATAAAACTCCACCCCAGCCTTCAGTCTGTGCTAGAGTATTCTAATAAAGCAAAGCAAAGTCCAGCTCACCATGGTTGACATCTCTGGATACTCGGAGCACGGAACCGCTGTGTCAGGGCGTAGAAGGATCAAGGAAGAAGGAAACATCCAGCTCAACGAGATAGTGAAAAAGCGTGTCGTTCCTTTATTCACTTCAATAATATATGTGGAGGATAAAAAAACATCAGCAACAACAGGAATAAAAACAGTATCAACGCGTTTCTGGTGACAGAGCACCCTTAGTCATGATATCTGTTATGAGGTCCGTCTCATACTTTTATACCAAGGTCCGGTGAACACACCGGTGCTGCAGTTGATTAACACATTTAACACAGTTGTTAAAAAAAGTGAAACACATGTGAGTGCATACAAAGCAAGATATAAGACAGAACAGAAAACACAAAAACAAATGATATGGCTAGATGGGAACACACAATATTACTTACAAAATTTACACAATTTTGTAAGTAATATTGTGTGTTTCCATCTAGCCATATCATTTGTTTTTGTGTTTTCTGTTCTGTCTTATATCTTGCTTTGTATGCACTCACATGTGTTTCACTTTTTTTAACAACTGTGTTAAATGTGTTAATCAACTGCAGCACCGGTGTGTTCACCGGACCTTGGTATAAAAGTATGAGACGGACCTCATAACAGATATCATGACTAAGGGTGCTCTGTCACCAGAAACGCGTTGATACTGTTTTTATTCCTGTTGTTGCTGATGTTTTTATCCTCCACATATATTATTGAAGTGAATAAAGGAACGACACGTTTTTTCACTATCTCGTTGAGCTGGATGTTTCCTTCTTCCTTGCTAGAGTATTCTGCCTTGCATCCAGCTCCTGACTCTGGTGACTCCCTGGCTATATACCTGCTCCTGTGAACCTGTGTGGAGATCCTGCTACTCTGCTCTGAGTTCCTGCTGCATACACCAGTTTCCAGTAATCCTCCTTCATCTGCTGCTCATGTTTACTTCCATCTGCATTTGCTGGACATGTAAGCTGTTGCTGCTCTGCTTAAACCTGAGACTATTACCCAGACCTCCCTGGTTGAGCTAAGATATTATTTGAACTGCCTTATCAGCATATCTATCTGTGTTTGGACTAAAACAAGGACTTATTTGTGTCAAGTATCCTCAAGAATAATTGTGCTTCATAGACTTTCTGCGTGATTGCATTTTCCTCTGAAGTTCCCTATAGACTGTTAAGCTGCGTTTATTATTTACACCAAGTGTTCTGGACTTGAGTTTCTCTCTGCACCTGTTTGAATCACCGTGTGATAATATAGACTTTACCACTTATAAAACTGTGTCCTGTAGTCGTCTTGTTCCACGCAAAGAGTCTCCTGAGTTATCCCCTATAATTATTACATGGGTAGGATGTTGACACGAGGCAGGATGGAGACACATGGGACAGGCTCATCGGACAGAATCATGGTACAGGCTCATGGGACAAAATCATGGGATAGCATCATCGAACATATGGGGTAGGATGGAGACACATGTGGCAGGATGGAGACACATGGGACAGAATCATGGGACAGAATTATGGGACAGATGGGGAGCATTAAGGGGCAGGATGGAGACACATAGGACAGGATCATGGGAAAAAATCATGAGACATATGGCAGGATGGAGACATATGGGACAGAATCATAGGACACATGGGGCAGGATGGAGAACACATAGAGCGGGATGGGAGAACATGTGGTTGGAGCCAGGAATGAGACACAAGGGGCTAGGCTTTGACACAAGGGGGCCAGGATGGGGATATTTTTACTTTAGTGATATATTGTATTAATGAGGATACTCTTTTCAATGTAGTTGGCCTGTTACTGTTTTGGGGGAGCTGCACTTTTTTTTTCATCTGGTGTAGTGTAGAAGTTGGAGAAAAATTATGTGCCCTGCAAGCGCTGCAACTAGATAACTTTGTTATTTTCTGCAGAGACGAGTCCTGGTTGGAAAAAGTGATGGTGATCTAAGCTGGATGAAGAACAAAAGCGAAGATGAAGGACTTCAACTAGAGAAGTTACTTTTGAGTCAATATGTTACCTATACACTAGTGTATACAGAGCTCCTGTATAAAATGTGACTGGTGATCACAGTATTACCTGTACACTATATACAGCGCTTCTGTGTATAATGTCAATAATGTCACTGGTGATCACTGTATTACCTATACACTATATACAGAGCTCCTGTTTATAACGTCACTGGTGATCACTGTATTAACTGTACACTATATACAGAACTCCTGTGTACAATGTCACTGGTGATCACTGTATTTATTACCTATACACTAGTATATACAGGGCTCCTGTATGTAATGTGACTGGTGATCACAGTATTACCTGTACACTATACACTGTATACAGAGCTCCTGTGTGTAATGTCACTGGTGATACTGTATTACCTGTACACTATATACAGAGAGCTCCTATGTATAATGTCACTGCTGATCCCTGTATTACCTGTACACTATATAGAAAGCTTCTGTGTGTAATGTCACTGATCACTGTATTACCTGTACACTATAAAAAGAGCTCCTGTGTATAATGTCACTGGTGATCCCTGTATTACCTGTACACTATACACAGAGCTCCTGTGTATAATGTCACTGCTGATCCCTGTATTACCTGTAATTCCTATCTCAATTCCAGCCAATTCTGCGTTGAAAAAGTAAAACGGTGCTCCTTCCCTTCCGAGCTCTGCCGTGCGCCCAAACAGTGGTTTACCCCCACATATGGGGTATCATCGTACTCAGGACAAATTGTACAACAACTTTTGCAGTCCAATTTCTCCTGTTACCCTTGTGAAAATAAAAATTTAGGGGCTAGAAATCATTTTTGTGGGAAAAAAAAGATTTTTTATTTTCACGGCTCTGCATTATAAACTTTAGTGAAACACTTGGGGGATCAAAGTTCTCACAACACATCTAGATAAGTTCCTTGGGGGATCTAGTTTCCATTATGGGGTCACTTGTGGGGGTTTGTACTGTTTAGGTACATCAGGGGCTCTGCAAATGCAACGTGACGCCCACAGACCAATCCATCTAAGTCTGCACTCCAAAACGGCGCTCCTTTCCTTCTGAGCTGTGCCATGAACCCAAACTTTGTTTCCCCTCACATATGAGGTATCAGCGTACTCAGGACAAATTGTACAACAGCGTTTGCGGTGCAATTTCTCCTGTTACTCTTGGGAAAATAAAAATTTGGGAGCTAAAAATCATTTTTGTGGGAAAAAAAGATTTTTTATTTTCACGGCTTTGCATTATAAACTTTATTGAAACACTTGGGCGTTCAAAGTTCTCATAAAACATCTAGATAAGTAAATTGGAGGGTCGAGTTTTCAATATGGGGTCACTTGTGGGGGGTTTCCTACATCAGGGGCTCTGCAAAAGCAACGTGACGCCCACGGACCATTCCATCAAAGTCTGCACTCCAAAACGGCGCTCCTTCCCTTCTGAGCTGTGCCATGAACCCAAACTGTGGTTTCCCCCCACATATGGGGTATCAGCGTACTTAGGACAAATTGTACAACAGCTTTTGAGGTCCAATTTCTTCTGTTACCCTTGGGAAAATAGAAAAAATTGGGGGCGAAAAGATCATTTTTGTGAAAAAATATGATTTTTTATTTTTACAGGTCTACATTATAAACTTATGTGAAGCACTTGGGGTTTCAAAGTGCTCACCACACATCTACATAAGTTCCTTAGGGGGTCTACTTTCCAAAGTGGTGTCACTTGTGGGGGGTTTCCACTGTTTAGGCACATCAGCGGCTCTCCAAACGCAACATGGCATCCGATCTCAATTCCAGCCAATTTTGCATTGAAAAAGTCAAACGGCGCTCCTTCCGAGCTTTGCCGTGCGCCCAAACAGTGGGTTACCTTCATATATGGGGTATCAGCATACTCAGGACAAATTGTACAACTTTTGGGGTCCAATTTATCCTGTTACCCTTGGTAAAATAAAACAAATTGGATCTGAAGTAAATTTTTTGTGAAAAAAATTAAATGTTAATTTTTTTTTGAACATTCCAAAAATTCCTGTGAAACACCTGAAGGGTTAATAAACTTCTTGAATGTGGTTTTGCGTACCTTGAGGGGTGCAGTTTTTAGAATGGTGTCACTTTTGTGTATTTTCTATCATATAGACCCCTCAAAGTGACTTCAAATGTGAGGTGTTCCCTAAAATAAATGGTTTTTTAAAATTTGTTGAAAAAATGAGAAATTGCTGGTCAACTTTTAACCCTTATAACTTCCTAACAAAAAAAAAATGTGGTTCCAAAATTGTGCTGATGTAAAGTAGATGTGTGGTAAATGTTATTTATTAACTATTTTGTGCAATATAACTCTCTGATATAAGAGGATAAAAATTAAAATTTGGAAAATTGCTAAATTTTCAAACTTTTTGCCAAATTTATTTTTTTTCACAAAAAACGCAAGTCATATCAAGGAAATTTTACTGCTATCATAAAGTACAATATGTCACGAGAAAATAGTCTCAGAATCAGTGGGATCCGTTGAAGCGTTCCAGAGTTATTACCTCATAAAGGGACAGTGGTCAGAATTGTAAAAATTGGCTGGGTCAGAAAGGTGAAAACTATTATATTATATAGTATAATGTACCTCCATAGGCCACCATATAGTATATGCACTCCCCATAGGCAGACTTTATTTAGTATAATGCACTCACCATAGGCAGACTATATAGTATACTGCACTCCCTTTACGAAGACTCTGTATAGTATGATTTCTCCATAAGCCTATATAGTATAATGCATATAATGCACTCTCCATAGGCCTGTATATAGTATAATGCACCCCATAGGCCTCCATATGGTATAATGCACCCCTATAGGCCTCCATATAGTATAATGCACTCGTATAGGCCTCCATTCAGTACTCCCCAATAGACAGACACTATGTAGTACAAAGCACCCCATAGGCAGACTCTGTATAGTATAATACACACCCCCATAGGCCTCTCTGGTATAATGAATTCCCCATAGGCAGACTCTATATAGTATAAAGCACCACCATAGGCAGACTCTATATAGTATAATAAACTCCCCAAAGGCCTCTATACTATAATGCACTTCCCTTAGGCAGATTTTATATAGTATAATGCACTCCCCATAGGTACACTTTATATAGTATAATGCACTCCCCATAGGCAGACTCTATATAGTATAATGCACTCTCCATAGGCCTCCATATAGTGAAATGCAGTCTCCATAGGCAGACTCTATATAGTATAATGCACCCCCATAGACAGACTATATACAATATAATGCACTCCCAATAGGCCTTTATAGTATAATGCACTCCCCATAGTCTGACTCTATATAGTATAAAGCACCACCATAGACAGATTTTATATGGTGTAATGTACTACCCATATTCAGACTCTATATAGTATAATGCACCCTCAGAAAAATTACAACATCTATTTGTTTCCCCACTTCTCCGAGCATCTGCTAATTTCAGGACAGTGGGCATCAACTAATGATCATCGCACTCGTCAGTGTCTGTGTCAGGGACATCAGATGCTGCATCCAGCCAATACAGTTGAACTTGTGATGATGGGTGGGGTGCCCCATGCTGGTACCACCCTCCCTTCCCAGCTCACGGGCTACGCTACTGACTTGAATCACTATGTACATACAAAGGCAGCGTCAAATTCATTAACAATCTACCCAGTTCATTGTTATATAAATTTTCAATTGAGGATAATGTCACATTTTCATGTAGCTGAAAAGTGCGACCCTAGAGTTGGTTACTGGTGGGACAATGGGGTCCCAGTCCCACACTGGGTGAAACTGTACATTATGATGAGCTATTAGACTGCAAAAGGCTTGCATAGGGGTCTTCTTTCTGCGTACACCTCTGACTTGCGCTCAGCACCAGCCATGACCTGACATGACCATGCCATAAGAATGCTTTGAAAAAAATAGAAGTGTTATAATTTATATTTATCAACAAAATGTAAAGCGAGTGAACAAAAGAGAAATCTAAAATTAATATTTGCCAGTCAGTGAACACCCTTTGCATTCAAAACGGCAAGAATTCTTCTAGGTACAGAAGAGCAAAGAGTCCTGGAAATGATAAGACAGGCCCACAAAGCCTTGATCTCACCATCATGAAGTCTGTCTGTGGGGTCACATCATCACTTCTAGGACTTTGTTCTTCTTCTTTACATGTAAAAGTTTGGACCTCCCTAGTCAAAATTACTGTTAAGTAAATGGTACAGTGAACAGTTAAACAAGTTGAAGATTAAATGATCTCTAAAAGGGCTAAAGTTAAAGATCACAAATTTCTTTTGTATTTTAGGCAAAAAATATTTTTTTTTCATATTTTACTTTTTAAAAACTATAAAAAGGAACATGAGCTGATGCATAATTTGAGCACTGTCCATGGTTAGTACCTAGTAGCACCCCCTTGTGAAAGTATCACAGTTTGTAAATGCTTTTTGTAGCCAGCCAAGAGTTTTTCAGTAATTGAGGGATTTTCCTCCATTCTTCCTTGGAAAATTCTTACAGTTCTGTGAGATTGCTGGGTTGACATGCACTGCTACTTTGAGGTCTAGCCACAGAATTTCAATGATGTTCAGATCAGGGGACTGTGAGGGCCATTGTAATCCCTTCAGCTTGCACCTTTTGAGGCAGTCTATTGTGAATTTTGATGTGTGCTTGATCACGCTGCGATCAGCGCTAGCAGGGGCAATGTTGAGAGTTGTGCTCAACTGTTAACAGAGAGAGCAGGCAGCAGCTGATGGAAGTATTACATTTAAAAATAATGACGTGGGGTTCCCTGTATTTATGATAACCAGCCAGGCAAAACAGACAGCTGCTGGCTGCAACCCTCAGCGATCAGCTTCAGCAAGGCTGTTTATCAAGAATAGTTGGGTCCCCACGCCATATTTTTTTAATTAGTTAATGAAATAATTTTAAAAAAGAAGTGGAGTTCCCCCCCCCCTCCATTTTTGACAACCAGCCAAGCTAAAGCTGACAGCTGGTATTAGGCTGGTAAGTGGCCCTGGATATTGCCACCCAGCCTAAAAATAGTAGCCCAGTCGCCCAGAAATGGCACATCTGTCTTCTCCGCACCTGTGATATGATTCTGTCATGCAAGAGAATCGGATCACAGTAAACTAACACTTGGATGAACCGAGTGTCATTACCATAATCAATGCAATTCTGTTGGAAGAGAGAATCATCGCTTGTGTGGCCCCGGCCTCAGGGCTTGTATACATGGCCGTATTGTCGGTCGGAGCAATGTTATTCCATGGGGCTGTGCACATCTCCGGTATTTTCCCTTGGACAGTGGCTGTCTGATAAAAAAAATCACAGCATGCCCAACTCTGATCCAATATTCAGATCGCGTGTGGAAACCATCAGCCTGCACTCCGATAACATGTGACTGTAGTCCAATCTTCACGGAATGACCAAATGGAGAAGATGGAGACATTTGTTTCTACACCTCCTCATCCAAGAAAATCAGAGCACACAATGATCCCATGATCACACCCAGTCTCTCGGATGAGAGAATACACGCTGGTGTGCTCAGGCCTAATGAGAAATCACTTAAAGACAGCAAGATTTTTGCTTAGGGCAAATACTTGCCCATAAGCTCGGGAGCCAGTAATGACAGCCCCGGGGCCCACAGGACAAGACGGTCTAATCAAGACAATTTGCTTCTTGCAAGTGTCTATAGTCCACACTGTACACCAGGGGCACAAGCTGCTGACTGACAGCACTGATCACAGGGGCAGCTGACACATAAGACAATAGGAAGTGGGCGGGATTAGGGGCAGCTGTCACATAAGACAATAGGAAGTGGGTAGGATCAGGGGCAGCTGTCACATAAGACAATAGGAAGTGGGCGGGATCAGGGGCAGCTGACACATAAGACAATAGAAAGTGGGTGGTGATCAGGGGCAGCTGACACATAAGACAATAGGAAGTGGGCGGGATCAGGGGCAGCTGTCACATAAGACAATAGGAAGTGGGCGGGATCAGGGGCAGCTGACACATAAGACAATAGGAAGTGGGCGGTGATCAGGGGCAGCTTTCACATAAGACAATAGGAAGTGGGCGGTGATCAGGGGCAGCTGTCACATAAGACAATAGGAAGCGGGCGGGATCAGGGGCAGCTGTCACATAAGACAATAGGAAGTGGGCGGGATCAGGGGCAGCTGACACATGAGACAATAGGAAGTGGGCGGGATCAGGGGCAGCAGTCACATAAGACAATAGGAAGTGGGCGGTGATCAGTGGCAGCTGTCACATAAGACAATAGGAAGTGGGCGGGATCAGGGGCAGCAGTCACATAAGACAATAGGAAGTGGGCAGTGATCAGGGGCAGCTGACACATACGACAATAGGAAGTGGGCGGTGATCAGGGGCAGCTGTCACATAAGACAATAGGAAGTGGGCGGGATCAGGGGCAGCTGACACATAATACAATAGGAAGTGGGTGGTGATCAGGGGCAGCAGTCACATAAGACAATAGGAAGTGGGCGGGATCAGGGGCAGCAGCAGTCCCCCTGACCGCACTCTGCAGTGGTCAGTGCTGTACGATGCCGGTGCGGGCCTGTATAGACAGGCTATTACTACGATGCACACCGATCACCCCGGTAATACACGTGACTTCCGGCACGCAACTAAGCCTTGTGGTTAGTGGTTACAACAATCATGACGTCACGCCAAGGAGAGATCACATGGTCAGTACTGTCACCAGACGGCACGCCCACGTCCCGGAATGTCATCAAGCCACGACCGGTAACACAGGTCTGTGATTGGCTGCTGGCGGTGACGTCAGTGGTCCGCGCCAGTAGGAGCCCGTGGAGGTCGTATTGGGAGAAGTGATGGTGCTGACATAACGTGACGGCTGCTCGGCGTCTACAGACGGGTCATGGCTCACCGCTGCCTGCTGGTGCACGGGCTCTGCCGTCCTCTCACCGGGGCGCTGCTTCCCGTGCTACCGCACAGCCGGCGGGTGGGGGCCTGCTGCTTGAGGAGAGTGAGTCCCATTCCTACTCTTTCCTATAGCGCTACGAGACATGTCAATGGGTTGATAGTGGCGCCCCCTGGTGCTCGTTAGAGCGGCCATTGTGGTCTACACTTTACACTTCTCTCTGCTGCTCTTGAGCTCTGGGGGTCTCATGCACCCACTCCTCAGTGACTGTGGGAGATTGGGGCACACCTGAGCCTCAGGAGTCAGCCACTAACACTACAGTCTGGGCACACAAGCCTCTGTTCTGTTCCATTACAGCCTACCCTCTCCTGGGCCTTGGATCTGGGTGTAAGGTGTCAGCTCTGTGTCTCAGGAGGGTCGGGGAGGACACGGTGTACGGCACCACGCCCTCGTGGGCGGGCGTCCCCTCTGGTAGTGGGCGGGCGTCCCCTCTGGTAGTGGGCGGGCGTCCCCTCTGGTAGTGGGCGGGCGTCCCCTCTGGTAGTGGGCGGTCGTCCCCTCTGGTAGTGGGCGGGCGACCCCTCTGGTAGTGGGCGGGCGTCCCCTCTGGCTGGTGCCATCCACAGTGCGATACAGTAACAGCCACAGTGAAAGGTTAGTGGGCCATGGGGCCACAGCAGTAAACGATCACTGCAGCCCCTACATTCTCCGGATTGGCAGCAGTCAGGGCCACTGACAGATCAGTGTTCTGCCCTTTTCTAGTGTAATACTCAGAGATGGTAATACCCCTGTGTGCGAGCAGGACCTGATGTTGCAGATCTCTCCAGTGCTCTTCTGCTTTGTGACATGTTGATTTCCTGATGGAAATGACAAGAGTTATTAGTTGTAGCTGCTCTACTAACTACTAGTATATCGGTATTCTTGGAGGGTATAGATCTGTTGTGATGTCATTGGATGTATATATGATTTAGACCTAGGATTTCAGAGATGAATTTATAACTCTGGTGGTTACTTTTGGAACACAGCATTTGGCTGGTTGAGAGTCGTCTCCCTCGCGTGGGATTTTGGAATGCAATACATGAGCTTTCCTAAATGTGATGTGGAAACCTGTATGGAAAGCTTTAGGAGAAACTCCAAAAGGTTTCACACGTTTTCCTGTTTTGATCAAATCAGGGAGTCAATTGATCGGAGGCAAGGGCGCACAAGCAGGGTCTGTTAGTGTACGGGCTTGTCTGAATCTCAGATGCCCAGTCATACGTCTATATTACAACCACCAATATAAGGGAAGTGGGAATGGATTAATACATTACATTGCCTAAGAAAGAAGATATTTAATTTGGCATTAACAATGTTGTAAATTATGGATTCTGCTGAATTCCTTTCAGACTGGCCCTGTCCAGTTTACTACACTTTTAGAAACAAAGGAAGCTTAACACAAAGATACCTTTACAAGGCCCTGTGTTATTGCTTTTATGAATAACACTTATAAAGCTAATACTAAAATACAAAATTAACAAATATATATTCAATAGTTTAAATAATAATCAAAGAAAAGTAGAAATTAATTACCATAACAAATTAAAGTTCAGTTCCTGAAGTAAGGCTACGTTCACATTTGCGTTGTGCGCCGCTGCGTCGGCGACGCAACGCACAACGCAAACAAAAACGCAACAAAACGCACGCTAAAACGCTGCGTTTTGCGACACATGCGTCCTTTTTCGCCGAAAGTTGGACGCAAAAAAAATGCAACTTGCTGCGTTCTCTGCGCCCAACGCTTGAGGCCAAAAAAACGCATGCGTCGCAAAACACTGCCCAACGCATGTCCATGCGCCCCCATGTTAAATATAGGGGCGCATGACGCATGCGGCGACGCTGCGGCGCCGAGCGCTAATGTGAACGTAGACTAAGGCTTCGTACAGACAGTGTGTCTGAAAACGGAGGCAATTTGGGACACATTACACTTCTTGTTTAAAAAAAAAAAATAGTTAAAAACTATGTCTGCTTAAGATGAAAACTTACCATGAGAAAAATTTTGAGAAGTATATTAGCCTACAGTCTGTAAGGAAAATTATTATATAATTAGTAGGGTTAAAAAAAGACACATGCTCATGAAGTTCAACCAAGGGATGGGAAGGAATATATAGAATAGGGCTTAGACATAGCCGTAGTGCATGATCGAGTCTGCCCTAAAGAGCTAGTTTTTTTTTTTTCCTGCTGACCCCGAGTGTCGATTGAATGGATAAAGTAAGTGGGTAAACAGCTCTGTTATCTGTCTGTAGTAATCAGCTGTCTCTAGGAGAATTGACATGAACTGTCTTTGTTTTTCAGATTCAGACTCAAGCCAGGGATGTCCGAAAGAACGCCTTCCTGGCCAATGTTCTAGCTGCATACCAACGCCTGTGCTCTCAGCCCCCTAAAGGTTTGTTCTATTGGTCTATGTGCTGGAGGGAGCACAGCAATCACTACATTCATCATTGATGAGCGATTGCCCAGTCAGAGCTGGAATATAGTATTACGTTATTCGTAATCCGATTTATTAAATTGTTTGTGCTTCACTCGGTTTTTACTTCTTTCAGGTTTTGAGAAATACTTCCCAAATGGCAAAAACGGCAAGAATGCAAATGATACAAAAGGTAAATGCTCCAGTGTTATTATGGATCATCTGTTTTTGTAGGTTATATCAATACCTGAAGGAAAAATATATATGTATACAATACGGCATGATACAAATATATGACCATCTTTGTAACAAAGCTCTTGAAACTCATATTGCGGAGAAACCCTAAGATTCTACAAGGAGCACAACTGTGTATCTACAGGATAAATCATAAGTGTCTGTGTGAATGGAGATTAGTGTTTATTTCTAGTTTTCTGTGTAGTTTTTCATACACAAAGTGAGACATTTCTCAAGAAAAATGCCCCTGAATTCTGGCATAATTTGTGCCAAAAACTGACTTTCATGACGTGCGCCGTATTTGATATGTTTTAAACCCTTTTTCCAACTTGAACGCCTAGGGGTGTGTGGATTCTGAATGTGTGATACTTTGTGCCAAAATTGTACCATATCTTTCTGCCACAAAGTAAGCCAACTAATAGTCAATGTCAAGTTAGACCAGGCAGTCTTAAAATTATCTAACAGCATAAAACACTTTGATCACTTTTGTGAATTTTAAGACTGTCTAGTCTGTTTGCAGTGTCTAAATACTATACATCTTTGATAAATATGCTCTAATAAGTTATTACTATTATTCCTTTTTTTTCTTTATATGAAGTAGGTGCTAAAGAAAATGAGAAGACTTCCTCAGGTGGAGGTGGTGAGTCAGGTGGAGGTGGCAATAAAGGTGGAAAGAAGAGTGGGAAATCGGATGATTGGTGGTCAAGAGTGCAAAAGGTGAGCTCCTTTTCAGCTTTATCAATTTTGAAAAGCGCAGAACGTAGAAATTAATGATTTAGTTTCCTAGGGATTAGTGATGAGCGAGTATAATCGTTGCTCGGGTTTTCCTGAGCATGCTCTGTTGATCTCCGAGTATTTGTAAGTGCTCGGAGATTTAGTTTTTGTTGCCTCAGCTGCATGATTTACAGCTGATAGACAGCTTGAGTACATGTGGGGATTCCCTAGCAACCAGGCAACCCCCACATGTACTCAGGCTGGCTAGCAGCTGTAAATCATGCAGCTGTGTCAACAAAAACTAGATCTCCGAGCGCTAACAAATACTCGGAGACCACCTGAGCATGCTCAGGAAACCCGAGCAACGAATATATTCACTCATCACTACTAGGGATTCTTCTGCAGTCACTGTGTGTGTGAATGTGACTGCAGATTACAGAATTGTGAGTGTTCAATGCCTGAGTTCCCCTTGCAAATAGGAGGTTACATTACCACAAGTATGCGATTTGCATAGTTGTGGTCACATGCTGACTACATTCTCATCTGCTTCTCTCAATGTTTGATTCAGCTCTAAATGTTTTTTTTTTGCCTTTTCCTTTGCACATCACTATATTGGAAGGGGATTTTCTGGGACTTTGATATTGTTTGCCAATCCTTGGGAAAGGTCATTAATCAGATATGGTGGCTGTAAGTTCTTGCTGTCATAGACTTGCATTGAATAATGACTTCTGGCTCGCCCAACCAACACTGTAGCGATCTAGCAGGTCACAAACAGAAGCCTGGTAAAGAGTACATAATGCCAAAAGTTAGGCCATTGATGTTGATGGCTTTTCCTAAAGAATGATGTTTAACCCCTTAGTGACGGAGCCAAATTTTTGAAATCTGACCAGTGTCACTTTATGTGGTAATAACTCTGCAATGCTTCAACAAATCACAGTGATTCTGAGATGGTTTTTTTCGTGACACATTATACTTTATGATAATGGCAAATTTCGGTCGATATGTTGTTTTTTTTTAAAAAAATATCAAAAATTTGAGAAAAATGTAAAAAAAATTAGCAATTTTCAAAATTTGAATGATTATCCCTTTAATCCAGATGGTCATACCACAGCAAAACATTAATAAATAACATTTCCCACATGTCGGCTTTACATCAGCACCATTTGTAAAACGTTATTTTATTTTGTTAGCATTTTAGGAGGTTTAAAAATGTAGCAGTAAATTTTCATTTTTACAAGGAAATTTACAACATTTATTTTTTAAGGAACTATCCATGTTTGAAGTGCCTTTAGGGGTCTCGTATATTGAGAAACCCCCAAACGTGATACCATTTTAAAAACCGCACCCCCTGACACATTGAAAACTGCAGTCAGGTAGTTTATTAACCCTTCAGGTGCTTTACAGGAATTAATGCAAAGTGGTATGATATAAATGAAAATGTGTATTTTTACCACCTAAATGTCTGTAACTTCTGAACAGATTACTATAGCTGTCAGACTCTAAGGCCGCTATTTGGTCGTGAATTGCCATCGCAAACATCAGAACCACGCAATCATGATCTGAGCGCACCAGTTGGGATAAAGACGGAGCCCCCACACACTGTTAACCATTTATAATGATGTAGTCACTATTGACAGCAACATCTAAGAGGTTAAACAGATCTGGACGGTGACAACACTGATCGTGGCTGCAGCAAGTTGTCAGCTATAGTGTACAAACGACAGCTGCTGGATTGTCACCTGTATGGGGATGTTATTCTATTATATCTCTGGTCAGTTAAAAGACGTATTGGCAGTCATTAAGGGGTTAATGTCAAAATCCCAGGAAACCCCTTTAACCACTGCTGTTTCTGCCAACAGCCAATGTCATTGATGTACAGTTATTTATAGGGGTGCAAAGGAAAAGTGGAGCAGTTTCCCATACTTAGTATTTAAATTGCTGATTTAATTTGCCAAAAAAACTCTTAACAATTAGTTCTGCAATCTTGTTGGTTTCTGTTGATGACATTATTTTTCTTGCACTAGCTTTGACATATTTTTTCTACTGTCTATATAAGGTTTGCAAAACGACACCTTAGTAAAAAAAAATTTTGTTTACTGTTTGCTCAAATAAGGATTTTTATGACCTTTTAATCTCTGATTTACAGGGTGAATTTCCTTGGGATGATAACCAGTTCCGATACTACTTTCTAGCATGTACTGGATTTTGGGCTTTTGCTACTTACTACATCTTCTTCAGGAAGGTTCCCGTAGAAATCACATGGAAAGACTTTATAAATAACTACTTATCGCAAGGCCTGGTGAGTGTGGAGAGCCTCACCTCTGCAGGGGTCAGACTAGAAAGAACTTACTGGCATCTTCATAGTCAGCACACAGTCTACAAGCTAAACATGAGATCATCAGAACATGTATCATTCATACATCCAGGTAGATTCTGTTTCCAAAGTGCAATGATACGAAGTTTGGTGGGTTAAGTTTCCTGCCAAATATTGTGTCCGTACATCTCCGTAGAATGTGTGCTGCAAATAGATATGAGGGTCGCTTGTCATGTTTTTTTTTTTTTTTTTTTGTTATGGCATAAGCTATCAAGCATACCGCAGCCTTTCAAATTTGGCAGAGAGGTTAAACCGTATATGGGCATTTTCTAGCCGCTTACTAATTCCTGCTATTCACACTGTGCTGTGAAATGTATTAATTACATGAGGAACACCAGGAATGGCTCAATGCCTAGTGCTTACAAATGATGCTCCAGGATTTTTTTCCCATGAGAAACACAAGTATTTACTAAAGGAGACAAGTCGGGGATCTGACAGTTGGGGAAACCAATTATTTGTCATTTCCTTTAATACCACAACAGAGTATATCACTGTTCACTTTCTTTCTTAGGTGGACCGTCTGCAAGTTGTAAATAAACGTTTCGTAAGGGTTGTGCTTATTCCAGGAAAGTCTAGTATGGAAGGGGTAAGAGATTTGTGATTTATTATAGGAATGTGTCTAAGTAACTTCCGTTACTTAATTTGTAGTATTGGGTGCTTGTTTTCTCCCAATATGTTTTTTTTTTTTGTTTGTTGTTCTTTTAAACATTTAACTATTTCTTGCCTGGTCGTTGAGTATGTAATCCAGGATGGGCATAAGTTAAAGGAGATCTACCAAATTACATTAGTAAAATTTAGTTTCTGAATATCTCATAATTTGCGTTATAGTTGGTCAAGTCAAGAAGGCTGTAGCTCACATTGGTCTCTATTAAAAAAAAAAAAAAAAAAAAAGGTATACCCTTTAGGGTATGTGCCCACGATCCGTAATAGCAGCATTTTGGACACAGCTCACCAGCGCTGCATCCAGAACGCTGCGTTCTAGGTTACAAGCACAATGGATTTGATTCATAGAAATCCCATGGCCACTCTGCTTCTATTTAACGCTGCGTAACCTCATCCACAGTGTGGGTTTAAGAGCCGCAGCATGTCAGTTATCTGCAGTGGAGACACTAGTCTCTGCTGCGTAGTCTCACCCCTAGCCATTATTTATATGCGGTAAATCTGCATGGTTCAGTTAACACATGCGGATTTACCTCTCTGATTAGAACATAGCGTTTTGGATGCAACAAAAATATGCTGTGTCCAAAACGCTGCTAAATCCTGATCATGGGGACATATCCTTAATGGCGGGGCATGCAACTAACTATATAGCCATAACACTATAAGACGTGTAAACATGTGCAGACGGGTTCCGCTGAACTTGTCTGGAGATATTTTACAGCCTTCTTGTTAGGAATACGATCAGTATGTTTGGTAACCACAGTTTCTTGAGCAGTTCAGTTTGTGATCTGTTGTATTTTTTTTTCTCTGTTTTTACATGTAGAAATATGTCTGGTTTAATATTGGCAGTGTGGACACATTTGAAAGGAATTTGGAAACGGCACAGCAGGAGTATGGTATAGAGCCAGAGAATAGAGTGCCTGTGGTGTACACAGTGGAAGGTGATGGGTAAGTTTAAGTTCCCTGTCTGGTTTTGGACTCCTCATATTTAACACTTCAATTTTTCCTCATTTAATGGATGAAAAATGTCTAGCTATATTTTGTGATATAATGAATTATTCCCAATGCACACATTTGTTATGTATCTAAAAAAAAAAAAGCGTGCCTGCTCTTTGGATGCTAAGAATCATAGTTTTTAATACCTATGGAACAAAACACATAGGGAATGGAACAAAACACATAGGGAAGATTTATTAAGTAACTTGTTGTTAAAATTCCATTGGCGAAGAGTCATCATGTACAGTGCTCATCATAAATGAGTACAGCACAACAGACTTGTCAGAAAACCTTTAGCTTCCTGTCAGAATCAACTTTTTTTTTTTTTATGGGATACCAAACTACAAAATACACCCACAATTGTGGGCAAACAAAAATTGTTATTTTGTGCACCAAAAAAGTAATCTTCCTAACATATTCCAAGACTATGTTGCAAAATTGAGTATATCCCAATGAAAGTCATAGGACCAAAACAAAGGTTTAGGCAACGTGCACACGTTGCGGATTACTCTGCGGATTTTCTCCTTCGCCTCATTGGGGGACACAGACCATGGTGTATGCTGCTGCCACCAGGAGGCTGACACTAAGTATTACAAAGAAAGTTAGCTCCTCCCCTGCAGTATACACCCCTCTGCTGGCTCCCAGCTAACCAGTTCTTGCTTAGTGTCCGTAGGAGGCACACGGACGGGTCTGCTATTCAGACCCAAAGAACTCTTTTTTTCCGTTTTTTTACTTTTTACTACGGTCGAATGGGGCGACGGATTCTTTCATGTTCCGATCTCCTCGAACCATCAACAGGCGAGCACGGGAGTTTTACCTCTCCGTATCCTCTCCTGCGACGTGGGAAGCCACTGCCTGAGCTGATTCTAGGGGCGACGGGCCCCTTCAAGGGCACCGATCTCCCCCCTCCCTTATCAGACGAGCACTGGAGTTTTACCTTCAGTATCCTCTTCTGCAGCCAGGCCTATTGCCGGACATTCAGCCCTGTCCACCAGGTTTTACCCTCGGCTGTACAGAGGCACCTTCCAGCGTGGCGTCCGAGCAGCCCCCACTGCATCACCACTGAAAAAGCGGATGATGGAAGGAGGCAGACGGTTCCTCTCCACCCCTCTTCTGCAGGGATGGTGGATGGAGGCTCCCCAACCCTGCATCGGCCTATCTACCCGGGCACAGCTCCTACCTGCAGCATCTGCCATGGTCCCCCTCCATATTGGGGTAAGTGCTCCGTGAGATTTGGGTGTTCCGAAGGTCAGAGGAGGGCTCCATAGCGACTGGGTCCCCACAGAGCTTCGCGGCACTTTTCCCCCTCAGTCTGCGGGTGCGCGCCGGCCGAAGCCATAACTTTAGTCCCCGGCTTCGGCCCTGTTTAGGCCGCAGCCCGGGAGGCCCCGCCCACCGCTTGCTCCCTTCTAGCGGCTCCGCCCCCCTATTCAGGCGCTTCTCGTTCCAGACGAGATCTCGGCGGCCATCTTCCTCCTCCTCCATTGCGGTCACTATTTCTTCTGGAGGGGGCTGCGGCCGGCGGTTTTTCAGCGCTGAAGTCAGCGCTATTCCAGTCGGGGGGACTCAGAACCTGAGTAAGGTGAATCGCCCCCCCCCCCCCCCCCCCTTATATACTTAAGGCTGCAATTTTCTGGTGCTCCTGCACACTACAGAATGTATAGTACAGTATGCTGGCTTGCAAACGGAGAGCTGTGAGTTCCCAGCACGGAAGCTCTCATGACTCATTCCCTGGTGACTCATTCCCTGGTGACTCATTCCCTGGTGACTCATTCCCTGGTGACTCATTCCCTGGTGACTCATTCCCTGGTGACTCATTCCCTGGTGACTCATTCCCTGGTATTTGCTACTCTGCCTCGGTAGTCGCTGGGCCCATAGGTGCATCCCCAGCTTTCCATGCCTTTTTATTAAACCCAGGACCAGCATTCCCTGGTCTTAAGGGTCCCCTAGTTTTAAAAGGGTCACATCCCCAGCATTCTCTGCTCTGCCAGAAGCCGGTCTCTTTTTCCTTAGTACTTAATCAGGCCAGTATGCCCTGGTCTTAAAGGCACAGGGCCAGTAGGCACTGGTCTTAAAGGCACATGGCAAGTGTGCCCTCGTCTTAAAGACACATGACCAGCATCCCTGGTCTTAAAGGAGCATGACCAGCTTTTTTTGTTCTTAAAGGCACATTACCAGCTTTGCTGGTCTTTAAGGCACTTGTTCCTACATTCCTCTCATGACCAGTATTCCTGGTCTTAAAGGCACGTGACCAGCATGCCCTGGTCTTATAGACTCGTGACCAGTATTCCCTGGTCTTAAAGACACGTGTCCAGTATACCCTGGTCTTAAAAGCACATGACCAGTATGCCCTGGTCTTAAAGGCACGTGACCAGTATCCCCTGGTCTTAAACGCTATAATCAGTATGCCCCGGTCTTAAAGGCACATGACTAGTACGTCCTGGTTTTTCAAGGCCATGACCAGTATGCCCTGGTCTTAAGGGCACGTGACCAGTATCCCCTGGTCTTAAACGCAATAACCAGTATGCCCTGGTCTTAAAGGCACATAACTAGTACGTCCTGGTTTTCAAGGCACATGACCAGTATGCCCTGGTCTTAAAGGCACGTGACCAGTATCCCCTGGTCTTAAACGCAATATCCAGTATGCCCTGGTCTTAAAGGCACATGACTAGTACGTCCTGGTTTTCTAGGCACATGACCAGTATGCCCTGGTCTTAAAGGCTCATGTCCAGTACGCCCTGGCTTTTAAAGGCACACGACCAGTATGCCCAGGTCTTTAAGGCACGTGACCATTATGCCCTGGACTTAAAGGCTCAGGACCAGTACGCCCTGGTCTTAAACGCAAATGACCAGCATACCCTGGTTTTAAGGGCACATGACCATTATCTCCTGGATTTCAGCATGCCCTGCTTTTAAAGGCACATGAACAGTATTTCATCTTACAAAAGGCACAAGACCAGTATTCCCTGGTCTTAAAGGCTCATGGCCAGTAACCCCTAGCCTTAAAAGCGCATGACCAGTATTTACTGGTCTTAAGGGCACATCATCTATCCTAAGCTGGTCACCCTAACTGAGCTCTGGAGCACTCACATGCTCCCTCTCCTACAATGGGAGCCGTCGGCTAGCAGGGGCCGCAAGTATTCTAGAAAAACGTACAGGTTCTAGAAAATCTCCATCAACATTTGACGGTGATGCACTGGAAGACCTCTAAGTAGGATACCATACCTGGTCGGAATTTTATGGGCGACGGGTCCCTTTAAGGGCTCCGATTTCCCCCCACACCTTCAACAGACGAGCACACGGAGTGTCGCCTCCATGTAGCTTCTTCTGCATCCAGGTCTATCGCCACAACCTGCCCTGTCCACTCGGAAACCTCAATTCTGAGGATGTACTGAGGCACACATTTGTGGCGTCCCAACAAGGAGGTTTTTCCCCCCTTTGTATCAGATGCAAGAAAGTGGACGATTCCTCTCCACTTCCCTGTTAAGAGATGGTGGATCGAGGTTTTTTATTTATTTTTATTTTTTTCCTTATTTTCTTCTCTGCACGATGGCAGAGACCTGCTGGTCACAGTCCCGCATTCTGTCACTTGACAGACTCGCCGGGCAGAATTTCTTGCGGTATTCCTACCAGTATCCTGACCGGTGTATCATCAATTACGATTCCACAGACGGTCGGATAGCAGGTCTAGTTAGTTCCGTCCTGTGGTTTCGGGTTTAGCGCTCTACCCTTCCTTAGCCGCCACATGGGTTGCTTGACCAAAGGGAGAGAATGAAAGTCTCCGGGTCCCAGACCTTATCTACTTCGTTCCACAGTATAGCTGGCCAATCAAATCTTCTGAGCGGGAGACTAGCAAGGGATCGTATCTCTTCTTCAAGCTCAACCAGCAGTGGAAGCATTGGCCAGGACAGTCTAGATCTAAGGGATCTTGGTTCCAAAATGGAGGGAATGAAAAGTATCTCCATTTCTGGACCCCAAACTTCTAACAACCTTTGACAGGGCCCTCTCTTTTTTCGGATGGAGTTCCTCCGCTCAGCCACTACTTCAACAGAGAACCGTGGTTGTTTTCTGGCATCCATCGTCATCCGGGATTCTTCCCTCACATACCTATTTCTCCTCTCTACTATAATCTCTTCGCCTTTCCATTCGCGAACAATATTTTCACGACCTGGCCCTTCTGCCTGGCTACCACACCAGAGTGGTCGCAAGGGTCATGACGGTTGTCATGCGCTTCTTGCACCTTAGAAACATGGTCGTCCTGCCCTACTCGGTCGACTCTCTAGCCGCTCTACAAGGACTACGCTAAGTCGTCTATATCACTTGCAATACCCTCTCTCATGGGCTAGCAGCTAAACTTAGACAAGTTTTTTCCTCATTCCCAGCCCAGCAGATCCTCTTTGACGATGATCCTGCACAAGAAGGATGGTAATTCTCTCTCTCGAGTCAAGGTCGTGGCCCTTCAACACGGAGCTTGTGCACTTGATCACTCATTCCCTCGGTTCATTCAATTAGCTAGGAGGGTTCCGAGCAATAAGATGAAAACGGAAGTAGTTTTCTTTTGCTCCGCTCGTTTTCAGCAAGTCAATCAGGCTTTCAAAAGGTAGTTTCTAAGCTCCTTCCTCATCCAGAGCCTTCTTCTGGTCCAATGGTTATTAGGGATACCAATGCCCGTCTTCTTCTCCCGATCATTTCTCTGGGGATCTGAACAGTACGGCCAATCCCACAGCAGGTCCACTGCCCTTAGGCGGGTCAACCATCCGTCTTCAATTTGGATAATGCCACGGCTGTGCCATACGTCAATCATCTCGCAGGTACCCACAGTCAAGCGCCATGGCCGAGGTACCTCGCACTCTCTGATGGGCCGAGATCTATCATTCGGTGATCTCAACAGTACATGTCCCTGGAGTAGAACACTGGGCGGCTGACATATTCAGCCGTCAGGGTTTTCTCCTCAAGTGAGTGGGAACTTCACTCGGAAGTCTTCCTTCACATCTGCCTTCACTGGAGTACTCCAGATGTAGGTCGGATGGCGTCCAAGCTGAACGCCTATGTACTCCAGTTCATGGTTTGGCTGCAAGATCCAAGTCCATCGCAGTGCATACTCCGTTTCTTCCACGGTACCAATTTCCATAACTCCTCTTCCACTACGTCTGAGACCTTTTTGGAAGCGGAAAAGGCCCCCAGTGATCCTGGGAGACCCGCACTGACCATGTCAGGTTTTCTCGCTTGCGGTACTAGTATTTCTCCGTCTTATTTCGTCAAAATTGGAAATATGGACCTTCTCGCAGGGAGTCTCCACCTGTAGTTCTTCCCTACCGCGTACCGTTAGATCTGGGGGACCTTAATGGTCCTGGGGATCTTACAGTACACTCCTTTTTCGATCCAGAAAGACTTTACGATAAGGGAACGTCACTCCCCTTTCTTCTATGCGTTCTTGTCATCCTGATGAGTCTTCAGAGCTTCCCACTCTGTTCCTTTCAGTCTTTTTTCCTTATTACCATCTATGCATCGTTGCCCTCAAGCCATCCCATTCCCTCGTTGCCAAGGTGGTTTTGTATTCCCACTGTTGCAGGGGCATCGTCCTCTCATCTTTCGGCTCCAGTCCACACAACGGAATGGGTTCTCCATAATCTGGAAGAAGTGAGTGCTCCAAGTGGGTACGTATCGAGGACGGCGTCCTTCCAAAGGTTGGACACTTTGCTTGGGCTTCTCGATGGTAAGTAGGCTTCCCGATGGTCACCGGAAGGGTTTAGCCGGGTTCATCGGCCACGTTAGCCTGGTGGATTCTTTTCACCATCCAGGAGTCCTTCCGTGCTAGATGTCAGCCTATCTCCCTGTCTCAGGTCCGCATGCATTCTTGAAGCACTATAATTCACACACTTCCTCAGATGTGAGTCTGGGCAGGCGGACTTTGCAGGCCGCCTTGGCGCACTTGTAAGTAGCGGTTACACGGCCTGATCTGATGTTGTCCCCACCCAGGGACTGCTTTGGGACGTCCCATGGTCTGTGTCCCCCAATGAGGCGAAGGAGAAATAGGGATTTTTGTGTACTTACCGTAAAATCCTTTTCTCCGAGCCATTCATTGGGGGACACAGACCATGGTGTATGCTGCTGCCACCAGGAGGCTGACACTAAGTATTACAAAGAAAGTTAGCTCCTCCCCTGCAGTATACACCCCTCTGCTGGCTCCCAGCTAACCAGTTCGGTGCAAAAGCAGTAGGAGATCAATAACATATAAGCGTATAGCATGTCACATTATATATGAGAGTATAACATATCAAATGATAAAAACAAATACAACTAATAATAGGGAGGGAGCTGTGTCCCCCAATTATTAGTTGTATTTGTTTTTATCATTTGATATGTTATACTCTCATATATAATGTGACATGCTATACGCTTATATGTTATTGATCTCCTACTGCTTTTGCACCGAACTGGTTAGCTGGGAGCCAGCAGAGGGGTGTATACTGCAGGGGAGGAGCTAACTTTCTTTGTAATACTTAGTGTCAGCCTCCTGGTGGCAGCAGCATACACCATGGTCTGTGTCCCCCAATGAATGGCTCGGAGAAAAGGATTTTACGGTAAGTACACAAAAATCCCTATTTTTCGGACTGATTTTGGTAAATCCACAGATAAGGCTGCTTTCACACTAGCGTCGGCACGGGGCCGTCGCTATGCATCGGCCCGACGTGCCGACGCGCGTTGTAAGTGATGCCCGACGTGGGCAGCGGAAGCAGTCTTATGACGCTTCTGCTGCCCCATGGTAAGGTCCGGGGAGGAGGGGGCGGAGTTTCGGCCGCGCATGCGCAGTCGAAAATGGCGGACACGATACGCAAAAAAAAGTTACATGTAACGTTTTTTTGTGCCGACGGTCCGCCAAAGCACGACGGTTGCGACGTGTGGGCATACGTCGCAATGCGTCGCTAATGTAAATCTATGGGGAAAAAACGCATCCTGCGGACAACTTTGCAGGATGCGTTTTTTCTCATAAACGACGCATTGCGACATATGCAAAATAACGCTACTGTGAAAGTAGCCTAAGCCACACTGCGGATTTTGTGCGGATTCCACCTGCGGTTTTACACCTGCGGATTCCTTTTATGGAGCAGGTGTAAACCGCTGCGGAATCTGCACAAAGAATTGACATGCTGCGGAATAAACAGTGCTACGTTTCCGCTTGTTTTTTTCCTTGTGCGCTGCAGATTTTGTTTTCCATAGTTTTACATGGTACTGTAAACTCAGGGAAAACTGCTGCGAATCCTCAGCGGCAAATCTGCTGCAGATCCACAGCAAAATCCGCAACGTGCGCACATACCCTTAGACTACAAAATTTTAAATAACAAGAGTCAATAAGTTTTCCCAGTTTTTTGTGGTAAAATTAGGTGCCTCGGCTTATACTTGAGTATATACGGTATGTGTATATATGCATTTATATATTACATACATACATACATACATACATACATACATACATACATACATACATACATACATACATACATACATTATATTTGAAATCGCCCAATTTTCCCCCGTTACAAAATTCTTGTTTGCAGTTAGAAGTGATCAAAATATGGTATCTGTCCCAAAAATGGAGTCGATAAAAACATCATCTGCTCTCCGTGCAATAAAATAGGCCCTAACTGCTCGATCGACAAAAAAATGAAACCGTTATGGGTCTTGGAGAATGATTACAGCATTAAGGCTTTATTTATTTTTTTTTATTTTTTTTTATTTTTTACTACTAAAGTAATAAAAAACAAATCTGGGCAAGCTTGGTATTGCTGTAATTGTACTGACTAAGACAGTTGTGATGCAAGGTCGTTTTTACCACAGAATGTACACTGTAAAAACAATTTGCTAATCTACAATGTCATAATTGCATTTTTTTACAGTTTATACACACTTGGAATTTTCAGATTTTAATTAATAAAAAAAAAAAAAGTTGCAGAGTTGCTTCTTTCATCGACCATTCACTGTCTGTGCAGCTGATGGAGGCATCCGAGTACTGCTCTCATGTGTTTCTTTGTGCCCCATAGCCATCATATAAGACCTTATCACATGTGCTCAATTGCTGTTTTGACAACACTTCTCCACACTGCAGTTGTTTGGTTATTGGGGTGTAATATGCGGTCTGAGACCCCTGTGATTGGTGGGAGTCTTAGCGAGGCCCTTAATATACAGTTGTGGCCAAAAGTATTGACACCCCTGCAATTCTGTCAGATAATACTCAGTTTCTTCCTGAAAATGATTGCAGTCACAAATTCTTTGGTATTATTATCTTCATTTAATTTGTCTTAAATGAAAAAACACAAAAGAGAATGAAGCAAAAAGCAAAACCTTGATCATTTCACACAACTCCAAAAATGGGCCAGACAAAAGTATTGGCACCCTCAGCCTAATACTTGGTTGCACAACCTTTAGCCAAAATAACTGCGACCAACCGCTTCCGGTAACCATCAATGAGTTTCTTACAATGCTCTGTTGGAATTTTAGACCATTCTTCTTTGGCAAACTGCTCCAGGTCCCTGATATTTGAAGGGTGCCTTCTCCAAACTGCCATTTTTAGATCTCTCCACAGGTGTTCTATGGGATTCAGGTCTGGACTCATTGCTGGCCACCTTAGAAGTCTCCAGTGCTTTCTCTCAAACCATTGAGGAGACCCAGCTTTCTCACACTGGGCCCTACATTATGCTGCAAAATTTGTTGGTAGTCTTCAGACTTCATAATGCCATGCACACGGTCAAGCAGTCCAGTGCCAGAGGCAGCAAAGCAACCCCAAAACATCAGGGAACCTCCGCCATGTTTGACTGTAGGGACCGTGTTTTTTTCTTTGAATGCCTCTTTTTTTCTCCTGTAAACTCTATGTTGATGCCTTTGCCTAAAAAGCTCTACTTTTGTCTCATCTGACCAGAGAACATTCTTCCAAAACGTTTTAGGCTTTTTCAGGTAAGTTTTGGCAAACTCCAGCCTGGCTTTTTTATGTCTCGTGGTAAGAAGTGGGGTCTTCCTGGGTCTCCTACCATACAGTCACTTTTCATTCAGACGCCGATGGATAGTACAGGTTGACACTGTTGTACCCTCGGACTGCAGGGCAGCTTGAACTTGTTTGGATGTTAGTCGAGGTTCTTTATCCAACATCCGCACAATCTTGCATTGAAATCTCTTGTCAATTTTTCTTTTCCGTCCACATCTAGGGAGGTTAGCCACAGTGCCATGGGCTCTAAACTTCTTGATGACACTGCGCATGGCAGACACAGGAACATTCAGGTCTTTGGAGATGGACTTGTAGCCTTGAGATTGCTCATGCTTCCTCACAATTTGGTTTCTCAAGTCCTCAGACAGTTCTTTGGTCTTCTTTCTTTTCTCCATGCTCAATGTGGTACACACAAGGACACAGGACAGTGGTTGAGTCAACTTTAATCCATGTTAGCTGGCTGCAAGTGTGATTTAGTTATTGCCAACACCTGTTAGGTGCCACAGGTAAGTTTCAGGTACTGTTAATTACACAAATTAGAGAAGCATCACATGATTTTTCGAACAGTGCCAATACTTTTGTCAACCACCTTTTTTATGTTTGGTGTGGAATCATATCCAATTTGGCTTTAGGACAATTCTTTTTGTGTTTTTTCATTGAAGACAAATTAAGTGAAGATAATAATACCAAAGAATTTGTGTTTGCAATAATTTTCAGGAAGAAACTGAGTATTATCTGACAGAATTTGCAGGGGTGTCAATACTTTTGGCCACAACTGTATCTACCACCAGTCCAGTCGGCAGATGATAAAGGTTTCTTCCACAATTGACATTTTACTATAGCAAGAGATTTAATCTTTCTTACAAAGACTGTAATGTATATGATGGGTGTTAACCTAAATATTCATTCTGTCCATAGGTCCTTTTTTCTGAACATCCTTCCAACATTCCTTATTCTTGCTTTCCTTGTGTACACTCTGAGGAGAGGTCCTACTGGAGGAAGGACGGGCCGCGGTATGGGAGGGCTCTTCAGTGTCGGAGAGACAACTGCCAAAGTGCTGAAGGATGAGATCGATGTCAAGTTCAAGGATGTGGCTGGATGTGAAGAGGCCAAGCTTGAGATTATGGAGTTTGTCAACTTCCTAAAGAATCCAAAGCAATACCAAGATTTAGGAGCAAAAATTCCAAAGGTGAATGCATTGGGTTTATATGAGAGAGAATTTTTTTTAAGGCTGGAGTCACGGACGATATTCGCAGAAATGTTCCCAAACAGTGATCCGTATGTCATCCATGTGCAACGCGAGGATGCGTTTTAGTTTTTTTTCTCTCATCAAAGTATGCGTGTGACAACCATATGGCAAGATTCTCTCACCGGCTTGCAAAGTGGACATATAATGCATCCATGGCCTCAAATATTCTTGAAAAAAAATAAATATATATAATATATTTATTTCATGCAGAGCTAGATAGCAGAATAGCCTATAATTCAATTGTTCGGTTCTGTAAAATCACTACCGAACCCGACAGGATATGAGGCATGGTTTACATACTGTAAACCATTGCATATCCGTTAGATTTTTATGTGTCCCTCACTAATAATGTTAGGTGTGTGTGTGTAAAAATTTTCCAGCTGTAGGTGTTAAATTAAAGGATTAATTAACAGAAAAAACTGGCGTGGGCTCCCACGCAATTTTCTCCGCCAGAGTGGGAAAGCCAGTGACTGAGGGCAGATATTAATAGCCTAGAGAGGGACCATGGATATTGCCTCCCCCCCCCCCCGGCTAAAAACATCTGCCCCCAGCCACCCCAGAAAAGGCACATCTGTAATATCTTTATTGCACTCTCAATTCAAGGGAAGCCCTCGTTCTTCTGGAAAAAAAATTCAAAATAAAAAAGCAACAATATCCCATACCTGTCTATCATACAGTCAAGTTCCACGCTGCAATCCATCTCAAGTGGTTAAATAGTTTACAACCGGGAGCGGTAATGCTACCGGCCGGGCTGTAAACCACTGTGTAATAAATGAAAAGCTGCCTGCGCAGCCTCCCTGCCTGACCGGACATGAACGCATTAGCGTGGGAAAATTTCAGAACATTTTCCCACGCTGTCAAGTTCACCGCGTCAGGCGGGGACTCTGCGCAGCCTCCGTGACGTCAATGGTAGTATATACTATGTGTAGACATTTATTTTATCTATTCTATTCTAACCTGTCAGTGTGATTTTACTGTACACTGCACTGAATTGCCGGCTTTTCTATAGGACACCGCTGCGTATTTCTCGCAAGTCACACTGATGGTCCGTGTGGTGTGTGAGTTTTTCTCGCACCCATAGACTTTCATTGGTGAGTCTCGGTCGATATACGGTGCAAATCACAGCATGCTGCGATTTCCCTTGCATGTAGAATACAGCCGAGAAAACTACGGGTGATGGGAGCTGCCCCGTAGATTAACATTGGGCTGAGTGCTATGCGATTTTTTTTTTTATTTTTTTTTTATATAATTTATCGCATAGCACTCGTCCGTATTCCTCTCTAGTGTGACTCCAGCCAAAGAGCACAACTTTGTAGCCTTTGTTACTTGTGGCATTGTGCTCTTGTTACCTGTTAATAGCTAAAAAAGTAGTAAGTTGTACCAAAGGGTTTCTCAAGACTTTAATATTGATGGCCAGTCCTTTAAAATAAGATATCAGTATTTGGGAAATCAAGACCATCTCCCAGTCCCCCTGCCAATAAACTTCATAAAGGAGCTGGGGGGCTCGAAAAAGCTTATCCTCTTGTTCATACAGTTATGAATAGGACGTAGATGCTTGTGACTGCAGCTCTGCCTGGTAATCTAGCTATTAAAACCTCTATAAGCTATAGTGATACGCATGATGTTGGGTCATATAAGGCATCTAAACATATTTGGTTCCTCCCATATTAGAGAATCGCAGTATATTATGTCATACACAAGATAGGGGAGGCGATGAATGTGCTTCCATTTATTTTAGATCCTTTCCTGACTTTCAGTGAATACCACATTGACCACATAATGGTAATACTGACATCCAAATGCAATGCCACATTTGACCACCAGGAGTCCCCATGAACAGTATTCAGCCTTGTAGATGTAGGGCCTTGCCATATTTGCCTCTGTAATCATTAACAATTCTCCTACATGCTTAACAATTTTTTTTGTTTGTTTTTTTTTCCGCACTTACATGACTGTTTCACATTAACCTATGGTGATTTGTAGAATGACATCCAGAATTTTTTTCAGGGCGCTATTCTGACAGGTCCCCCTGGCACAGGAAAAACATTATTGGCAAAAGCCACAGCCGGAGAAGCCAGTGTTCCTTTTATTACAGTCAATGGCTCGGAGTTCCTAGAGATGTTTGTTGGTGTCGGACCTGCCAGAGTAAGTTTTTATTTTCACCTTCATGACTATCATGTTCACAATGTGACAGACAACCTTTAAAATACTATCCATTCCAGCAAAAAAAAAAAAAATCCAATTAATATATAATTATAAATTATTATAATTTTTTGCTCTGTTTGGTTTTTCGTCACTTTACTGTAAAAATACAGATCAGCTGGTGTGCAGGAGGATGGGAAGAACAATTGTGGATTTTCCTGACTGGGTGCAACTTTCTAATATACCGTATGTCCAATCACTGTGGGAAGATGAGCCCAAAATCCTTGTCTGGGAATATACTGCTGATTGCCCTATGATCAGTGCAGGGATGCAGAATCTGGGCAGGAGGAATGTTAGAAATTTGCTGCTATTTATATTATATTTACATGCAATGAGTGAGACTTATAAATGCCTTGCAAAATGTGTCATTGCACATGTAGATCAATTATGTGTTATAGATTACTTGTGAATATAACCTTAAGGTGAAGTTTCCACAATGAGGTTTTGACATTGCATATTGTTGCTGCCCAAAAAAACGCAGTTTCTTACAGTTCTAGCAAAGTGGGTGGCATTTATAGAAATCTCATGCCCACTGTCCTTTTTTTTTTTTTTTTTTTCACCCCACATAAACTGACCTGCGGTGTTTGAAGTCTGAATAAAAAGCAATCAAAAAAAATGTTATGCAGCCCAAAATTGGACCGAAAAACTCTCCAACTCATCATGCAAAAATTAAGCCCTTATGCAGCTCTGTTCGTCAAATGATTAAAAAAAATAGAATAGAATATGGTGACGGAATGGCAATTATTTTTTTATTTATTTTTTTTTACAAAAAAGCATTTTTAGTATGTGATGGCAGCAAAACATAAAAAAAAAATACAAATCTGGTATCACTGGAATTGTACGCCCCTGAAAAATAAAGCGATCTAATCCCTTATACCACATGGTGAACTGCACAAAATAAAAATAAGAACTATTCTTGTACTGCTGTCTATTTGTTCATTCTACCTCCCAAAAATCGGAACAAGGTTCGGCTCACATTTATCCTGCGCTCTCCGCTGAGGGCTTATGTCTTGGTTTATGTGTAAATCCCCAAAACTGTAATTCACATAATGCCGATGGAACTACTCACTTAAGAGGCAGATAGATCCACTTTGGACTGGTCTGTGTTCCAATGGTGTCCCATCATTTTAGTCCTCTTTTTAGCGCACAAGTGTGGGCAACCACAGATCTGTGCATGCATAAAAAGATGGATACTACCTTAGCAGATGCTGAATGGAGTCCAAAGTGTCTCCATCTGCCTCTATATGCTGGGTAGTTCTGTTGATAGTTTCGTATGAACGGCATTTATGTGATATTTACATGGAAACCCGGACGTAAGTGCTCAGCGTAGAACACAAGAATGTGGGCCAACCTCATACTGGAAGCGATCGAAAAATATTATGTACCCCAAAATTTTACCAATAAAAAACGTAATTTTTCACAAAACCAGACCCCACTCCGGTCCATCGTCTGTCTCTGGAACTTAAGGGGGTTGCCACGTTACTAGTAGAATAAAGGCATAAAATCCAGTGAAATCTGTGCTCCTGAATTCAAATGCCCCTCTCCTCCTTCTGAGCCTCATTGTAGCTAAACCACAGTAAGCTGCCACATGTTTGCTGTTATTGTAGCAGGGAGCGAGAAATTAACAATTACGGGGTGCATGTCTTATGAAGCATAAGCTGGGCACAATGTATGGGGCACTACAATATATGAGAGCTCTACACTGTAAGGGGGAACACTATATGGGCACTAAATAGGCATATTTGTAATTCTACAGAATAAAGCATGACGTGGATGTTACAAAATAGTCACTTCAGCTATAGATTAATTCATTGAGCAGTACAATTTCTAAAATAGGGTCACTTTTGGGGTTTCTCTGCTGTGCTGACACCTTCAGGGGCTCTGCAAATGTTGATTCTAGCAAAATCTGTTCTCCTAAAGCCAAATGGCATTCTTTCCTTCTCAGCCCTGACGTGTGGCCTAACAGTAATTTTTGACAACATATGGGGCAGCACCTCGTTTGGGAAAAATTGTGCAATAAATAATGGGGTCCGTTTCACCTTCTATCCCTCATGTACCTGATAAATTTGCAAATCCAAAACTAACATTTTTGCCACTAAAATGTTATATTTCCACATGATGATTTTATAAATGTGTTTCCCCTCTGGGTTCAAAATCCTCACGACACCCCCAGATGAAGCAGTGAAGTTTCCAATTTGGGGTCACAGGTTTATGTGGGGTTTTGCTGTTCTGCCACTTCAGGGGCTCCACTAATGGAGCCCATAGTCTATTAAAAACGGAATCTGCATTCTAAAAGCCAAGTAGTACTTCCCATCCGTTCCCCGCTATGTACTCAAACAGTAGTGTACAACCACATATGGGGTACTGCCACGTTCGGTAAAAATTGCATAACAAATTATTGGGTCCATTTTCTCCTATTACCCTTTGTGAAAATTATAAATTTGGTGCTAAAACCATATTTTAGTGGAAAAAAATAAATTTTTTATTCTTCACATTATAATACAAAATGTTCTAAAATGTAATGAATCACCTGTAGGTTAAAAATGCTCAGTGCACCCCTGGATGAATTCCTTGAAGGGGTCTAGTTTCTAAAATTTGGTCACTTGTGGGGGATTTCTGTTGTTTTGGCATGTCGGGGGCTCTGCAAATGCGACATGGCTATTCCAGACAAATGGCGCTCTTTCCTTTCTGAGCCCTGACATGTACACAAACAGCAGTTTTTTTTATCCCATATGTGATATCTTTCTGTTCGGAAGAAGTTGCGTAACAAACTATGAGGTCTGTGTTTTTCCTATTATCCATTGTGAAAACTACAAATTTGGAATTAAAACATATCATCAAAAAACACATAATTTTCGTTTTTACATCCAGATTTTAAAAAGTTCTACTTGTTCAACAAGCTCATCCTCCTAGATTAATTTCTGCTGTTTTGGTACCTCAGGCGTTCTGCAAATCACACATAGTGTCTGCAGTCTGTTTCAGACAATATTTACATTCCAAATGCCAAATGTTGCTTCTTTTCTTCTGAGCCCTGCTGTGTGTCCAAACAGAACTTTTTGACTACATTTGGGGTATCGCCACGCTCAGGAGAAAGTGGGTAACAAACTTTGTGGTCCACTTTCATGTTAGCTCTTGCAGTAGTGAAATATTTATGGTTACAGCTAGATTTTCATTATTTTTTTTTCTCTATCGCTTCATTGGGGGACACAGGAACCATGAGTGTATGCTGCTGCCACTAGGAGGCTGACACTGTGCACAAAAAAATTACAGTAGCTCCTCCTCTGCAGTATACACCCTACCGACTGGCACTAGGTTAATCCGTTTTAGCTTAGTGTCAGTAGGAGGTGGACACGGGTCTTTTATTAGACCCATATCTACCTCAGTGTGCTTAGTTCCTTTTCAGGTACCACGGAGGAATACAGCATGAACAGTCACTGCTGTACTCCCACAAAGAGACTGAGTATGGCATGTACTGCCACCCTGTATCCTCATATGTCTACTCGGCAGGACCCCAGCCCCTAACACAGAAGCATATTTAGGTGATCCGATCGTCGGTCCTACCTCTGTCTCCCACCCACTTGCCCACCAGAGCCTGTCGGTTTGAGCAGATGTGGATGTCCCACAATGTTAGATCTTCCTTTGTTAGGGAGGTACTTTCTCTTCCCCCCCCCCCCCCCCAGGTACGGCGTAGAAGATCAAAGAAAATAAAATAAAAATTTTATTTTAATAGTAGTCCCCTTAATTCAGGTTACTTTTGCGGCATTTTAGGGCCCTCCACGCAGCTACCCTGTGCTCCGGCGGTCATCAGATGTAATCTAGGTCCCGGCTTCTCCTGTACCTAGCTGCAGAGTGGGGCATCAGGTGCCTTTTCCCCTGTAATTTCGGGGGTATTGGGGGCTCCAGGCGATCTTTTGCGGAGTTTTCCGATCCTCCGCGTTGCTCCTCCATGCTCCGGCGGTCACCAGCTGTAATCTAGGTCCAGGCTTCACTCGGGCCTAGCTGCAGCGCTGGCTCCGCCGCTCTTCCTGCTCTTCTGGCAGGCTTTTCTCCCGCCCATCTCTTGCTCATCTACCTCCTGTCGGCGCTTAGCTCCGCCCCCCTCGGCTTCATCTCTCTGTATGGAGTCGGTGCCAACTTACTTCTCCTGGACCCAGTGCTTGCCCCCCCCAGCTTGATGGGCCTTTCTGTGTGCGCTCCTGCAGCGCACGCTTTTTTTTTGCCCTCCTGGACCTGGGCCACCTCTTGTGGTGGATCCAGATAGTGTCTACTCCCTGCGGAGCCTTCTCCTTCCTAGCACAGCAGCCTGACAGCCTGGAAGCTGATTACATGACGACTACGTAATGTGAGTATCTGCTCTGCAGACTGACACTCTCCGCTGCATCTCTCTGTCCCCTAACCTTTCTGGCATCAGTTTTTGTGTCTGCTCATCATGCCTAATTCTTAGGGAGAGCGCTCTCGTCCTCCCACCTCCTCTTCTTTTTCTTCTTCTGCTCTTGTCAAACACTGTGTGCTCTTCGTGCAAATGCAAGCTCCCTTCAGGTCAGTTCTCTCCCCCTCTGTCAGGACTTCAGCAACCCCATTGTGCCTTCTGCCCAGGAGTCCCCTTCTGCCCCACGTGAGAGCGAGGCCCCTATTCCAGGGTGGGCTTCCTCTCTGTCACAGTCCGTGGCAGATCTCACCAAGATGTCCCAGACCCTGGTGTCCGTACCTAACAGGTTGCCCCCCCAACTTTCGTAGTTGCTAGTGGGTCACAGGAATCTATGTCTCGGCCCTCAAACACAGGCTGCAAGAGATCCTGACAGAAGCGCCGTTCTAACTCCTCTTCCTGCTCCATCTCACCCCCCAGTCTTTCCCGGCGGTCTGCCTCTTCATGATCGTCCTCTCCCAAGTCAGGCAACGCGTTTTCAAATGCACCATCAGAGGATGATTCGGACCTGAATTCGGAACAAACCTCCAACATGAGGGATATGGTCCAGAGCCTCATTGTTGCTGTCAACCAGAGCTTTAGCATCAAGGACACCTCTATGGAACCCGCAGATCAGGCAGTTTCGTTTAGACGGTCTAAACCACATTCCAAGGTCTTTGCTCCTCATAAAGAATTTGAGGAGTTACTTGCCAGGGAAAGGGAGAACCCGACCAGACACTTTCAAAGAGGGAAGCGCCTCAGCATCCTGTATCCCTTTTCTCCCGAGCTCACCGCCAACTGGACAGCTTCTCCGGCCGTGGACCCACCAGTTTCCAGACAGTCCACCCACATGGTCCTCCCGCTTACTAATTGAGCATCCCTCAAGGATGCCAATGACAGAATTATAGAATTCTTTGCAAAATCAGCCTTCGAAGTGACCGCTTCTACATTATGTCCGGCTTTTGCCTCTACTTGGGTCTCAAAATCCATAGCCAGATGGACCAAGCAACTCCGTGAGGGCATTCTTGCTGGAGCTCGACCGGAGGATCTGGCGGATCTTGCCGACCAGATTTCTCATGCAGGGAAGTACTTGGTCACTGCCTCTATGGATGCCGGGTCTTGCGCAGCTCAGTGTCCAGCAATATCGTGGCTATTTGACGGACTATTTGGCTTAAGGCCTGGCAGGCAGACTTACCGTCAAAGTCCCTTACCAGCCTGCCTTTCCAGGGGTCATGTCTTTTCGGCTCCGTGTTAGACCAAATTATTAAGGGCGACATCGGGGGCTCGAGTTCCTTTCTCCCCCAATCCAAACTTCGCTGTCCTCCGACGAGCAGCAGTTTAGGTCCTTTCATCCCTTTTACCGTTTTGTGGCGACAGAGGTTTCCCACCAGCAGAGGCCGCAGTCTCGCCAGGTTAGGAAGAAGGTTTCCGTTAAACCCACACCTCCCTGGTGTTCCCGTAACTCCCAAGGTAGATCCGCCAGGTCTGGACAGGGCAGATCTTCCTCGGAATGACTCATATCGAGACCCCAGTGTATCTCCCAGGCTGGGCGGTCGTCTCCTTTTTTTTTTTTTTTTTCCAGAGACGTTTGGCCCGCCTAAGTGGAGGACTCGTGGGTCAGGGAGGTTGTATCCTCAGGATACAAAATAAAGTTTGCTTCTTTACCCCGAGATGAAATCTTCGAATCCCGTCCCCCAAGAGAACCTTCTCTGGTTCCGGGTTTCTTTGCATCCATTGCCTCCCTTCTCAGTTTGGGGGTAATCGTTCCCGTCCCAGACCCGGAACGTTTCACAGATTTCTATTCAAGCCCGTTTGTGGTGCCGAAAAAATACAGCGCGGTTTGGCCCATCCTGGATCTCAAGTTACTGAACAAAGGGGTCCACCTGCGGCATTTCACAATGGAATCCCTTCGTTCATAATTGCTTCCATGGATTCCTGTGCTCCTTAGACATCCAAGATGCTTATCTCCATGTTCCTATTTTCGTTGGGCATCAGAGATACCTGTGTTTTGCGGTACATCACGACCATTTCCAGTTTGTCGCCCTGCCGTTCGGACTCGCAACCACCCCCTGGGTTTTCACAAAAATCATGGCAGTGTTGATGGCCATTTTGAGGATCAGAGGTTTAGTGCTCTTGCCATATCTCAGCGATATCCTCATAAAGGCTCCAACTTTTTCTCAGGCCCAGGAAAGCCTGGCTATCATTCTCAACACCCTGTCCCGTTTTGGGTGGCTTGTCAACAGGAAAAAGTCCTGCCTTATTCCGACTCTGCGCCTGATTTTTCTAGGCATGCTGTTCGACATCCGTCAGACAAGGGTTTTTCTTCCCAAAGAAGCAATCCTCCATCAGTGAGTTCACTCTCTATAGGGCTCTCGGCTTCCTTCCACTCAGCCATGAAGGTCCTAGGGAGGATGGTGGCAGCGTCGGAGGCGATCCCTTTCACCCAATTCCACTCAAGACAACTTCAGCAGGCCATCCTTTCACAGTGGGACAGGTCTGTTCTCTCTCTGGATCGTCTGATTCGGCTCTCTTCCCGAGTCAAATGATCTCTCAATTGGTGGCTGTCGTCCCCTCTCATCTTTCAGGGCAGGTCCTCCTTTCCCGTTCACTGGCAGGTGGTGACGACGGCCCCAGCCTTGGTGTCGTATTTCACCATCTGACTGTCCAGGGACGTTGGTTGGCAAATGAATCCTCTCTGCCGATCAACATCCTCGTAATAGGGGCCATTCTTCTGTCCCTCCGTCACTGGGAAAGGCTTCTCCGGGGTCTGCCAATCCAAGTTCAGACGGACAATGCCACGGCGGTAACATATGTCAATCACCAGGGAGGGACTCGAAGTTCCTTGGCGATGGCCGAGGTATCCAAGATCCTTCTCTGGGCCGAGGCGGCTGTTCCGGCGATATCCGCAGTGCATATACCCAGCGTAAACAACTGGGCTGCCGATTTTCTGAGCCGCGACGGTCTCGCGGCAGGAGAGTGGTCCCTACATCAAGAGGTCTTTCATCAATTTGCCTTAGATAGGGAAATCCGTACGTTGACCTCATGGCGTCCTGGCTGAACAGAAAGTTTCCAGGGCCCGCGATCCTCTCGCGGTTGGCGCCGATGCTCTGGCCATTCTCTGGTCGCAGTTCGTGCTTCCTTATCTGTTTCCTCCCCTTCCCCCTTCTTCCCAGGCTGTTGAAGATCAAGGCGGAGGGGGTGCCAGTCATTCTGATCTCACCGGATTGGCCCAGAAGGTCTTGGTTCGAAGAGATAGTCAATCTTCTCGCGGACGCCCCCTGTAGACTCCCAGACAGGCCAAATCTTCTGTCCCAAGGACCGATCTGCCACCAAAATTCTCAGTTGCTCAATTTAACGGCGTGGCTGATGAAACCGTGGTTCTGAGAGCATCTGGATTTTCTGATCGGGTGATTCACACCATGATCCTGGCTAGGAAGCCGTCGTCTTCCAGGGTCTATTATCGGACCTGGAAAGCCTATTTCTGCTGGTGCGAGTCTAATGATATTCCGCCGATGTCCTTTTCTCTCCCTTCCATTCTGGCATTTCTCCAGGCAGGACTTGACGCTGGCCTTGCCCTTAGTTCGCTAAAGGGTCAGGAATCAGCCCTTTCTATTCTCTTCCAGAAGACCTTAGCCTCCCGCTCTCAGGTCAGAACCTTTCTTCAAGAAGTTGCGCATGTGGCACCGGACTCCTGTGGACCCCTGGGACCGCAATCTTGTTCTTTGAACCTCTCCGAGAGGTTTCCCTGTCCGTTCTGTCCTGGAAGGTGGCGTTTCTGGTGGCCATCACCTCCATTAGGTGTGTCTCGGAGTTGGCGGCTTTCCTGTCGCCCCCCTTTCTTGGTTCTTCACCAGGATAAGGTGGTTTTGCGACCTTCGCCTTCCTTCCTTCCCAAGGTGGTGTTCACCTTTCAGCTGAATGAGGATATTGTCCTCCCTTCCTTTTGTCCTGCTCAGACTCATTCTCTGGAGCGTTCACTGAACAGGTTAGACCTGGTCAGGGTGGTGAGGATCTATCTGGCTAGGACCGCCCCCTTTAGGGAGATGGACTCTCTATTCGTCATTCCAGATGGTGCGCAAAGAGGCCTGCCGGCCTCAAAGGCTACGATTGCTCGCTGGATCAGAACTGCAATTTCGGAGGCTTACCGGGTCAAGAACAGAGTGCCTCCCCCTGGGATTAAGGCTCACTCTCCCCGGGCAGTAGGCACCTACTGGGTGGTACACCATGGGGCATCTGTCCTACAACTTGGCAAAGCGGCAACCTGGTCTTCCATTCAGACGTTTGCCAAATTTTATAAGGTCCATACCTACGCTTCGGCAGACGCCAGCCTAGGCAGAAGGATCTTGCAGACTGCAGTGGTGAGTTCTCCGACCTGAATGGAGTTTTCTGCTGTTCCATCCCCAGGTACTGCTTTGAGACGTCCCATGGTTCCTGTGTCCCCCAATGAAGCGATAGAGAAAACAGGATTTTTGGTTGCTTACTGTAAAATCTGTTTCTCAGAGCCTTCATTGGGGACACAGCACCCTCCCATGTTTATCAACTCCTTTTCTGTTTTCTATTGTTATAGTTTGAGTTGTCTGTTTTATTTTCTTTGTATCTTGTTGCTCCTCCTACTGCTTTCTTACTAACTGATTAACCTAGTGCCAGTTGGTGGGGTGTATACTGCAGAGGAGCTAACCTTTTTTGTGCCTCCTAGTGGCAGCAGCATACACGCATGGTTCCTGTGTCCCCAATGAAGGCTCCGAGAAACAGATTTTACGGTAAGCAACCAAAAATCCTGTTTTTTTTGTGTTTTTTTTTTAATTTTCAATATGATGAGCTAATGTTATCTAATTCTCTGTTCTACATGTGAGTTCAAAATCCTCACTATACCCCTGGATAAAATCTTTGAGGGGTATAGTTTCCAAAAGGGGGTCACTTGTTTGAGTTTTCTGCTGTTTGGACGTCTTGGGGGCCCTGCAAATGCGAAATTGCGCCCACAATCTATTTGACAAATTTGTTTTCCAAAATTCAAATGGTGCTCCTTCCCTTCCGAACTCTGCTATTTGTATAAGTGGAGGTTTCTAGCCACATGTTGCATATCGACGCGCTCATAAGAAACTTGGTAACAAATTGTGGTGTCCATTTTCTTGTGCTATTCCTTGTAAAAGTGAAAAAAAAATGGGGCTAAAGCAATATTTTGAGTAAAAATTGCAATTTTTTTTTTCATTCCACTTGGCATTAATTTCTATGTAACTCCTGAAATGTTCAATTTTATTCCTGATGAAGTTTTTAACCCCTTCACCCCCAAGGGTGGTTTGCACGTTATGGACCGGGCCAATTTTTACAATTCTGACCACTGTCCCTTTATGAGGTTATAACTCTGGAACGCTTCAACGGATCCCGGTGATTCTGACACTGTTTTCTCGTGACATATTGTACTTCATGATAGTGGTAAAATTTCTTTGATATTACCTGCGTTTATTTGTGAAAAAAATGGAAATTTGGCGAAAATTTTGAAAATTTCGCAATTTTTCAACTTTGAATTTTTATGCAAATAAATCACAGTGATATGTCACACAAAATACTTAATAAGTAACATTTCCCACATGTCTACTTTACATCAGCACAATTTTGGAACCAAAATTTTTTTTTTGTTAGGGAGTTATAAGGGTTAAAATTTGACCAGCAATTTCTCATTTTCACAACACCATTTTTTTTTTAGGGACCACATCTCATTTGAAGTAATTTTGAGGGGTCTATATGATAGAAAATACCCAAGTGTGACACCATTCTAAAAACTGCACCCCTCAAGGTGCTCAAAACCACATTCAAGAAGTTTATTAACCCTTTAGGTGTTTCACAGGAATTTTTGGAATGTTTAAATAAAAATGAGCATTTAACTTTTTTTTCACACAAAATTTACTTCAGCTCCAATTTGTTTTATTTTACCAAGGGTAACAGGAGAAAATGGACCCCAAAAAATGTTGTACAATTTGTCCTGAGTACGCCGATACCCCATATGTGGGGGTAAACCACTGTTTGGGGGCATGACAGAGCTCGGAAGCGAAAGAGCGTCATTTGACTTTTCAATGCAAAATTGACTGGAATTGAGATGGGACGCCATGTTGCGTTTGGAGAGCCCCTGATATGCCTAAACATTGAAACCCCCCACAAGTGACACCATTTTGGAAAGTAGACCCCCTAAGGAGCTTATCTAGAGGTGTGGTGAGCACTTTGACTCACCAAGTGCTTCACAGAAGTTTATAATGCAGAACCGTAAAAATAAAAATCATATTTTTTCACAAAAATGATCTTTTCGCCCCCAATTTTTTATTTTCCCAAGGGTAAGAGAAGAAATTGGACCCCAAAAGATGTTTTACAATTTGTCCTGAGTACGCTGATACCCCATATGTGGGGGTAAACCACTGTTTGGGCGCATGGGAGAGCTCGGAAGGGAAGGAGCGCCGTTTGACTTTTCACTGCAAAATTGACAGGAATTGAGATGGGACGCCATGTTGCGTTTGGAGAGCCACTGATGTGCCTAAACATTGAAACCCCCCCCACAAGTGACACCATTTTGGAAAGTAGACCCCCTAAGGAACTTATCTAGAGGTGTAGTGAGCACTTTGACCCACCAACTGCTTCACAGAAGTTTATAATGCAGAGCCGTAAAAATTAAACAAACATTTTTTCCCACAAAAATTATTTTTAAGCCCCCAGTTTTGTATTTTCCTGAGGGTAACAGGAGAAATTGGACCCCAAAAGTTGTTCTCCAATTTGTCCTGAGTATGCTGATACCCCATATGTGGGGGGGAACCACTGTTTGGGCGCATGGGAGGGCTCGGAAGGGATGGAGCGCCATTTTGAATGCAGACTTAGATGGAATGGTCTGCAGGCGTCACATTGCGTTTGCAGAGCCCTAATGTACCTAAACAGTAAAAAAAAAACCACAAGTTACACCATTTTGGAAAGTAGACCCCCTAAGAAACTCATCTAGATGTGTTGTGAGAGTTTTGAACCCTCAAGTGTTTCACTACAGTTTATAACGCATAGCCGTGAAAAAAAAAAAAATAAAATTATTTTTTAGCCCCCAGTTTTGTATTTTCCCAAGGGTAACAGGAGAAATTGGACCCCAAAAGTTGTTGTCCAATTTGTCTTGAGTACGCTGATACCCCATATGTGGGGGGGAACCACCGTTTGGGCGCATGGGAGGGCTCGGAAGGGAAGGAGCGCCATTTGGAATGCAGACTTAGATGGAATGGTCTGCGGGCGTCACATTGCGTCTGCAGAGGCCCTAATGTACCTAAACAGTAGAAACCCCCCACAAGTGACACCATTTTGGAAAGTAGACCCCCTAATGAACTCATCTAGATGTGTTGTGAGAGCTTTGAACCCCCAATTGTTTCACTACAGTTTATAACGCAGAGCCATGCAAATAAAAAATATTATTTTTCCACAAAAATTATTTTTTAGCCCCCAGTTTTGTATTTTCCCAAGGGTAAAAGGAGAAATTGGACCCCAAAAGTTGTTCTCCAATGTGTTCCGAGTACGCTGATGCCCCATATGTTGGGGGTAAACCCCTGTTTGGGCGCACGGGAGAGCTCGGAAGGGAAGGAGCACTGTTTTACTTTTTCAACGCAGAATTGGCTGAAATTGAGATCGGACGCCATGTCGCGTTTGGAGAGCCCCTGATGTGCCTAAACAGTGGAAACCCCCCAATTATAACTGAAACCCTAATCCAAACACACCCCTAACCGTAATCCCAACGGTAACCCTAACCACACCTCTAACCCAGACACACCCCTAACCCTAATCCCAACCCTATTCCCAACCGTAGATGTAATCCAAACCCTAACTTTAGCCCCAACCCTAACCCTAACTTTAACACTAACCCTAACTTTAGCCCCAAACCCTAACCCTAGCCCCAACCCTAACCCTAGCCCCAACCCTAGCCCCAACCCTAGCCCCAACCCTAACCCTAGCCCCAACCCTAACCCTAGCCCTAACCCTAGCCCCAACCCTAACCCTAGCCCCAACCCTAGCCCCAACCCTAACCCTAGCCCTAACCCTAATGGTAAAATGGAAATAAATACATTTTTTTAATTTTTTTATTTTTCCCTAACTAAGGGGGTGATGAAGGGGGGTTTGATTTACTTTTATAGCGGGTTTTTTAGCGGATTTTTATGATTGGCAGCTGTCACACACTGAAAGAAGCTTTTTATTGCAAAAAATATTTTTTTGCGTTACCACATTTTGAGAGCTATAATTTTTCCATATTTGAGTCCACAGAGTCATGTGAGGTCTTGTTTTTTGCGGAACGAGTTGACGTTTTTATTGGTAACATGTTCGGGCACGGGAGATTTTTTGATCGCTTTTTATTCCGATTTTTGTGAGGCAGAATGACCAAAAACCAGCTATTCATGAATTTCTTTTGGGGGAGTCGTTTATACCGTTCCGCGTTTGGTAAAATTGATAAAGCAGTTTTATTCTTCGGGTCAGTACGATTAGAGCGATATCTCATTTCTATCATTTTTTTATGTTTTGGCGCTTTTATACGATAAAAACTATTTTATAGAAAAAATAATAATTTGGGCATCGCTTTATTCTGAGGACTATAACTTTTTTATTTTTTCGCTGATGATGCTATGTGGCGGCTCGTTTTTTGCGGGACAAGATGACGTTTGCAGTGGTACCATGGTTATTTATATCCGTCTTTTTGATCGCGTGTTATTGCACTTTTTGTTTGGCGGTGTGAGAATAAAGCGTTGTTTTTTTGCCTCGTTTTTTTTTTTTTTTTTACGGTGTTCACTGAAGGGGTTAACTAGTGATATAGTTTTATAGGTGGGGTCGTTACGGACGCGGCGATACTAAATATGTGTACTTTTATTGTTTGATTTTTTTTTTTTAGATAAAGGAATGTATTTATGGGAATAATATATATATTTTTTTTTATTTTTTTTTTTTTACACATGTGGGAATTTTTTTTTTTTACTTTGTCCCAGGGGGGGACATTACAGATCGGTGATCTGACAGGGTGCACAGCACTCTGTGAGATCACCGATCTCACTTACAGCCGTGCAGGCTGCAGCTTTCATCTGCAGCCTGCTCTGCACCCGGAAGTACTCCCTGCAGGACCCGGATGCAGCCCCGCGGCCATTTTGGATCCGGGGCCTGCAGGGATAGGAGGGAGGAGACCCTCGCAGCAACGCGATCACATCGCGTTGCTCCGGGGGTCTCGGGGAAGCACGCAGGGAGCCCCCTCCCTGCGCGATGCTTCCCTGTACCGCCGGCACACCGCGATCATGTTTGATCGCGGTGTGCCGGGGGTTAATGTGCCGGGGGCGGTCCGTGACCGCTCCTGGCACATAGTGCCGGATGTCAGCTGCGATAGGCAGGTGACACCCGGCCGCGATCGGCCGCGCTCCCCCCGAGAGCGCGGCCGATCGTGCTGGACGTACTATTCCGTCCTTGGGAATTAGGGCCCACCCCACATGGACGGAATAGTACGTCCAATGGCAGAAAGGGGTTAAAATTGTATAACTTTTGGGGAGTTTCCAATATATAGGCCCATCAAAGTTACGGTAATTTAAATCTGAATCTTCCGAAAGAAACCGGTTTTGGAAATTTCTTGAAAAAATTAGAAATTGCTGCTAAACTTTTAACCCTTCTAACAAAATAAAATGAAGTTTGAAAAGTGATGCAGATGTAAAGTAGACATGTGGGAAATATTTATCAATTATTCTGTGCAGAATGACTAACTGGTTTAAGGATATAAAAATTGAAAATATTGCCAAAATTCTGATATTTTTACAAATAAACAATATCTATTGATTTATATTTACCACTAACCTAAAGTATATCATGTCAAGAAATAAACATTCTCAGAATCACTGGGATATGCTGAAGCGTTCGAGTTATTGCCACATGAAGTAACACTGGTCAAATTTTAAAAATGAGTTTTCCCATGAACAAAGTTAATTTTAATAAATAGATCTTGGAATAATAATAAGTTGCACAATTGGATGTGTTAAAAAAAAAAAAAATTAAAAAAAATGTTCCTTACCCCAAACTCAACCTCTAGTTAGTCACTGTTGGATAAATCAATCAACAAAAATATTTCTTTAAAAAGCCTCATTGTAGCCCATTTATTAGACAATAACCTGCCCCTTCCAAAGTCCCCAACTATGGTTGTCTCAATGCATGCTTGGAAATCACCATTTAAAGCATTTAAAACTATCCCCATCAGAATTTGATAAAAACATACCGATTTGAAGTCTTGGAAATAATTATCTCCCATCTCAATCTAAAACCCTGGAAAGAAAAGGGGTATAAAATATATCTCAGATTTATTCCTTGACAAGGATTAGTATTTCTCTCCATTTTATCTTTAGGAAAAATTCAAACTTGATGGTATACATTTTGCCTCATACCTTGATATTAAGAGATACATTACGAACTTCAATAAAATGAAGAACTTTCAGAAGGTACCAATCCCAACAAAGATCTCCACTTTACTTAGAGAACCCCAGAACTCCTCCATTTGGAGTACTAGAAATCTTTATAAACACCTTAATAATGACCTAGAATTATTGAAATCCAACAATATAAATTGGGAGAAAGATCTTAAAATTAACTTTCTAATACAGGACTGGGAAAAAGTTATAAAAATTTCATACAAGTTGAATCTTTGCGCTACTCTCCTTGAAACGTACTACAAATTACTAACCAGGTGGTACCTCATTCCTCAAATAATGCATAAAATTTCTTCATCTCACTCTGCACTTTGCTGGAGAGAATGTGGCTTCAATGGACACTTGAAGCATCTTTTTTGGGATTGTATAAATATCAAAAGTCTTTGAAGGAAAGTGGAATCTTTAATTCATAATATCAGTGGTAGTCATCTTAGGGTACCGTCACACTCAGCGACGCTGCAGCGATATAGACAACGAGCCGATCGCTGCAGCGTCGCTGTTTAGGTCGCTGGGGAGCTGTCACACAGACCGCTCTCTCCAGCGACCAACGATCAGGGGAACGACTTCGGCATCGTTGAAACTGTCTTCAACGATGCCGAAGTCCCCCTGCAGCAGCCGGGTAACCAGGGTAAACATCAGGTTACTAAGTGCAGGGCCGCGCTTAGTAACCCGATATTTACCCTGGTTACCATTGTAAAAGTAAAAAAAAAACACTACATACTCACCTTCTGATGTCTGTCATGTCCCCCACCGGCGGCTTCCCTGCACTGAATGTGTCAGCGGCTCCGGCAGTAACAGCGGTGACGTCACCGCTGTGCTCTGCTTTACGGCCGGCCGGCGCTGACACATTCAGTGCAGGGAAGCCGCCGGCGGGGGACGTGACAGACATCAGAAGGTGAGTATGTAGTGTTTTTTCTTTTTACTTTTACAATGGTAACCAGGGTAAATATCGGGTTACTAAGCGCGGCCCTGCGCTTAGTAACCTGATATTTACCCTGGTTACCATTGTAAAACATTGCAGGCATCGTTGCTTTTGCTGTCAAACACAACGATACACGCCGACCTAACGACGAAATAAGGTGCTGGCCTTCTAACTCCGACCAACGATATCACAGCGGGATCGAGATCGCTGCTGCGTGTCAAACACAACGATATCGCTATCCAGGACGCTGCAACGTCATGGATCGTTGTCGTTCTCGTTGGAAAGTTGTTCAGTGTGAAGGTACCTTTACACTAGCTCCACTAGCATTACTCTCTTTGGACATGGATAATCTTTTAAAAAACCATCATGATATTGTCTGTCATGTACTTATTACTACCAACCATCTGATAGCTACCTTTTGGAAGTGCAAACATCCCCCACAATAGAAGATATTATTTAAAGGATTGTGGCCCATAAGATTTATGAACAAAATTATTCTCTTAAAAATGATGTTTTATCTCCAAAGAAAGAGAATCATTTGCAATCCCATGCTGTAATGTCTCTTACTTCCTCCCCTGGCCAGGAGCGGTAGTATGATCAGACCATGTACCTGCACGGTCAGACACAGCCATTACACAGTACACAGCAGGGTACGTTTATATGATTATCTCAGCACATGAACATTTTTTAAACACATCCAATTGTGGAAATTCTTATTATACCAAGGAATATTGATTAAAAGGGGTTAAAACATGACATACCAGAGTGTCAAAAATGTAATAAAACAACAATGCAACATTCAAAAGGTCATTTGGAAACTTAACCTAAAGCGGGCCATACACTTTAGATAGTTGTTGGTCAAATGTTCAACCATGCATGCCTCTCTCCTGAGTGAGAAGAGGGGAGCAGGCCACTGAATGGCACCCCTGGTGGTGGTTTCTTTCCGTAGAACAAAAGGATCGAGCATTTTGAAATCTAGAATGGTCAGTTGCTGAAAGTTGAAGCACATCTATTCACATTGGATGCTTGGCTGCTCCTCTCGAAATCAAGACGTTCGACTGAAGTTCTTATAATGTGTATGGCCAATTTAAGAAATTGACCCTAATGGCAAGTGAATGGCTGCAAATGGGGCAATCTTGTGCTGGACTTAGAGACCATTATATCTTCTAATATCTTATGATCAACCAGTTCTTCTTCTATACTTGAGTCTGTTGCTAATATGTGAACTATCCAGATGGCTCATAGATCATCTCTTGTAGGTACGAGATCTGTTTAGCATGGCCAGAAAGCATGCACCCTGCATCCTCTTCATCGATGAGATTGATGCCGTTGGACGGAAGAGGGGACGCGGCAACTTTGGTGGTCAAAATGAGCAAGAAAATACACTGAATCAGCTCTTAGTAGAAATGGATGGTAATGTACTCCTACATATATCTGTGCCTGTCCATTTCCTATCTGTAAATCTACAAAGACCTAATGTGACTGACACACACAGAGCCTGGCATGCCATGGTAAATGGCAATATTACAGCAGAGCAATTTCCATGATGTGTGTTCTGACTATAGGCTGCAGAAGTATATAGCAGCAACTCTCTGCTCACTGACAGGTGATAATGCTTCCATTTGCTTTATGTGATTACAGGTTTTAATACCACAACAAATGTAGTTGTTTTGGCTGGGACTAATAGACCCGACATCTTGGATCCAGCTCTCATGAGACCTGGCCGGTTCGATAGGCAGATTTATATAGGTAAGATATTACTTTCATGACTGAGACGTCCATGTATGTATCTGATTCCAACCAACATCTTGTTTGTTTTCCTTCCGCACACAGGCCCTCCAGACATAAAAGGCAGAGCGTCTATATTTAAAGTTCATCTTAGACCTTTGAAATTAGATAGTACATTAGATAAAGATGTCCTGTCTAGGAAAATGGCAGCTTTAACTCCCGGATTTTCAGGTGAGAAGAGATATGTAAAATGTGTAATAAATTCGGTCTCAAATTCTGTGTCTTTCAGTAACAGACTAGTCGAGTTAGGCCCCTTTCAAGCATCAGTTTTTTTGCTATCAGTCGCAATCCGTCGTATTTTGAGAAAACTAATCCGGCTACTGATGCCGACAGATCCTTTTTTTTTTTTTTCTCATAGACTTGTATTAGCGACGGATTGTGATGGATGGCCTCACGTTTCATCCGTCGATCGCCGTCGAAAATTGTTTGTCCGGCAGCCGGAGACGACGGACAAAGTAACGTTTTTTGTGTATGTCAAAAAATCGGACAGCGACAGATCCATCACCATCCGTCGTTTGCTCGAATGGAAGCTTATGGGCGCCGGATCCATCAAATGACTGATTCCGTTTTGTCTTGTTTTTCTTTTGTTTTTTTAACTGAGCATGCTCTGATTTATTTAGGATCCAATTAGCCAGATCCGCTAGTCAGATCCATCGAAAAAACGAATCCGTCGCATCAGTTTTTCACATTCTGCGACCAATCCGTCGAGCCAATGGATTGTGACTGATGGCAAAAAACTGATGTGTGAAAGGGGCCTTAAAGAGAACCTGTCAGCAGATTTTGCCGATATAAGATGCGGCCACTTCCTTTCAGGGCTTATATGCAGCATTCTATAATGCTGTAGATAAGCCCCTGGTCCGACCTGCAAGTGAAGAAAAATAAGTTATATTATACTCATCGCTCCACGGCATCGGCGCTCCTGCGAAGGCATACTTCTCTGCCCTGTTGAGGGCAGAGTAAAGTACTGCGGTGCTCAGGCACCGAGAAGGAACAGAGAGGCCTGGCACCTGGCAGAATGCTGTAGATAAGCCCCTGATGCCAGTAGCTTTAAGGTACCTTCACACGAAACGACATCGCTAGCGATCCGTGACGTTGCAGCGTCCTCGCTAGCGATATCGTTTAGTTTGACACGCAGCAGCGATCAGGATCCTGCTGTGATGTCGCTGGTCGCTGAATAAAGTCCAGAACTTTATTTGGTCGTCCGATCACCGTGTATCGTTGTGTTTGAAAGCAAAAGCAACGATACCAGCGATGTTTTACACTGGTAACCAGGGTAAACATCGGGTTACCAAGCGCAGGGCCGTGCTTAGTAACCCGATGTTTACCCTGGTTACCAGCGTGAAAGTAAAAAAACAAACAGTACATGCTCACCTGCGCGTCCCCCAGCGTCTGCTTCCTGACACTTACTGAGCGCCGGCCCTAAAGTGAAAGTGAAAGCACAGCGGTGACGTCACCGCTGTGCTGTTAGGGCCGGAGCTCAGTCAGTGTCAGGAAGCAGACGCTGGGGGACGCGCAGGTGAGCATGTACTGTTTGTTTTTTTTACATTTTACGCTGGTAACCAGGGTAAACATCGGGTTACTAAGCGCGGCCCTGCGCTTAGCAACCCGATGTTTACCCTGGTTACCCGGGGACCTCGGCATCGTTGGTCGCTGGAGAGCGGTCTGTGTGACAGCTCTCCAGCGATCAAACAGCGACGCTGCAGCGATCGGCATCGTTGTCGCTATCGCTGCAGCGTCGCTTCGTGTGAAGGTACCTTTAGTTTATAGGCCATTTTCGGGGTGACAGATTCCCTTTAATCTATTTGTAATCCTGCCTGAAGAAGGAGCCTTTGTGCTCTGAAAGCTTGCAAACATATTATTTTCTGGTTAGCCAATAAAGGTATCAGGTGTCACTCCGAGAATACTTTTGTCATTATTGGGCAGAAAAGTATTCACATCGATTTTTCTGGCTAACATGGTACCACAATACAATTTGTTATTGTACATCATAATCTTTCCAGCGAAATTTACAAAATCATTTTTTTTTTTTTTGGACCACATCACATTTAAAGTGACTTTGAGGGGTCTATATGATAGAAAATACCCAAAAGTGACACCATTCTAAAAACTGCACCCCTCGAGTTGCTCAAAACCACCTTCAAGAAGATTATTAACCCTTTAGTTGCTTCACTAGAACTGAAGCAATGTGGAAGGAAAAAAATGAACATTTTTTTTTTTTTTTTTAACTTTAGACCCAAACTTTTTTTGTCACAAGGGTAACATTAGAAAATGGGCCATAAAATGTGTTATGTAATTTCTGCTGAGTATGCCAGTACCACACATGTGGGGAAAATCTAGCAGCACTTTTTGAAGGCAAACTTGGCTGGAATCGACAGTGGACGCCAAGTAGTGTTTGGAGAGTCCTTGATGTGCTTAAACTGTGGAAACCCCCCACAAGTGACACCATTTTGGGAACTACACCCCTCAAGGATTTTATCCAGGGGTATAGTGAGCATTTTGAACTCACAGGTGCAACACAGAATTTGATAACCGCTTGTTATATTGAATATGTCGTCATTAGTTTTGAGCGCGAGTGCTCGCTACTCGAGTTTGCATCGGGGTGCTTGAGTGACATGCTCAAGTCCCTGCCCCGCATGTTTCACAGCTGTTAGACACCCCCCAAAAAAATATGCTGGGATCTTCAATACTCCATGCATACCTGAGCACCCAATGCAAACTCGAGTAGTGAGCACTTGCTCTCAATACTATATTATTTTTTTTTCTACTTTTGGAAAAAAAACAACCAGCTCTAACTCCAACTCCAACCCTAACTGCAAAGAATGGAAAGAAAAATGTACTTTATAATTTTCAGCTAAGAGGGAGACTAAATGTAATTTGATTTACTATATATGTATGTATGTGTGTGTATATGTATATGTGTGTATGTATATATATATATTCCCTATTGTTGCTGGGTACCTGCCGCAGATCTCCGTGGGTGCACTGCGCATGCACCCTCCATTTTTTTTTTCCCAGATGACATGGAGGGCCAGGGGACAGATGGCAAAGGTATAGGGTGGGCTGGGGGAACCCAGTTCTATTTTCTCTGATATATTAGCTCATATCAGAGGAGAGAGAAATTAATTGTAAATCTGCCTATTTATTTATTTGGGATCACCGTTATTCGGTGAATAATGGCAATCACATGAAAGGAGACCATAAACGCTGGCCCTGATCATGTTGCCCGGGTAGCTGAGATCCCGGAGATTTTCCGACTATGGGGGGCGCGATACCCTTATTTCTCAGTTTTGTTAAAAAGTGGCGGTGAGGAATAGTGTTATGATCCGGTGACCTTGGAACCGCATGAGATACTTTCTCAGGAGTAGGTGGTACCTGTACTGACCGCAAACCCTAAACTAACACCGCAACTAGAAGTAGCCGTGGGATGTACCTAACACGTCCCAGACACCTCGACAGAGCCGGAGGACTAAATACCCCTATAGATGGAAATGGGAATTCTACAGTATCTTGCCTCAGAGCAGAACCCCAAAGGATAGGCAGCCCCCCACAAATATTGACTGAGTATAAGAGGAAAGACACACGCAGGCAGAAAAACAGGATTTAGCAAAAGAGGCACTTATAGCTAAATAGAAAAGGATAGGACAGAATTCTAAGCGGTCAGTATTAAAATCCTAAAAATATCCACAGCAGATAATACAAATATTCTACATCTAACTAAAGACATAGAAAGTATATCTGCATCTCCTGAGAATCCAGCATGACTGAAAAATCCAAACAAAGTCTAAGCTGGACAAAAACACAATGAATTGCACTGAATTGCAAAGCACACTGCATGTGTGCACAGAGACAAAAAACCAGACACTTATCTTAGCTGAATTGGCAGCAGGGCATGAGGAACCAGAGAGATGCAATCCCTCCAAGAACAATGGACAACTGGCAAGGACTCATGGATCCTGCACACCTAAATACCTAATAGAGCTGCAATCAGCAGAAACACCTGCCCTGGATTACAACCCCAAGACAACTGCACTACCACCAACAACCACCGGAGGGAGCCCAAGAGCAGAATTCATAACAGAATAGGGTACCTTAACTGCCACCGTTAAAAGGTGTATCGACAGTCGTTAAGGGGTTAATGCATTTCCATAGAGGACAAGCACGTTTAGTGAGCATGTGATTATAAGTATGCAATTCACATACTGCCAGTCATATGACAACCCGCTTGTGCTGGCAATACTGGAGAACCTGACTGCATGGAGTGCGCTCGCTGTCGGGATTGAGTCTGCAGTAGCTTTCGTACGGAGCATGGAGAGTCCCTTTAATATAGGCTAGCCTATATGTGATAGATTCTGCTGTGAGGCTTCAGTGAAATGTTACATCATGAGTAGTGATGAGCGAATATGCTCATACAAGGTGTTTTCTGCCATGCTCGTGTGCTAACCAAGTGACTTCGTTGTGCTTGAAAAATATTTTCGAGTCCCCGCGGCTGCTGGTTTCTTTACGCTGCAGATAGTTCTTAATGACATTGGCTGTATATTTGGGGTCATTGTCCTGCTGTAAAATACACTTGTAGCCAATCAGATGCCTCCCTGACGATATTGCATGATGGAAAAGTATCTGCCTGTATTTATCTTGTGTGCAAATGCAAAAGGATTGATGCCTTTTTGAAGGCGAAGGCTGGTCACATCAAATATTGATACTAGTTAAATTTCTTTTTTTTTTTGTTCACTTACGTAATAATTTATTTGATCAAATAACAAAGTACAAAAACACCTCTATATTTTTTTATTTTTTACTTTGCATCATTTTTTTTAATACCTGCTGAATACTTTCCACAGCACTTATGATCTTATTTGACTATCTCTTCTGTTTTTATTTCTGTTTCTTTCATTTTTTGTGCTGTTTTTTTGTTACAGGGGCAGATATTGCAAATGTGTGTAATGAAGCTGCTCTCATCGCTGCGAGACATCTCTCTGATGCCATAAACCAGAAGCATTTTGAACAAGCGATTGAAAGAGTAATAGGAGGTAAGATGTCAGAAGTGTGATGTTCTTTTATATATAAGGTAGAAATATGTGAATATATCACACAGTTCTCCATCATAAATTGTATTGATTCATTAGTGCAATCTAATATCTGTAGTTTCGGCAAGTGTTCATTAAAGGGATGGTCCACTACTGAATGTCAATCTCTGACAGCGGGATTTAACATGTGCCGGGCGGAAGCGCGTCATTTCGGCTGCCCATCTGCAGAAGATCCCTGTGCCTGTCATTATGATACTTCTGTGCATGCCGGCTTGTTTGGTATCTACGTACTCTTACTGACCTGGGGAAGCCTATTGCTAGGTCAGTTTTACCATATAGTGAATATGGTAAATAAAAAAACAATTGTGGTAAAGTCAGTGGTGCCATTCAAAAGTACAACTCGTCCAGCACAAAACAACCCCTTAGGCTAAGTTCACATTTGCGTTGTGCGGTGCTGCGTCGGCGACGCAACGCACAACGCAAATGTAAACGCATGCACAACGCAGCGTTTTGTGATGCATGCGTCCACTTTTGCATGGTTTTTGGCGCAGAAAAAACTGCATCTTGCTGCGTTCCCTGCGCCCTGACGCATGCACCACAGTGACGCATGCGTCACAAAACGCAAGTGCAACGCATGTCCATGCGCCCCCCATGTTAAATATAGGGGCGCATGACGCATGCGTCGCCGCGGCTGCGCCCGACGCAACGCAAATGTGAACGTAGCCTTAGATGGCCATATTGATGGGAATATGAAAAAGTTCTGGCTCTTGGAAGAAGGGGAGGAGAAACCGCAAAATGGCTTTGAGTTAACCCCTTCATGACCCAGCCTATTTTGACCTTAATGACCTGGCCATTTTTTGCCATCCTGACCAGTGTCCCTTTATGAGGTAATAACTCAGGAACGCTTCAAAGGATCCTAGCGATTCTGAGACTGTTTATTTGTGACGTATTGGGCTTCATGTTAGTGGTAAATTTAGGTCGATAATTTCTGCATGTATTTGTGAAAAAAAAATGGAAATTTGGCGAAAATTTAGAAAATTTCGCAATTTTCACATTTTTAATTTTTATTCTGTTAAATCAGAGAGTTAGGCTACGTTCACATTAGCGGCATGCGTCATGCGCCCCTATATTTAACATGGGGGCGCATGGACATGCGTCGCACTTGCGTTTTGCGCCGCATGCGTCGCTGCGGCGCCCGCGTCCGGGCGCAGAGGACGCAGCAAGTTGCATTTTTGCTGCATCCAAAATCAATTAAAAAAAGGACGCATGCGGCGCAAAACGCAGCGTTGTGCATGCGTTTTGCTGCGTTTTTGTTTGCGTTGTGCGCTGCGGCGCCGACGCTGCGGCGCACAACGCAAATTTGAACGTAGCCTTATGTGACACAAAATAGTAAATAACATTTCCCACATGTCTACTTTACATCAGCACAATTTTGGAAACAAAATTTTTTTTTGCTAGGAAGTTATAAGGGTTAAAATTTGACCAGTGATTTCTCATTTTTACAACAAAATTTACAAAACCATTTTTTTTTAGGGACCACCTCACATTTGAAGTTTGAGGGTTCTATATGGCTGAAAATAGCCAAAAGTGACACCATTCTAAAAACTAAACCCCTCAAGGTGCTCAAAACCACATTCAAGAAGTTTGTTAACCCTTCAGGTGTTTCACAGCAGCAGAAGCAACATGGAAGGAAAAAATGAACATTTAACTTTTTAGTCACAAAAATGATCTTTTAGCAACATTTTTTTTTATTTTCCAAAGGGTAAAAGGAGAAACTGGACCACAAAAGTTGTTGTCCAATTTGTCCTGAGTACGCTGATACCTCATATGTGGGGGTACACCACTGTTAAGGCGCACGGCAGGGCTCGGAACGGAAGGAGCGCCATTTGACTTTTTGAATGAAAATTTGGCTCCAATCTTTAACGGACACCATGTCGCGTTTGGAGAGCCCCTGTGTGCCTAAACATTGGAGCTCCCCCACAAGTGACCCCATTTTGGAAACTAGACCTCCCAAGGAACTAATCTAGATGTGTGGTGAGCACTTTGAACCCCAAAGTGCTTCACAGAAGTTTATAACGCAGAGCCATGAAAATAAAAAATAATTTTTCTTTTCTCAAAAATGATTTTTTAGCCCGCAATTTTTTATTTTCCCAAGGGTAACAGGAGAAATTTGACCCCAAAAGTTGGTGTCCAGTTTCTCCTGAGTATGCTGATACCCCATATGTGGGGGTAAACCACTGTTTGGGCACACGTCAGGGTTCGGAAGGGAAGTAGTGACGTTTTGAAATGCAGACTTTGATGGAATGCTCTGCGGGCGTCACGTTGTGTTTGCAGAGCCCCTGATGTGCCTAAACAGTAGAAACCCCCCACAAGTGACCCCATTTTGGAAACTAGACCCCCAAAGGAACTTATCTAGATGTGTGGTGAGCACTTTGAACCCCCAAGTGCTTCACAGATGTTTATAACGCAGAGCCGTGAAAATAAAAAAATCATTTTTCTTTCCTCAAAAATAGCTTTTTAGCCCGCAATTTTTTATTTTCCCAAGGGTAACAGGAGAAATTTGACCCCAAAAGTTGTTGTCCAGTTTCTCCTGAGTACGCTGGTACCCCATATGTGGGGGTAAACCACGGTTTGGGCACACGTCGGGGCTCGGAAGGGAGAGAGCACCATTTGACTTTTTAAACGCAAGATTGGCTGGAATCAATGGTGGCGCCATGTCGCGTTTGGAGACCCCCTGATGTGCCTAAACAGTGGAAACCCCTCAATTCTAACTCCAACACTAACCCCAACACACCCCTAACCCTAATCCCAACCCTAACCACAACCCTAACCCCAACACACCCTTAACCCTAGTCTTAACCCTAATTCCAACCCTAACCCTAAGGCTATGTGCCCACGTTGCGGATTTGTGTGCGGATTTTTCCGCACCGTTTTTGAAAAATCTGCAGGTAAAACGCACTGCGCTTTACCTGCGGATTTCCAGTGTTTTTTGTGTGGATTTCACCTGCGGATTCCTATTATGGAGCAGGTGTAAAACGCTGCGGAATCCGCACAAAGAATTGACATGCTGCGGAGAATACAAAGCAGCGTTTCCGTGCTGTATTTTCCGCACCATGGGCCCAGCGGATTTGGTTTTCCATAGGTTTACGTGGTACTGTAAATGTGATGGAAAACTGCTACGAATCCGCAGCGACCAATCCGCTGCGGATCCACAGCCAAATCCGCACTGTGTTCACATAACCTAATTCTAACCCTAATTCCAACCCTAGTCCTAATTCTAACCCTAATTGTAACCCTAACCCTAATTGCAACCCTATTTCTAACCCTAATTCTAGCCCTAAGTGCAGCCCTAGCCCTAAGTGCAGCCCTAGCCCTAAGTGCAGCCCTAGCCCTAAGTGCAGCCCTAGCCCTAAGTGCAGCCCTAGCCCTAAGTGCAGCCCTAGCCCTAAGTGCAGCCCTAGCCCTAAGTGCAGCCCTAGCCCTAAGTGCAGCCCTAGCCCTAAGTGCAGCCCTAGCCCTAAGTGCAGCCCTAGCCCTAAGTGCAACAAATAAATATATTTTCTGTATTTTATTATTGTCCCTACCTATGGGGGTGATAAAGGGGGGGATTATTTACTATTTTTTTTATTTTGATCGCTGTGATAGAACCCATCACAGCGATCAAAATGTACAGGGAACGAATCTGCCGGCCGGCAGATTCGGCAGGCGCACTGCGCATGCTCCCGTCATTTTCCAAGATGGCGGCGCCCATGCGAGAAGACCGAGGACACCGAGAGGGACACCGGGACTAGGTAAGTATGGGGGGGTGCGATCGGACAGCGGAGGGGGGCGGAGGGGAGGACGGGGGAGGGGAGAGGAAGGCGCTTGGGACAGGACGGAGGGGTAGGGAACACTGACGGCGGCTGCAGATCGCCGCCGTCAGTCGGTGGGGGGGCCAGATCGGGGTCTCCATATATATATTACAATCCAGCCATGGCCGATGCTGCAATAGCATCGGCCATGGCTGGATTGTAATATTTCACCAATTTTCATAGGTGAAATATTACAGATTGGCTGTTTCACTTTCAACAGCCAATCAGAGCGATCGTAGCCACAGGGGTGAAGCCACCCCCCCTAGGCTAAAGTACCACTCCCCCTTTTCCTGTAGGTCGGGTGAAATTGGAGTTAACCCTTTCACCCGGCCTGCAGGAACGCGATCATTCTGTGACACAGCATATGCGTCACAGGTCGGATTGGCACCGGCTTTCATGACGCATACGCTGTGTCACAGGTCGGGAAGGGGTTAAAAGGTTAAAAACAGTTGCTGATTTTTTTTTTATTTTTTTTTTGTATTTTCCTTGCATTTGGAATTTTTTCCCTTCATTTTCCAGTGAATAAAAAAAAATGGTAAAATGAATGGTATAATTCTAAACTATAATTCATCCCACAGGAAACAAGACTGAAAAATTAAAATTTGTCATCGCTCTTGGAAGAAAGGGAGGAATAAAAATGAAAGTGCAAAAAAATAATAATTGTTTGGTAATGACATAGGAAATCACTTTTAGCAAAATGTCACATAGATGTTACTCATAGTTTTTGTCTATCGGATCATTCATTGAACTATGAGTGAACTTTCTTTTTCTGCCATCAAAACATTTACCAAACTTTCTACAGAATAAAGAAAATTAATTTCTTATTAAATTATATATGCACTTTCAGTAGAATTTTGATGTTCTTGTATACCCTTCACTTTACAGGCTTAGAAAAGAAAACCCAAGTTCTCCATCCAGAGGAAAAAAAGACAGTGGCTTACCATGAGGCTGGGCATGCTGTGGCGGGGTGGTTTTTGGAACATGCTGATCCTCTTTTAAAGGTTGGATACACACTTTGATCTTTATAGTCCACTTACAGTATATGTTGTATACGCTGAATCCTTACTTGGCAAAATTATTGGGTTTGCTTGACATTAATGTATATGGCCAATGAGTAGATACTAGTGATGAGCGAACGTGCATGTATAAGGTGTTATCTGAGCATGCTTGTGTGCTTAAGAGTGTCTTCGGCGTGCTTGAATACTATGTTCGAGTCCCCGCGGCTGCATGTCTCATTGCTGTATAACAGTCACAACACATGCAGGGATTGTCCAACAGACAGGCAATCTCTGCATGTGTTACCGCTGTCTAACAGCCGCGAGACATGGAGCCAAGGGGACTGAAACATAGTATTCAAGCACGCCGAAGACACTCTGTTAGCACACAAGCATGCTCAGATAACACCTTATACATGCATGTTCACTCATCACTAGTAGATAGACCTTTGGGGACAAATATTATTAGATTTTTTGTTTTCCTTAAATTCATCTATTTGTGGCTTAAAATTTGGTTTTTGTTAAAAATGTTTTGACATTTATATGCTTTTCATGGCACTGCATTTTCACCTTTGATGTGATCAGTGAGCATAAATAAGCTGAGAAGCGCTCATAAAATGACAAGTTACAATTTGCCATCAGACCGTCATACTAGGCTGACTGACGGATTCTCATCTAGTTCATTCTGCAGCCAGCAGTAGACTGAGAAACACAGGAGCCACAGAAGGTAAAAGGTGCAGAATTGTTAATGAAACCCAATTGCAAAAATTATTTTTAGCCCCAGTTACATGCATTTAAGGAAAGAAAAAAAGGTCCTGAAAGGTGGACGACCCCGTTATCCAACTTAATCTGATAGCCTGTGAGGCAGGTCCGACAAGAATGTCCTTATCACTGTGGTCCTGGTGCCGGACCTGGGATAGCATCAGCCAAGTTCTCATTTCATTTATGACCATTAAAATCAGCAGTCTGTCTAATACACAAATGTGTCAGGGTCCCATAGGCCTACTTTTCCTAAGGAACAGCAACACCCCCATCCCCGATCGCAGCCATATACCTGAAACCAGACAACCTCCTTGTTTTGATATTTTTGACAAATTTTTTATATTTACGGTAGTTAAAACAATTGCTATATATATATATATATATATATATATATATATATATATATATATATATATATATATATATATATATATATATATACATACATGTGAAATAATAATATGACATGGTTTGGGTTATAGCATAATTTAGCAAAATTGATTAATTGTATTGCTGATTCGTAGATTGCAGCATGAAACTATAGCTGATGGAATAATTAGTTAGGAATGTATGATTGCATGGATTTATGACCGACTGTAGACCTATTGCTATATTTACAAGATGTAAGTTAGAACAATATTGTTTTTTTTATATAAAGCATTAAATTAATGAATACACATGTATAAAGATATAAAACAAATGTCTCAGTTCATCACTATATACGTTAAATCCTTAGCAGCTTACAGTCTACACTTGTCGGAATACCATTTAATACAAACACACGTAGGGTCACACGTCTGCTGCAGTGATTGTGGTTTCCTGATTATCTGTTCCTTTTTGTTAGAATTTATTCATATTTTTATAATTTCACATTGTGAACTTTGCCTTTACCTTCCAGGTTTCTATCATACCACGAGGGAAGGGCCTTGGATATGCTCAGTATTTACCTAAAGAACAATATCTATATACAAAGGAGCAACTGCTGGATAGGATGTGCATGACTCTGGGCGGCAGGGTCTCTGAAGAAATATTCTTTGGGAGAATTACAACTGGAGCTCAGGATGATCTGAAGAAGGTGACACAAAGTGCCTATGCACAGGTGGGTCATTGTATGGAAGTGACACTGCTCCTTTCACACCCCTTAACACAGTCCCGTAAGGAGAAACAAAGGACTCTGGATCTCCATTCTAGTTTATCGGAGATTATGGTTAAAGGAGTTCTCCAGTATATATTTAAACTTTTTACAGGGGAAGGACAGCCTGGAGAAAGAAGACATACTGACCCATAGAATCTGTTCCGAGGCTGCCTGCAATGTTGCAATTTTTAATTTGTGTGTCCTCAAACCAGAGAGATGTTACACAAAATAGTTCATAAATAACATTTCCCATATGTCCACTTTACAGCAGCACAATTTTTAACACATAATTTTTTTTTTTGTTAGGAAATTAGAAGGGTTGAAAGTTGGCCAGCGATTTCTCATTTGTACAACAAAATTTACAAGATCTTTTTTTTATTTTATTTTTTTTAATGTAGGACCACATCACATTTTAAGTGACTTTGAGGGGTCCATATGACAAAAAATACTCAAGTGACACCATTCTAAAAACTGCACCCTTCAATGTGTTCAAAACCATATTCAAGAGATTATTAACACTTCAGGTGCTTCACAGGAATTGAAGCAATGTGGAAGGAAAAAATGAACGTTTAACTTTTTTCTCCAAATTTTACTTTGGACCCAAATTTTTTTATTTTCACAAGGGTAACAGGAGAAAATGTACCCCAAAATTTGTTGTGCAATTTCTCCTATGCATGCCGATACCCAATATGTGGGGGAAAACTACTGTTTGCACTTACAGCAGGGCTCAGAATGGAAGGATCGTCATTTCACTTTTGTAATGCAAAATTTGCCATGTCGCATTTGGAGAGCCCCTGATGTGCCTAAACAGTGGGAAAAAAACCCACAAGTGACACCATTTTACAAACTAGATCCCTTAATTAACTTATCTAGATGTATGGTGAAATTTATAATGTTAAGCCGTGAAAATAAAAAATCTAATTTTTCCCACAAAAAAATTTTTAGCTCCAAATTTTGCATTTTCACAAGGGTAATAGGAGAAAATAGAACTCAAACTCTGCAATTTCTCCTGCATTTGGGCACTCAGAAAGGAAGGAGTTAGGTTTTGGATTGCAGACTTTGATGGAATGGTCTGCTGGTGTTTTGTCGCCTTTGGAGAGCCCCTGATGTGTCTAAACAGTGTAAACCCCCACAAGTGACCCCATTTTGGAAACTAGACCTCTCAAGGAATGTACACTGCTCAAAAAAATAAAGGGAACACTTAAACAACAGAATATAACTCCAAGTAAATCAAACTTCTGTGAAATCAAACTGTCTACTTAGGAAGTAACACTGTTTGACAATCAATTTCACATGCTGTTGTGCAAATGGAATAAAAAACAGATGGAAATTATTGGCAATTATCAAGACACACTCAATAAAGGAGTGGTTCTGCAGGTGGGGACCACAAACCACATCTCAATACCAATGCTTTCTGGCTGATGTTTTGGTCACTTTTAAATGTTGGTTGTGTTTTCACACTAGTGGTAGCATCAGATGGACTCTACAACCCACATAAGTGGATCAGGTAGTGCAGCTCATCCTGGATGGCACATCAATGCGAGCTGTGGAAAAAAGGTTTGCTGTGTCTGTCAGCGTAGTGTCCAGAGGCTGGAGGCGCTATCAGGAGACAGGCCAGTACACCAGGAGACGTGGAGGGGGCTGTAGGAGGATAACAACCCAGCAGCAGGACTGCTACCTCAGCCTTTGTGCAAGGAGGAACAGGTGGAGCACTGCCAGAGCCCTGCAAAATGACCTCCAGCAGGCCACAAATGTGCATGTGTCCGACATCCACAGATGGGGGTTGTGCTCACAGCCCAACACCGTGCAGGACGCTTGGCATTTGCCACACAACACCAGGATTGGCAAATTTGCCACTAGCGCCCTGTGCTCTTCACAGATGAAAGCAGGTTCACAATGAGCACATGTGACAGAGTCTGGAGATGCCGTGGAGAGCGATCTGCTGCCTGCAACATCCTTCAGCATGATCGGTTTGGCAGTGGGTTAGTAATAGTGTGGGGTGGCATTTCTTTGGCCATACAGCCCTCCATGTGCTCGCCAGAGGTAGCCTGACTGCCATTAGGTACCGAGATGAGATGCTCAGACCTCTTGTGAGACCATATGCTGGTGCGGTTGGCCCTGGGTTCCTCCTAATGCAGGACAATGCCAGACCTGTGGTTGGAGTGTCAGCAGTTCCTGCAAGATGAAGGCATTGAAGCTATGGACTGGCCCGCCTTTTCCCCAGACCTGAATCCGATTGAACACATCTCGGACAGCATGTCTCGCACCATCCACCAACGTTACGTTGCACCACAGACAGTCCAGGAGTTGGCGGATGCTTTAATCCAGGTCTGGGAGGAGATCTCTCAGGAAACCATCCGCCGCCTCATCAGGGGCATGCCCAGGCGTTGTAGGGAGGTCATACAGGCACGTGGAGGCCACACACAACTGAGCATCATTTCCTTGTCTTGAGGCATTTTCACTGAAGTTGGATCAGCCTGTAACTTCATTTTCCACTTTGATTTTGAGCATAATTCCAACTCCAGACCTCTGTGGGATATTAGTTGTGATTTACGTTGATCATTTTTAGGTTGTATTGTTCTCAACACATTCCACTATGTAATGAATAAAGATTTACAACTGGAATATTTTATTTAGTGATATCTAGGATGTGGGATTTTAGTGTTCCCTTTATTTTTTGAATCCGTGTATGTAGATGTGTGGTTGATCTGTGAAAATGAAGAAAAAAATATTTTTCCCACAAAAATGTTAAAGCTACAAATTTTTTCGTTTTCACAAGGGTAGCAAAGCTTAGTAGGGATGGAGCGTCATATTGGAGTTCAGATTTTGCTGTACTGTTTGATGGCGCCATGTCACATTGGTAGAGCCCCTGAGGAGCCAGAACAGCAGAGCCCACCCTCCCCCATAAGTGACCCAATTTTACAAACTACACCACTCAATGTATTCATCTAGCTGTGCAGTGATCATATTGACAGTACGGGTTTGTCACAGCATTTTATAAAATTGGACAGTGAAGAAAAGCTAATTACATTTTTACCACAAAAGATTAGTTTTAGTTCCAGATTTTACACTTTCACACTGGGAAATATGTAAAAATGGCACCAAATTTTGGGAGGTAGGATGAACAAATCAGTAGTAGTTCAACCATTGGTTTTTATTTACTTTTTACACCATTCCTGTTGCGATATAAGTCATTAGGCGACGTTATTCTTTGGGTCGGTGCGATTACAGTGATACCAGATTTATATCCGGTTTTTATGTTTGGCTGCTGTCACACACTAAGACGCTTTTTATTGCAAAAACAAGTTTTTGCATCTCCATATGTCGATAGCTAGAATTTTTCCATATTTCTGCCGACAGAGTCATGTGAGGACTTGTTTTTTTGCGGGACTAGTTGCCTTTTTTTATTCGTACAATTTTCGGTCACATGACTTTTTTAAAAAAAAAAATTTAATTTATTTATTTCTATTCTGATTTTTGGGAGGCAGAGTGAACAAAAAACAGCAATTCATAATTTTTTTTATTTCTATTTCTTTCATTTTTTGCAATTGTTTTTTTTTCTTATACTTGGTCCCTTTATGGGACTTTCACTTTGACAGCACTGATCGCTTATAAAGCATAGCAATGCACAAACATTGCTATGCTTTATAAACTGCCAGTGCTGCACTGACATTCAAGCTTGATACACCATGTTCTGAGCATGGTGTAACACGTTTGTTAGGTCTGGTGACCCTAATGTCGTGATGATGACATCGGGTCACCATGGCAACGATCAGTCCCTCGTGATAATGTCTATATCGATTGCAGCATTTAGCGAATAAAACTGCCGGGAGTGGTGCTGGCAATAAATTCCAGGTGAAAGCTGTCATATCAGTTGAACACCCAGTGGCGATTGCCCATGCACAGCCTCTAGTACGTGGGTGATTGCCATGATGTGTATATGTACCTCATCGGTCAGGAAGTCCTTCCCAAGCATGTATATACTGCAAATGTTGGAAAGGGGTTAATACCTGATGTAAACATTTTATCTATTAATATACTTTCTACACTAAAGTCCATTTTTGTATTTTGTAGATTGTCCAGTTTGGCATGAGTGACAAAGTTGGTCAAGTTTCATTTGACCTTCCTCGTCAAGGGGAAATGGTGTTAGAAAAGCCTTACAGTGAGGCCACCGCGAGACTCATTGATGATGAAGTTCGAGTACTGATTAACTCTGCGTATGAAAGAACTGTGAAACTACTTAAGGAGAAGAAATCTGATATAGAGAAGGTAGGTCACCTCATTGTAAACAGTTTAGCTGTTCATTTAAAACTATAGTTTCATGTTCAAATTTTTTTTTTTAGGTTGCGCTTCGCCTTCTAGAAAAGGAGGTGCTGGATAAGAGTGATATGGTTGAACTTTTGGGGCCAAGACCATTTGCTGAAAAATCTACATATGAGGAATTTGTAGAAGGTACTGGAAGCATTGAAGAGGATACAACACTTCCTGAAGGCCTGAAGGACTGGAACAAGGATCGCGAAAAGGAAAAGGGGGAGTTAAATGATGAGCAGATAGCCCGCCATATCAGTGGAGGAATGCCCTTTTGATTTTTTGTACAACTCCTGGGTTTTAAGACATGGACATTGTTTGTTTGTTTTTTTTCTCTTAAACAGAATTTAAAGTAGTCACTCCTCTGGAAAACGTTTAGCAATGAATGGCTTAAAATCATCATTCGCACTTGCCTACTGTCACACAAGTGGATCCAGTCATTGATATCCCTCTGATGTGGAAACTTTAAGAGTCCCTTAACTGCTGCAGTCCCAGAATAGATCACAGTTGATGGATCCATGGGGGGGAGGGACAGCAGGTGAATGACTGTTTTTATTACTTTTAAGCCATTCTTGCCGCTTGTAAATTTTGTCTAGAGGCTAGACCTCTCCCTTCCCCTCAAATCACATATAAGGGTGCCCAGGTCTTTAGGAGCTAAATTCATCGACATATATATATACCGTATTTTCTGGTGTATAAGACGACTGGGCGTATAAGACGACCTCCAACTTTTCCATATAAAATATGGAATTTGGGATATACCCGCCGTATAAGACGGCGTATAAGACATCTTATACGCCCAGTCATCTTATACGGCATGTGGTTCCCAGGGTCTGGAGGAGAGGAGACTCTCCTTCAGGCCCTGGGATCCATATTCATGTAAAAAATAAAGAATAAAAATAAAAAATATGGATATACTCACCCCTCCAACGGACCCTGGACCTCAGCGGTGCAAGCGTCTGCCTCCGTTCCTAAGAATGCAGTGAGTGAAGGACGTGACCGCTCATGTGACCGCGACGTCATCGAAGGTCCTTCACTCACTGCATTCTTAGGAACGGAGGCAGACGCTTGCACCGCTGAGGTCCAGGGTCCGTTGGAGGGGTGAATATATCCATATTTTTTTTTTTTTATTCTTTATTTTTTACATGAATATGGATCCCAGAGCCTGAAGGAGAGTGTCCTCTCCTTCAGACGCTGAGAACCATCCAGGATCGCTCTGTGCACCCGTACCTGGCGTATAAGACGACCCCCGACTTTTGGGACAATTTTTAGGGGTTAAAAAGTCGTCTTATACGCCGGAAAATACGGGTATATTGTTTATGCTGCTTCATTCTCAAGAAAGCAGAGTTTTAAAAATTCATATGCAAGTCATCCATTAAGTGCTCTAGGTTTGACCGAGCACTTAAGGAGTCTTTTGGGGTGTTTTCCCACCCAGCTTTTTTAGCTTGATTGATAGTTCACGATCTGTGTGATGTCCGATAAAAGGCATGGAAATCAGACGCTGAGCTTACATTCAAGCTATAGAGGTGGGGGAGGCGGAGCTCATTAAGTGCTCTGTCATGCCCAGAGTGCTTAAGGCAACATTTGCATATGAATTAAACCTGCTTTATCGGTAATGCAGCAACATAAAGAAGATATAAAGGTGTTAATGGATTTAGCTTTCGAAGACCTGCATGCCCATAAATGCTATTTGAGGGGGTTTATCTTACTGTCAGATGAAAAAAAAAAATAGTACTGTGCAGACATCACACTTGTCCTACTATGAGCAAACACTGTCCTAAATTATTGACAGTCGGAGATTTAATGCTGAAAGTATAGTTATTTATTGGTTGGACTGATCGGTGAGAGAAGAAAATCTACTTGCGGATAAGAATATCTGAATTATCTGATCTTTGGACTACATTGTGCTATAAAAGCAACTAAATCTAATGTGAGATATGAAGTGAAGGTTTTACAGACATATTATTACCATAAGGCACATATTTCTCAGGTCTGCATTGCTTGTGTGGACAAATATAACTCATAAGCTGACTTCAGTCTGGAAAAATGACCTTCATCAAATGATAGCCATGTGTGACATAATGGTGATATTTTTTATTGTACTTGATGCAGAAAGAACTCTCTGCAGATGGGGCCGTGCCATAGATTATTCACATTGCCCCAACAAGAAGAAAGCAATGATTGAATCCCAAAAAATAATTGTAAGAGTGGCTTGTACATAGATGTGAATGTAATTCCTGCTGTATAAATGTTTCATGCATTCAGATAAAATATAAAAATTACAGTATGGCGGATGTCTTGATGCAGTTTTTTTATCTTGGAAAATAAATACACAGTGAATATGTAACTAGTCATTTCTTTTTTTGTCCCTTTTATAGAAGACTCCCTGTAATATAACAAAAACAATGGAGGGGGGTATGATTTCTATTGGGCTGTTGCACTTTCACAAGTGTGGCCTGCACTGAGCAGCACAACGTCACTCTCTCAAATAAGGACAAACAATCTTCTGCTGCTTCATCTACTTTTTTCCTTTCCGGGTTTCTGACTTTGGCTGAAAGGAAAAGCTTTTTTTGTATTCTCATGCAACTATTTCTTTGTAGTGTTTCTTTAGGCTACATTAGAAATGGATTTTAAGGCACGGAGTTGAGGTTCACACAGCTAGAATGTGCATGTGTTTAAAATTGTGAGCCGGCAATGAGCAAAGCAGCACCCATCCCAAATCTGCGTTCAGTGCTGAAAATGATGTGGGCTCTAAATAAGCAATGTACTAAATGTACCGTATATGCCATGTGCAGTGATGCACACAGTTGTATTGGAGCACAGGGGCGGAGGTAGTTAAGAACTCTCTCAGTATTCTGTGGTTTATTTCTTTTTCTTATGCATTTTGAATGTATTATGCATTTTCAAAATAATGCAGGTTTTTACCTTATTGTTTGGAGCACCATTAAGACAAGAATCATTGTGCTATACGAAAGCCAAATACAAAAACTCTTGCTCTTGGGAGGTTCCATTATGACAGAAATGTTTGTGGATGTGGTAACAATTGAATCAATTCAGGGGCTTCATTTACTAACTTAAGTTTCTGTAAAAGTCACCTTGAAGGGCAGGTACAAACAGTTGTGTGTATGTGAGAAGTTACAATATTTCTGGACTTTATAGGGCTTGTTTCCATTATGTTTCACCCCTTTCTCTCTCTTTTCAGTTGTCTGAGCTAGCTCTTATGGTGTCTCACATGCACAGCAGAGAGACAGAGGGATACCTGCTCCTTTAGCAGTAGCACTCGACAAAAGCAGCAACAGCATGGAGGACATTATATACTAGTACTAAGCAATGTAGCTGTTACTCCAGCTCTGGGATAAGCTAACACTAAAAAGCTGCAGTAGCATGTTTCTATGTCTGTTCTTTCACTGTGAAAAGACTGTCGATCAAGATGGAGTGAGTGAATGATGAGATCAGGGGAAGAAGTAGTGGCACATGTGATTATGAAAACATAATTTTTTTTAAGTTTCTCTGCATATGACATGTTGCAATGTTTCGTATATTTATTTGTAATATTGATTCTTGCCAGGTTTGTAAATCAAAGCTGCATATTTAATGTGTAGACATTGAAAGCACAAAATGTAAACTGTTTCCATGGTTGACCGCAGGCATTTAAGCTTCTTAATGTGGATTTAAATCAGAATTCACACCTGAATTGCTGGGATTATTTTTTTTTTTATTATTAAACCAGATTACTTTTGCAAAGTACAATACTTTGTATTAAAATGCTTAAGCTGAGGAAACCTATGCAGACTTTTTTTTTTTTTTTTTTTTTTTTTTAGACCATTAAAGCACAGTACCAAACCTTATCCTGACATTGGCCTGATTGTACGACCTTGTCCATTCAAATAAGTGGCTCTCCACACTCGCCTTCACAGCACATGGAAACTAGACATATATTTACTGCTGGATTCAATAAAATAAAAAAAATGATTTTTTTTGTTTTATTCATGGATTTCTTCCTCATCTTCTTCAAACGCTTCCTCTCCATCATTGGCGGTAGCTTCCTGATACTGTTGATACTCTGATACTAGGTCATTCATGTTGCTCTCAGCCTCTGTGAATTCCATCTCATCCATACCTTCCCCAGTGAACCAATGTAGGAAAGCCTTCCTTCTAAACATGGCAGAAAACTGTTCAGAGATTCTCTTAAATAATTCTTGAATTGCTGTGCTGTTCCCGATGAATGTGGAAGCCATTTTCAGGCCTCTAGGTGCAATGTCACACACGGCCACCTTGACATTGTTGGGAATCCATTCTACAAAGTAACTGCTGTTTTTGTTTTGGACTGCAAGCATCTGCTCATCCACTTCCTTCATGGACATTGGCCCTCTGAAGACTGTAGCCACAGTTAAGTATCTACCATGCCGTGGATCACAAGCTGCCATCATGTTCTTGGCATCAAACATCTGCTGGGTAAGTTCCGGTACAGTGAGTGCTCGATATTGTTGGCTTCCTCTAGCAGTTAGTGGCGCAAATCCAGGCATGAAGAAATGAAGACGTGGGAATGGCACCATGTTCACAGCTAGCTTTCGAAGATCTGCATTGAGCTGACCTGGGAATCGTAATGAAGTGGTTACTCCACTCATTGTGGCAGACACTAGATGATTCAGATCACCATATGTGGGTGTAGTTAGCTTCAGCGTACGGAAGCAAATGTCATACAAGGCTTCATTGTCAATACAATATGTTTCATCTGTGTTTTCAACCAGTTGATGGACAGACAAGGTGGCATTATATGGCTCCACAACTGTGTCTGAAACTTTGGGTGAGGGCATGACACTGAATGTATTCATTATTCTGTCTGGATATTCTTCCCTTATCTTGCTGATGAGTAGTGTGCCCATGCCAGAGCCCGTTCCTCCTCCAAGAGAATGCGTAAGCTGAAATCCTTGCAGACAGTCACAATGTTCACATTCCTTTCTGACAATATCCAGGACCGAATCCACCAGCTCTGCACCTTCTGTATAATGTCCTTTGGCCCAGTTATTCCCTGCTCCAGTTTGTCCTGTAACCAAAGCATAGTATTTCAGAAAAGAACTCCTGATGACGTGGAGAATAGAAAAGTAAATTTTACTTTGATAACTCTAATGACATAAAGCACAAAAAGCCACATAATACATAATCATACATCAAACAAGTCCACTAGTGTTTTTTTTTTCTCCAAATTTTTGTTAATGTTATGAAAGGTGGTTAATGGATGAATCATAAGAAGTTGAGTATTGCACATTTTAAAATTAAATAGAAACTGTACTTTCTACAAACTTTGCAGAAATCAATAGAATGTATATCATTCTCCATTTATGAGCAATTTTTCCTGCCTCCTTAACTCGCCATCCACTTTAAAAAAAAAAAATCAAACCGCTCTGTATTGGACTGCCAGTACTGTGAGGTATCAGATTTCATCTCCTACTGTAAGGGGAGGGAAGGGCGGGGGAGTGAGAAGGAGTGCACACCGAGGCCTGACGAAGCCTCTGGGTGAAACGTGCGTTGGGGCTGGTGGACCCACGACGCATGTACAAGAACCCCCCTTTTCACTGATATACCATCTTGTGTGTAAGTACTTACCTTATGCATTTTTTCACAAAGCTATTTAGTACTAGTCATGACACTTGTTAGTTGACTTGAATTATTACATATATGCGGTTCTTTGTCCTATTTGGAATCTGTCGTGTTACTTTACATCTCTCACTTTGTACATGTTACCGGTGCCACTAGGAACATTCTGCTTTGGTATATGTACGTCTTTTGTATTTAAATCTTTAAGTATATTTAATAAACTGTTATTTTTTTATGAGAGCTTTGTGTGCACTTGTTTTCAGATGTAGGTTGGTTAGTTTGAGTGTGTATCTTTAATATTTTCCCCCTGTTTGCTCAGTCTTTTGTGTTGGTATTCAGGATACACATAATGGCCAGATATAATGTTGTTCCTCATGTATACAAACAAGACGGTTTATTCTAAAAAAGTTACTTGAAAGTATAGCTACCTTTTTAAATAAATACTTACCAAAAACAAAATTATCGGGTCTAAAAAGTTGTCCAAATGGGCCAGACCTAACGCTATCCATGGTACCTGGTTCCAGGTCAACTAGAACTGCTCTGGGCACGTATTTCTGAGCTGTTGAGACAATAGGAGAACACAATTAGGTTGCAATTCTTAATATCACTTTGGCATTTCCTTTATTACTATCAATTAGATCCTCAGGCTCTGTTCACATTAGCATCATATCGTGGCTTTGAATATTATTGCAGTTCTGAAACACCAGTCTTAATGCTACAGAAATAATGAGCAGAGATAAGTGGCAGGAGGCAGGAATGGCAATTAATGCTGCAGGCTTTTCTTTTACCATCAATGCCACCATTTGTAATGCATTAAATGGACAATAAATATGCCGAGTTTCTGCAATAAAATCAGCTAGAAAATTCTGTAACATCATGATCGATAAGAATTTTTTGTGGCGTCTGATGTGTTCAGCTCACAGATTGTCTATAATGGATAAAATCATATCTATTTAGTTTGCAGCAAGAATAGATCTGTAATTATCAGCTCCAGACTATAAACGAGAACGTTCCCATCCACGGAAAGCAAACCGAGATCTTGGAAATGGCAAAGAATGACAAGATCATGTATTTTTTGCACACCTTTTCTATAATTCATGCTTCATTTAAAGACAACCAGAAAACGTCTTTACATTGGCATCAGTTCAAAACCCTATTAGACATAACACGTGTCTGCCTACTTCAGCATGTGACCTCCATGTACTTACCGTACATATAACGTATATGATGTCCATGTACTTGTCATGATTAAGGGAGCGTATCTCCAGAAACGCGTTGAGATTCACTCCCTTATGGTTTGTGCTGAGGTTTGTGAATAAAGAAACCTTTTTTTTTCAGGGATTCGGTGAAGCTGGACATTTTCTTCACTTACATATAATACCTATTGTTTCAGTGAGACAGGAAAACAGCGGACTCCTGCTGTCTTTATATTAAACTTTTCTCAAATGTTTCCTTTTATCTTATGTTGGATTGTATCCATTGGTGTAGAAAATATGGGACAAGTCCTTAGTTGAGTTCACTTCTGTCTAAGGTTCTGTTTACACGGGCCGACCAAGGGCACTAAATGACCGCCGACCTAAGACCCTAAATGCCTGCCAACCTAGGACACTAAATGACCCCTGACCTAGGGCACTAAATGACTGCGGACCTAAGGCATTAAATGACCACCAGCGTAGAGCACTAAATGACTCCTATCAGCTGCCTATTTCCTGATCGGCAGATGTTTAATGGCCTCTTTACCTAGGCCAACCAGCTTCATAAGCATAGTGAACAACTTGTAATAGATCTTTCACTGCCCATAGGCTGCCATTGCTCTCAGCAGCATAAGTACTGTTTACACAGGCCGATGTGCTGCCGAGAACAATGATCTTTTGTGCAGGACAAAAGATCATTTAACCTGAAAGATGAGCATTTTGCTCATTTGTCAAGTGATCAACAAATGTGTTTTGACTATAAGATTATCATGAATGCACGTCCTTGGGTTCACAATAATCTGGCAGTGTAAATACACCTTAAAGTGGTTGTCCAGGTCTGAATTATTTTGTTTATTATGAGCCAAAAAAGAACCTGTTCGATCCAGAGTCGGCTCAGAGTGGTCACTGATTACTCTTGTGAGCAATTCAACTGCTCAGCATCAATAGAGCAGCTCTTCTTCTTTCGGGCTGCTCTATGGACAGGGCGTGACTACCGATGTCATGCTATCAATAGCCTGCAGTTAGCCAACAGGGAGGCGGCTGTCAATCAGCATAACATCGGCAGTCATGCCCTGTCAACAGAGCAGAGTGGAAGAAAAGCCACTGCAGTGTCAACATGACGTCAGCGTAAGATGCAGAACTGGCGCCGGTGACCGCTCTGTGCTGCCAGAGATCTCTGCTTGGCAGAACAGGCAGGTAGTTAGCAACTACCTGCCTGTTATTTCTTAGGCCACAAAGTAAAAAATTAATATAACCCTGGATAACCCCTTTAAGAGTGCATTTACACTAAGTGATTACTCTGGCTGTTGATTCATCATTCTAGATTAACAGGCTGCCGATCACTTATTGGGTGAAATTAGTTTTAAGCTCCATAAAAATCATTATCATCAGTACATCATCCTGTGTAAACAGAACTTGAGCTGCCGAGAACACTAATGGTCTGTACCCAAAGAATTATTAATGATTGTTCTGTGCCCATCGGAAGTGCGGTCTGCCTTTCTAAACAGACTATAAAACACAATATAAACGCAAATATATAGCCAATCAATGGCCATCTAATGGAAATGTGCTTTAAATGAATGGTTTTGTTACACCAAAGTTGCGTTTACACTGGCCAATTATCATGATCGAGCTAGGAACACTGGTTTCCCGATAATCATTCATTGTAGTCCGGTTGCCAATTGCTCAACTAAAAAGCACAATGCTCGTTCTATGGAAGAAATGATTTTTAGGATTGCTTAAAAAACCTTGTTCTCAGCAGCACATTGTTGTGTGCTGCCGAGAACAATGACAGCCTGTGCAGAATGATCTGCTGCTGATCGTCCTGTGTACTCTGGAAGTGGGGTTGACCTGTCTAAACGATCATCGGCTGGTGGTTGTTTAACTACCATGATCATGTAGTGTAAGCGCACCTTAACTGTTATTTTATGCCCAAGAAACGGGAACCTCTATATATTGTCTCATGAGCGCATACTTACTACTTCCAGATGTCTATTCCAAATAAAATATGGTTTTTTTTATTTTTTTACAAGCGGTTTCATCTGATATCTCATTACAAAGCTGCAAGGCTTTATGAATTGTCAGTTCATTGTGATGACATACAGTGTGTGCTATATAGCACACCGCCTGCCTCCGGGATAGTAAAAACACGTCCATTTTTAGGCTTGAAGCTGACATTTTACGCATACCAGCATTCCCCGTCCACCACATGTAAACAGATCTGTTTTACTCGCAGGGCAGTAACATAGACAAAACTGTATATCTTAGGCTGGCACCATTTACATGTATGAAATATTGCACAGATAAAAGTACTGTCTACCGTGAATATACCGCAAATGTTTTACTATGAGTGTGATCAGAGAAATGCGGTGAAATTGCATTTATATATTACCGGTGTCTGGTAAATGCAAGACTGCTCTGATCTTACCACTTGTGTGGTATCTACAACCTAATGTAAGCATAAGGCGTAAAGCCGTCCAGAAGCATTAATCCTCAGCACTGTCAATGTGTATTCCGATATCTCATCATTATCACGATACATTGTCTTCCCATGTAAAGCATTCTCTAAAGCTATATTTTTAATATGCCTCTTTTCTCAATAATAAAACTAATACTGCAAACTAAGAACCATTGAAGACAATATCTGTGGGGCTCATGGACAAAGTTAATTAGTACTCAGTAGTACCCTAAGAAGTTTAGGTGAATATAGAGTTAAATGGAGATCTTTTTGTCGCCACTAGGGGGAGCTCTCTGTATACACATTTATTATTGCATGTACAGAGGACCTGTCATCAGGTCAAAAGTGGAATGACTTTATTCTTGTTTTAACCCCTCTTCACCAAAGTATTTAATTATTTATTTATTTTAATCTGCCATACAATTCCATAGATCTGAACCTTTATATTCACTGCTAATTTTTACTGGGTGTTACCAAGTGAGTGTGGCTCACAGGGTAATAATGCAGAGCAGCCTAAAGACAGGTCCCCAGAGAATCTCGTGAGCCACGCCCCGTTAGAAAAGACCATAAAAATTAGCCCTAAATAAAGACTGTCAGTACGTGTTGTAAGAATACCCGATGCGGAGAGACCAAGTGACGTCACTTGCGGAGGCGTCACTGGTCTCTGCACGCCGGCTATTCTGACTCTGTTGACGGCTCGTTACTACTGATCTGAGCTGGCGACAGAGCGCACTGTCATTGTGCACATCGCACAGTGACAGAGCAGGGAGTAGCCGTGACCCTGATACGAGCATCACTGCCTCTGCTCCCTGATGACACTTTGAGTATCTGAGCATGAATTCTCTAACAAGGTGTCATCAAATAGGAAGTTGTAAAAAAAAAAGAATAGCAGTTAGATAGTGTAGTAAGGGAATTTTTAATTAAAGTATATTTGATAATAGATTAGATTATGGCATTAAATAATTAGGCATTTAGGATGACAATTCAATTGTATTTCGGAGCAACCCTTTAAATAATAGATGTATTGGCATCCTCTAGTCTGGACCATCCATGGTAAACCCCTTCACCATCCTAAACTATATAAAACTAAATTATGCATTATTATTATTATCATTATTATTAACCCATAGCCATCCTGGAGTTTTGGTATCAATATCAACCCTTTATGAAAAGGTATTAAGACACTCTAGACCACCAGGGATATAATAGGAATACACTAACCATTAAAACACTGTATGAAAAAATTGTGATGTATGCATGATAAGATGGTAAAGTGGAAATAATTGTTATATCTTCAAATCCACTTTAAGAGCCTTATAACTGCCTTTGACTGTAAGTGCTGCAGTTATCCAAGCATTTGTCATTTACATTTCGGCGATGATACTCATTATGTCTGTGCTACTAAGCAGAGTGCCAATCTTAATATTCTTTTTTCTCGAAAACTTATTAAAAAAATCATGGTGTCACGATCCATTTTTGGATGCGTGGCAGCTCCGGTTCCACTATGCTTTAAATGTAGCTTTTTTCCTTTCAGGCCAGCAGGGGTTAATGTCAGTTTCCCTTGCTGGCTGTGTACTGCAATTGCAAAGTTGCTAGGTCAGCTGATGCGGGTGGTGACCACTCCCACCATCCCTTAGGTAGTCACCCGATGCATCAGCTGACTGTCGGTGATAGAGCAATCTATTTTGACCAAGCCTGGGGTAAAGAGCTCTCTGGCTGCAGTGGTGAATCTGCTGGTTTCATGGAGTTGGTCTAGGTGCCTTTCTTCTGTTGTATGGTGCTTTGCAGTAGAGAACGTTGTTAAGCTAAGTCTGGTGTTTTTATTTACCTCGTCTGTCTCGTGTTTGTCACTGTCCCCTGTGTTGTACCATCTGCAGTTGTGAGGCTAGTGTCCTTGCCAGCCAGTGCACTAGCCAGGGCAGTGCGAGGTGACAGTGAGGGATGAGGTTCCTGAAGGCGGTGGGGGGAAGGACCCGCTTAGAGCGTTAGGGGAGTGCAGGGACAGGCTCAGGTTGGAGTTCAGGAGGTGTCCATCCCTCATTCCCTATTGGTAGGGCCGTTCTCTCCCCTTTATCATCCTGTTGTGTATGTGTTGTGCCGTCCGCTGACCAACCCCCTGCTGAGTCAGTACATATCGTGACACATAAACAGCCAAAACTATTTATGGACAAATTGGAAATCTAATAAATAATATGGGTCCGCAGGTCAGAATATTACTGACCACACTAGCAGAATTCTCTGTGATCTGTAAAACGAGAATAATCACATAATCTGCACTGTAATAAAAATAATTCAGATAATACACAAAAATTAATGATGTTTCCCAAACCAGAGTTTGATAGAACTGGTAATGTGAACGGGTGGTGTCCCAACTCTTCTTACAATCAGTACAAGATTAAGAATTATACACAGTAGGCAACGACCTCTAGGTCCCGCATCTTTGGGCAACGACCCATGGGTCCCTCATCTTTGGGCAACGACCTCTGGGTCCCGCATCTATGGGCAACGACCTCTGGGTCCCGCATCTTTTGGCAACGACCTCTGGGTCCCGCATCTTTGGGCAACGACCTATGGGTCTGTCATCTTTTGGCAATGACCCATGGGTCCTGTATATTTGGCAACGACCTATGGTCTCACGTCTTTTGGCCACCACTCGTCAAAAATAATATTGATTTGTTATTGAAGGCAATTTTCAATCAGCGTGCTGACCCAACTTGCTGACATTGGTTGTCAGCGGGAGCAACAGAGCTTTGATGTGAACATAACAAGAAGAGGCAGTGAAATGACGGTTCAGCTGTTGTTGAGTAAGATCTTATTCATGAGTAGTTTAGGAGAGTCATTAACTGTGGGATGGCCCAGAGTGGGAATGGATGAGTAGTAATTGGCCGGAAGTTTTCAACGACTGTAGATCATAGTCTTCAAATAGAGGCTGGACAGACATCTATTTGAGATGGTTTAGTGAATCCTCCATTGAGCAGGGGATGGGACACGATGATCATCTCTAATATTCTATAATTCTATGATAATAGAACATTCATGAGCAGAAGCTTCGGGAACACAGAGTTCGACGTTAATTACCTTTTCTGGGTTATAATGAAGTTTAATTATCTTAGTTTTTAATCTTTTCAATATAATTTAAGGTGTCTTAAAATTGTTAGTAAATTTATAAACATTAGGAAATAATTTTCCAGAGTGGCCCCAAGATTTTGTTTGCCTAGGGACCTCCACTGGGTTTAATCTGGCACTGCTTTCAATGGCATTTTTTGGGGGAGAAAAGGTTGGACTTTTGAATTTCACCATACCATTTCCTTGTGTCCTCAGGGAAGATAAGCCATGGCAAGAGGTATCTGCCCAGGACTTACACCTCTCTTCCTTTAGCATGTGCACCCTTCAGGGATCGGCTGATAGATAAGCTGGCCTTATAGCTTACATAGCTATGTGTTACACAAGTACCTCTAGCACCATTACAACACCGGCAAGGCTTCATTGCATTGTTAGCAGGAATGTCACTTCTGGTTCTTTATTCCATTATTTTGGACTAAACTGGAACTGTATTACAATAATTTTGGTCATTTTGCCAACATGTATGATGGCACTGAGGTGTGTAATGCACAGGTCAGAACTGTGTAACTGGTGTATTCAGAGCCGAGTGCTTCACATAGAGCAGAGGAGAGAGGGGAATGTGCCAAGACAGCAGAGCTCAGTGCTGGGCCAGTGGGACGGCAGCCAACCTAAATATTGCTGAGTGGAACTCTATTCACTTGGAGACAAGTACAAGAGTCGGAGCATTTTTTGAAAATTCATCCTATAAAGGAATTATTGCAGCTCGCAGCCTGAATGAACGTTATTCCATGTGTAAACAGCTTTCATAGCCGCATTATGCTCGGCAGGAATGATGGATGCTGCGAGAAGCTCTGCATATCCGAGGACACTGTACAGACTGTGTATATGGAGAATCGGCAATATACGTAATGTTATCGCGCTGTGAGCACACAGCAGCTCTGGGACTTTATCAGAAGAGTAGACCCCTGTTCTTGTAAGGCTGATGGGGGGTACGGCATGTGTAAGTCAAGTCCGGGCTTTCACCTCTCAGGCTACGACATACAACTATTTTATTACATCAGTAGCTGTCTGTGCACATAGTATGACCTCTACAATCGCCCAAACTTCAAGTGGAAATAGCTCACTTGCCTCCTCCTGTCATATTTTCATTGATCAAAAAACCAAGATATGAAAGTTGTTTGGTGGCATCTACGTGCTTCAATAGTGATTCAATATCTACCTATGACCATAAAAGATAGGAGCCGTGGAGCCACTATTCGGTGAGAATACCATGGGTGACTCACAGTCCCAGTGGCTGCCACAGACAGAAGAGGACCCCTGTGCCAGTATAGTATACGGGCCCTATGCAGTCTCACCATAATGCACAATTCCACCTGCTCTTGAGGTAGATGTGGCTCAGCTCTTGGAAATCCCACCCAAACATCTCACCTTCCAAGACCAATGCAAGTGTGATATGGTGGCTAAATTGGAATATTGCGATTATCGGCAATCATGACATCAATTCTCTAGAGCCATGACTCCTATTGTCATCTACATTATTTAAGGGGCTCTCTTTTGTTCAGAAGTCTGATCATTTTTTACTATGTGATGTAACTAACACTTGATCTGATATTCAGTCATTTTCGTGCAAACACTATATGGGTATCATACGTTAGTGTATGGCAGAATTATATTATTTAACATTGATGTTTCTGAACTTTCATTCCAAGAAATTACAATTGGATTTTTTTGGAGGTTTGGAAGCACCAGGAAGTGAGTGTTATTTCCAAATTGCTGGATAACAGTGAAGGCTGGAAATGATTTGCAGTTTTTGTTGTCTAGAAATACCTTCACATGGTCAGTCCATCAGTGGTTGAATTGATATGCAAATGAGGCTGTAGAGCTATACGCCTCTGTCACTCCAGATCTGTTCCCAGGCAGTGCCACCTCCTCCTGCATGACTGACAGCCTTTATTCTTTGTGACTTCAGGCAAAGAAGCCTTCAGTCAAGCAGGAGGAGGCGGCGCTGAGCATCCCACAAGCACATTTGCTCAGATGACCGTGTGTGTAAGGATTAGAATTGAGGCATAATCTACTCTCAGACATCCTAGCCGCAGACTGGCTATCAGGCACAATCCAAGGAAGAGAGGTGGCTTCAGCATCCAGTAATGATCGTCTTGCTATGGAAACAAGAGCAACATTTAACCCCCTATAGATCTGGGCCTTCATCTTCCTGTTTATGGATTGGTGATGACGTAATGAAGCTGGGCGATCACTACTGGATACTTTCACCACCTTAATTCTTTTGGGTTTTGTATTAGAAAGGGGTCATCCCACATTTGGCGTTCGTCCATCCTTACGGTGCTGAAACTTCATGCGGTCTCATCATCACTACGATTTGTCCCTCAGGACAGTCAGGCTGTCCTATACATATTGATTGTAAAAATTTAAAAAAAAATTGGATTCTGTCCATAGTGTAATACATGGCAAATGTTTGGTTGGGTTTATAGAAAATTGTGTTAGCTAAGGAGAGATCTGAGTAGTTATTCTTCTGCATGGACCTTCCACTCACTAAAAATCTGTTCCATTGGTTGGGAAATATATCTGATCACGTGTCACATCCTGTGGGGATCTACATGGCCGGTACGGTGTGTGTTCTCTTACTATCCAGTGTGGTGTTTAGTGGTAAATGGCCACTTCAGGGGGATATAGAAGGTCATAGGGGATGTAAGGGTCCAGCTCACATCCGGACTATGCCTGTCGGTGACACACTCACAGGATGATTCATTGTAGTACACGTTAATCCTCTCAAGCTGCAGGGCTGAATCACCGACGTAGCCTCCTGCTGGATCGATGCCATGCTCGTCACTGATCACCTCCCAAAACTTGGGAAGAAGAACAAAAAGAAGAGAGAAACAAAGAATCCATGTTAGAGTAAGAGCAAACAATAAGTACACCAAACATTACAATGATCTCATCAGTTGTTTAAATATTATCATAAACAAATACCAAGATGACAATACATAAGAGATAAATCGAAGCAGCTCATGCAGTGTTTAGTCTGAGCCACCAAAAGCCACGGTCAGTATTTGGTCAGTATTTTACATCGGTATCTGTAAGCCAAAAATTAGGAGAGGAACAATCAGAGGGAAAGTATAACAGAAAGGTGTGCACAAATACTGATGTAAAACGCTGACCAAATACTGAACGTGTGAACGTGGACCGAGACAGGAATCAAACAACATTTCCTACATCCCAGCTGTTCCCAATGACAGTGACACCCCAATTTATCCAGAAATAAATGCAACTTAACTACTACCCATGATCACTACACTTAAAGGGAATCAAATCGACAATAGTTTAGATTTGTTTTTTATGCTTATTAATGTAACTTTTTCTAATTTTCCATAGAATTATCTACAAAAATATCCTGAATTCTTTCACTGTTCACAAAATGTAAGATTAGATTTATTCTCCTGTTCTGTACAGATCAGCAGCGATCTTATTGGCACCATAGGATTACAATGAAAGATGTTCCAATGCTACAAATAAACAGGCTAATACAAAGAAAGTCACAAAAGTTTACAGGATACAAACTAAAGAGATCTGAGATAATGTTATAATTGGGGAGGAAGGCATTTTTCCGCCCACAGCAAATTTCCTGGCCAGTAACCATATTCTAGAACCAACAGGGTGAATAGGGAGTCTTTAGTGGGAAAATGATACAATTTTGTAGTGTAGACAGTCTCCAGTAAAATAATAAAAAATCAGATAAAGAGACAAAAAGTGGCAAAAATGATGATAATAAAAAATTTACTTTATTGAATCTTCATTTAAAATATGCAGAAAATAGGATAGCGGCAAATTCATTGACACATTCCAATCGCTCAGTGGTCTTAATTATACAACGCAGAGTGGTCGAAACGCGTCAATGAGCTCGCTGACAACCTGTACATTCAGGGAACATTCAATAAAGTAAGTTTTTAATTTAGCAATATTTTTGCCACTTTTTATCTGCTTTTTGAATATTTTAGCAGCCCAGCAAGAAATGTGATTGGCATCTGACAACTACAGATATCGCACAGCGCCATTTCCAGAAAAATACTCATACAGTCACATGAGTCTATTGGCCTAGTATTATCAGGACGTCACTGCCATTCATGATGACCAGTGGGAAGCTGTAATAGTGCAGGATCTCCGCCATTGCTCACCTGCTGGATAATCCATGAGTAACTAACCTAATCTCCAGAGTTATGTGTAAAGGATATAGGATATTACCAACAAGTGCAGTAATGTAACTCAGGACATAGTGATGGCTACTCACTGTAGTTTCACTTGTCATCGTTGGCAACATGAAAGTTCTAAACATTATTTTTTTTACATAACTTGCATTAGGTCGAAAGATCGGGAGTGGAAATAACATTGGTGCAACCAATGCATCCGCACAGGGGCCTAAAGGTGTGAGGGGGCCACATCTACCACCAAAGCTGCAAGCAGCCTGTGTCACAGACACATAACCAGGTGCATCATGGTTGAAAAGGGCCTATATACTGTGATTGCACAGTGGACCCCTTATATGTGTGTCCACCCCTGCAGAAGACAGTATATAATATGTAATATGACACTATATGTTATATAATATCACACTATGTAATATGGTATATAATATCACACTATATAATATGGTATATAATATCACACTATATAATATCATATATAATATCACACTATATATTTTTCACACTATATAATATGGTATATAATATCACACTATGTAATATGGTATATAATATCAAACTATGTAATATGGTATATAATATCACACTATATAATATGGTATATAATATCACACTATATAATCTACTATATAATTGTCTAAGGGTCACTTCCGTCCTTCTGTCTGTCGGCAACTTCCGTCACGGATAATCATTCGCTGATTGGTCTCGCCAGCTGCCTGTCATGGCTGCCGCGACCAATCAGCGACAGCCACAGTCCTATTAGTCCCTCCCTACTCCCCTGCAGTCAGTGCCCGGCGCCCGCTCCATACTCCCCGCAGTCACCGCTCACACGCTCACACAGGGTTAATGCCAGCGGTAACGGATCGCGTTATGCCGCGGGTAACTCACTCCGTTACCGCCTATGCAGCGTCAATAGTAAAAGGATCTAATGTTAAAAAAAATTTAAAAAAATAAAAAATCATTATATACTCACCTTCCGCCGCCTTTCCTGCTCCTCGCGACCCTCCGGTAACCTCTCCGTGCAAGCGGCAGGTTACGGTAGCAAGGATCGTATGGGAGAAGGACCTGCCATGACGTCACGGTCATGTGACCGCGACGTCATCACAGGCCCTGCGCGCCTGCGCGAGAAGGACCTGCCATGACGTCACGGTCATGTGACCGCGACGTCATCACACCCTGGGACCGGATGGTGAGTATGTTAGAACTACAAGGGGCCCTCGGATCAGAAAATGATTATGTTTATTTGTTATTTTTTAACCTGTGACATACGTGGCTGGGCAATATACTACGTAGCTGGGCAATATACTACGTGGCTCTGTGCTGTATACTACGTCACTGTGCAATATACTACGTCACTGGGCAATATACTACGTGGCTGGGCAATATACTACGTGATTGGGCAATATACTACGTGGCTGTGCAATATACTACGTGGCTCTGTGCTGTATACTACGTCACTGGGCAATATACTACGTCACTGGGCAATATACTACGTGGCTGGGCAATATACTACGTCGCTGTGCAATACACTACGTGGCTCTGTGCTGTATACTACGTCACTGTGCAATATACTACGTCACTGGGCAATATACTACGTGGCTGGGCAATATACTATGTCGCTGTGCAATATACTACGTCGCTCTGTGCTGTATACTACGTCACTGGGCAATATACTACGTCACTGGGCAATATACTACGTGGCTGGTCAATATACTATGTCGCTGTGCAATATACTACGTGGCTCTGTGCTGTATACTATGTCACTGGGCAATATACTACGTCACTGGGCAATATACTACGTGGCTGGGCAATATACTACGTCGCTGTGCAATATACTACGTGGCTCTGTGCTGTATACTACGTCACTGGGCAATAAACTACGTCACTGGGCAATATACTACGTGGCTGGGCAATATACTACGTCGCTGTGCAATATACTACGTGGCTCTGTGCTGTATACTACGTCACTGGACAATATACTACGTGACTGGGCAATACACTACGTGGCTCTGTGCTGTATACTACGTCACTGTGCAATATACTACGTCACTGGGCAATATACTACGTGGCTGGGCAATATACTACGTCGCTGTGCAATACACTACGTGGCTCTGTGCTGTATACTACGTCACTGTGCAATATACTACGTCACTGGGCAATATACTACGTGGCTGGGCAATATACTACGTGGCTGGGCAATATACTACGTCGCTGTGCAATATACTACGTCGCTCTGTGCTGTATACTACGTCACTGGGCAATATACTACGTCACTGGGCAATATACTACCTGGCTCTGTGCTGTATACTATGTCACTCTGGGCAATATACTACGTCACTGGGCAATATACTACGTGGCTGGGCAATATACTACGTCGCTGTGCAATATACTACGTGGCTCTGTGCTGTATACTACGTCACTGGGCAATAAACTACGTCACTGGGCAATATACTACGTGGCTGGGCAATATACTACGTCGCTGTGCAATATACTACGTGGCTCTGTGCTGTATACTACGTCACTGGACAATATACTACGTGACTGGGCAATATACTACGTGGCTGGGCAATATACTACGTGACTGGGCAATATACTACGTGACTGGGCAATATACTACGTGGCTGGGCAATATACTACGTCGCTGTGCAATATACTACGTGGCTCTGTGCTGTATACTACGTCACTGTGCAATATACTACGTCACTGGGCAATATACTACGTGGCTGGGCAATATACTACGTGGCTGGGCAATATACTACGTCGCTGTGCAATATACTACGTCGCTCTGTGCTGTATACTACGTCACTGGGCAATATACTACGTCACTGGGCAATATACTACGTGGCTGGTCAATATACTACGTCGCTGTGCAATATACTACCTGGCTCTGTGCTGTATACTATGTCACTGGGCAATATACTACGTCACTGGGCAATATACTACGTGGCTGGGCAATATACTACGTCGCTGTGCAATATACTACGTGGCTCTGTGCTGTATACTACGTCACTGGGCAATATACTACGTCACTGGGCAATATACTATGTGGCTGGGCAATATACTACGTCGCTGTGCAATATACTACGTGGCTCTGTGCTGTATACTACGTCACTGGACAATATACTACGTGACTGGGCAATATACTACGTGGCTGGGCAATACACTACGTGACTGGGCAATATACTACGTGACTGGGCAATATACTACGTGGCTGGGCAATATACTACGTCGCTGTGCAATATACTACGTGGCTCTGTGCTGTATACTACGTCGCTGTGCAATATACTACGTGGCTCTGTGCTGTATACTACGTCACTGGACAATATACTACGTGACTGGGCAATATACTACGTGGCTGGGCAATATACTACGTGACTGGGCAATATACTACGTGACTGGGCAATATACTACGTGGCTGGGCAATATATTACGTCGCTGTGCAATATACTACGTGGCTCTGTGCTGTATACTACGTCGCTGTGCAATATACTACGTGGCTCTGTGCTGCATACTACGTCACTGGGCAATGTACTACGTGACTGGGCAATATACTACGTGGCTGGGCAATATACTACGTGACTGGGCAATATACTACGTGACTGGGCAATATACTACGTGGCTGGGCAATATACTACGTCGCTGTGCAATACACTACGTGGCTCTGTGCTGTATACTACGTCACTGTGCAATATACTACGTCACTGGGCAATATACTACGTGGCTGGGCAATATACTACGTCGTTGTGCAATACACTACGTGGCTCTGTGCTGTATACTACGTCACTGTGCAATATACTACGTCACTGGGCAATATACTACGTGGCTGGGCAATATACTACGTCGCTGTGCAATATACTACGTCGCTCTGTGCTGTATACTACGTCACTGGGCAATATACTACGTCACTGGGCAATATACTACGTGGCTGGTCAATATACTACGTCGCTGTGCAATATACTACCTGGCTCTGTGCTGTATACTATGTCACTGGGCAATATACTACGTCACTGGGCAATATACTACGTGGCTGGGCAATATACTACGTCGCTGTGCAATATACTACGTGGCTCTGTGCTGTATACTACGTCACTGGGCAATAAACTACGTCACTGGGCAATATACTACGTGGCTGGGCAATATACTACGTCGCTGTGCAATATACTACGTGGCTCTGTGCTGTATACTACGTCACTGGACAATATACTACGTGACTGGGCAATATACTACGTGGCTGGGCAATATACTACGTGACTGGGCAATATACTACGTGACTGGGCAATATACTACGTGGCTGGGCAATATACTACGTCGCTGTGCAATATACTACGTGGCTCTGTGCTGTATACTACGTCACTGTGCAATATACTACGTCACTGGGCAATATACTACGTGGCTGGGCAATATACTACGTGGCTGGGCAATATACTACGTCGCTGTGCAATATACTACGTCGCTCTGTGCTGTATACTACGTCACTGGGCAATATACTACGTCACTGGGCAATATACTACGTGGCTGGTCAATATACTACGTCGCTGTGCAATATACTACCTGGCTCTGTGCTGTATACTATGTCACTGGGCAATATACTACGTCACTGGGCAATATACTACGTGGCTGGGCAATATACTACGTCGCTGTGCAATATACTACGTGGCTCTGTGCTTTATACTACGTCACTGGGCAATATACTACGTCACTGGGCAATATACTATGTGGCTGGGCAATATACTACGTCGCTGTGCAATATACTACGTGGCTCTGTGCTGTATACTACGTCACTGGACAATATACTACGTGACTGGGCAATATACTACGTGGCTGGGCAATACACTACGTGACTGGGCAATATACTACGTGACTGGGCAATATACTACGTGGCTGGGCAATATACTACGTCGCTGTGCAATATACTACGTGGCTCTGTGCTGTATACTACGTCGCTGTGCAATATACTACGTGGCTCTGTGCTGTATACTACGTCACTGGACAATATACTACGTGACTGGGCAATATACTACGTGGCTGGGCAATATACTACGTGACTGGGCAATATACTACGTGACTGGGCAATATACTACGTGGCTGGGCAATATACTACGTCGCTGTGCAATATACTACGTGGCTCTGTGCTGTATACTACGTCGCTGTGCAATATACTACGTGGCTCTGTGCTGCATACTACGTCACTGGGCAATGTACTACGTGACTGGGCAATATACTACGTGGCTGGGCAATATACTACGTGACTGGGCAATATACTACGTGACTGGGCAATATACTACGTGGCTGGGCAATATACTACGTCGCTGTGCAATATACTACGTGACTGGGCAATATACTACGTGGCTGGGCAATATACTACGTGGCTGGGCAATATACTACGTGGCTGGGCAATATACTACGTCGCTGGCCAATATACTATGTGGCTGGGCAATACACTACGTGGGCTGTGCAATATACTACGTGGCTGGCCAATATACTACGTGGACATGCATATTCTAGAATACCCGATGCGTTAGAATCGGGCCACCATCTAGTGTTATATAATATCACACTATATAATATCACACTTTATAAAATGACTCTGAAGATTATTAATCTAATTAATAATAGAATGTAACCGTATGGAGCCCTGTTACCCTCTGGTACTTTAGGACTCCTCTTACTCATTATATGAATGTGATATCTAGCACCACAACAAATGTGATGGCTGTGACATGGCAGATAGTGTGATGTGGGTGCACAGCAGCTGGCAGCATTCCTGGCATAATAGAGGCACCCATGACACTCCCTGCTGCGGAGAGGGGAGATTGTGGGGGCTTTTCAGAATTCCAAGAGGATGAGAGAGCCATTTGCCTGAAACAAGCCCCCTTGCCTGACGCCGCTGTGAGCTTCACCCACAGCTGGAGCCTGGAGGTCTTCACTGGTAACCTGTGCTGCTTGTATCTATAGGGGTTTTTTGTCAGTGTCTCCCCCTGCAGCCTTCCTCACATGACCCCTAACTTCTGCTTCTCCTTATCTGGAATTTAGAATATCACAGATGGGAATTGCCCTGAAGTATTTCTGTAGTCTCCGCACTATTCTAAATCTGAGAAACTTCTAGAAAAGAGAAGTAACACGAGGTAAAGCCACAAATGTCTGCACTTTAACACAAAAACACTGCAAACTGAGAGCCGTGTAATGGGAGACAAGGACCCTTCTCCCCTGTTCTGCCCCTCTCTCAGCTATGCCCAGGGGAGGGGAGAAATTGCCAGTAGATGGTCGCCTACTTTACAAGGGTCTACCCTTAATTGAAACATCTCCTATTTAAAGGGTAAGTGTCTCATCGCTGAGGGACCCACAACTGGGACTGCGACCGGTCATGAAAAGAAAGTGTCCCGTTTGGATGGAGGGTGGTGAAGCATAGATACCCCTCACCATTCATTGTCTATGGGACTGGCGGAGATAGCTGAGCACTTCATGTGCTATTTTTTGCCATAAATATTTGATTCTGGGGGCTAATTCCCTCACTGCTCCTTATAATGGTGTCTACTCCCCCCAGTCTGTAGAGAAAAAGCAACGACTGCACGTGTAGACATTCTCCATTATTCTCCATGGGCTGTTCCCCCCCAGATACCCCTGTATTGCAACTAGGAACCTCGGCTCCGGGGACCAAAAGGGGCTTATAGTGGAGAAACACAACAAAAAGACATGGAGAAAAGAAATCACTTCTTTATATTTTTTACCAAAGTTTCCAAAAGCAGAGCAGCAACTACAGCTGGTCAGACAGAGGCAAAGGTCGGACCCCGAAACGCTACATGTTATGTTACAGACTGACATACACATACTACTTCTATTCCTACTCCCATCATCCACAGTGCTTTATCTCATACAGTCTGACATACTACTTCTATTCCTACTCCCATCATCCACAGTGCTTTATCTCATACAGTCTGACATACTACTTCTATTCCTACTCCCATCATCCACAGTGATGTATCTCATACAGTCTGACATACTACTTCTATTCCTACTCCCACCATCCAGTGATGTATCTCATACAGTCTGACATACTACTTCTATTCCCACTCCCATCATCCAGTGATGTATCTCATACAGTCTGACATACTACTTCTATTCCTACTCCCATCATTCACAGTGATGTATCTCATACAGTCTGACATACTACTTCTATTCCCACTCCCATCATCCACAGTGATGTATCTCATACAGTCTGACATACTACTTCTATTCCCACTCCCATCATCCAGTGATGTATCTCATACAGTCTGACATACTACTTCTATTCCTACTCCCATCATCCACAGTGATGTATCTGATACAGTCTGACATACTACTTCTGTTCCTACTCCCATCATCCAGTGATGTATCTCATACAGTCTGACATACTACTTCTATTCCTACTCCCATCATCCAGTGATGTATCTCATACAGTCTGACATACTACTTCTATTCCTACTCCCACCATCCAGTGATGTATCTCATACAGTCTGACATACTACTTCTGTTCCTACTCCCATCATCCAGTGATGTATCTCATACAGTCTGACATACTACTTCTATTCCTACTCCCATCATCCAGTGATGTATCTCATACAGTCTGACATACTACTTCTGTTCCTACTCCCATCATTCACAGTGATGTATCTCATACAGTCTGACATACTACTTCTATTCCCACTCCCATCATCCAGTGATGTATCTCATACAGTCTGACATACTACTTCTATTCCTACTCCCATCATCCACAGTGATGTATCTGATACAGTCTGACATACTACTTCTGTTCCTACTCCCATCATCCAGTGATGTATCTCATACAGTCTGACATACTACTTCTATTCCTACTCCCATCATCCAGTGATGTATCTCATACAGTCTGACATACTACTTCTATTCCTACTCCCACCATCCAGTGATGTATCTCATACAGTCTGACATACTACTTCTGTTCCTACTCCCACCATCCAGTGATGTATCTCATACAGTCTGACATACTACTTCTATTCCTACTCCCATCATCCAGTGACTCATCCCATACAGTAACACATAGGCATCCGCTGATTCACACACTGTCTGTTCCCTGTTAGGACGAAGCTCATTTCCATCATTCTGCATCAGGAAAGGGAAACACTTTTTAGGCAATGAAATGGAGTTTGTGCTGTCAGACACACCCAGACCAGTGCAAAAGTTCTCTGTGCCTCATAGAAGGCGCTGACCGTGCGCCCATTCATCACTGCAGACAATGGAGAGCCACTTGGACGATATTAATTGAACGATCTAATCGGAAGAGGAGACTATTGTGACAGTGTAGGGACTTGTCCCATGGATTCTTTCACACTGTTAGATGACAGCTAGGGTCAGTAGTAATTACCTTGGTCCCGATCTGGTTGCCGCACTGGCCGGCCTGGATGTGGACGATCTCCCTCATGGTCGGTGTCGCTCCGTTACTCTGCTGTGCTGTGGATGACTGAGCCTCTGTGCCTGCAGCCTGCACACTCACACTGCCTGGAGACTGCCTACATGGGCTGGGGCTGACAGGCAGTGGCCCTGGAGTCACAACAATGGGTGGGGATTTGGGCAGTCTTTTCCATAGAGGGAAGTCAACTGATCCAACTTTTGTCAGCTTTTCACAGCAGATACTGAGTTATTACATAGCAGCAGCCAGTACATGGAGTTATTACATAGCAGCAGCCAGGACATGGGGTTATTACATAGCAGCAGCCAGGACATGGAGTTATTACATAGCAGCAGCCAGGACATGGGGTTATTACGTACCAGCAGCCAGAGCATGGAGTTATTACATAGCAGCAGCCAGGACATGGGGTTATTACGTAGCAGCAGCCAGGACATGGGGTTATTACATAGCAGCAGCCAGGACGTGGGGTTATTACATAGCAGCAGCCAGGACATGGGGTTATTACATAGCAGCAGCCAGGACGTGGAGTTATTACATAGCAGCAGCCAGGACATGGGGTTATTACATAGCAGCAGCCAGGACGTGGAGTTATTACATAGCAGCAGCCAGGACATGGGGTTATTACATAGCAGCAGCCAGGACATGGAGTTATTACATAGCAGCAGCCAGGACATGGGGTTATTACATAGCAGCAGCCAGGACGTGGAGTTATTACATAGCAGCAGCCAGGACATGGGGTTATTACATAGCAGCAGCCAGAGCATGGAGTTATTACATAGCAGCAGCCAGTACATGGAGTTATTACATAGCAGCAGCCAGAGCATGGAGTTATTACATAGCAGCAGCCAGTACATGGAGTTATTACATAGCAGCAGCCAGTACATGGGGTTATTACATAGCAGCAGCCAGGACATGGAGTTATTACATAGCAGCAGCCAGGACATGGAGTTATTACGTAGCAGCAGCCAGGACATTGAGTTATTACATAGCAGCAGCCAGGACATGGGGTTATTACATAGCAGCAGCCAGGACATGGGGTTATTACATAGCAGCAGCCAGGACATGGAGTTATTACATAGCAGCAGCCAGGACATGGGGTTATTATATAGCAGCAGCCAGGACATGGAGTTATTACATAGCAGCAGCCAGGACATGGGGTTATTACATAGCAGCAGCCGGCGCATGGAGTTATTACATAGCAGCAGCCAGGACATGGGGTTATTACATAGCAGCAGCCAGGACATGGAGTTATTACATAGCAGCAGCCAGGACATGGGGTTATTACATAGCAGCAGCCAGAGCATGGAGTTATTACATAGCAGCAGCCAGTACATGGAGTTATTACATAGCAGCAGCCAGTACATGGGGTTATTACATAGCAGCAGCCAGGACATTAAGTTATTACATAGCAGCAGTCAGGACATGAAGTTATTACATAACAGCAGCCAGGACATGGGGTTATTACATAGCAGCAGCCAGGGCATGGAGTTTTTACATAGCGGCAGCCAGACCATGGAGTTATTATATAGCAGCAGCCAGCGCATGGAGTTATTACATAGCAGCAGCCAGGACATGGAGTTATTACATAGCAGCAGCCAGGACATGGAGTTATTACATAGCAGCAGCCAGGACTTGGAGTTATTACATAGCAGCAGCCAGGACATGGGGTTATTACATAGCAGCAGCCAGGACATGGAGTTATTACATAGCAGCAGCCAGGACTTGGAGTTATTACATAGCAGCAGCCAGGACTTGGAGTTATTACATAGCAGCAGCCAGGACATGTGATGCAAGTGCAGGAAGCAGAGTTTAGTATGAGAGCAGATACCTCACAGGCAAGGGGCTGTATGAGCTGAAGGCGCCACCCTTACCTAATAGTGCTACACCCCATCCTTTATAAGTATCCAGATAGACCACCTTCCCACTTATAAGGGAACGTAGACATCTAGCATAGCCCATTGATGTTTGGCGTGATTAATGGGGTATTCCAGTAAGGCTCAGGTCACAAGAGCGTATGTTCTCCATCTTAAAAAAATGGTCAAAGTATGCTGAGAATAGGATCCGTTTTTCGCGGATGTGGAGAATAATAAAAAAAAGTTTCCCTGATTTTTGACAGGGACCCATATACTTCAATTGAGTGTGATCTGATCCGAAACAAATCATGCATGATTCAATGTTTTTCCTCGAACTGAGGACATGTACATGGCCTCATTGAATAATACTGGTCCAGGTGTGATCCGATGTCTTGACAGATCGCACTTGGATTGAAACTACACTTGTCTGCACAGGACCTAAGAACAAGTGCAATCAATCCATAGATTAGGTGACAACTTGCTTATCATTGGCGATGCCAAGGGCTCTTCAGTGCCCCATCAGAATGGAGTGGTGGTCTCTGATGAGCATCGCTGCTTTATTTATTGTTGGCCACGTTCACACGTTCAGTATTTGGTCAGTATTTTACCTCAGTATCTGTAAGTCAAAACCAGGAGTTGGTGATAAATACAGAAGTGGTGACGTGTTTCTATGATACTTTTCCTCTGATTGCCCCACTCCTGGTTTTGGCTAATACTAAGGTATAAAACTCAACAAATACTAACAGTATGCACGTGGCCTTTATGGTACAGTGACCACCGATGCATATCAATGTATGATAATTCAGGGCATATGAGGCCATGTGATGACATGAAGATAACTCTAAAGGCTACTTTCCATTTCAATATACTTTGGACCTGCCATAATTAAGTTCAATTCAAATTAAAGGGAACCTGTCACCCAAAAAATGGAAGTTGAGCTAAGCCCACCAGCATCAGGGGCTTATCTACAGCATTCTGGAATGCAGTAGATAAGCCCCCGATGTATCCTGTAAGATAAGAAAAAGAGGTTAGATTATACTCACCCAGGGGTGGTCCCGGTATGATGGGCGACGCGGTCCGTTCCGGGGCCTCCCATCTTCATACGATGACGTCCTCTTCTTGTCTTCAGGCTGCGGCTCCGGCGCAGGAGTACTGATTTTCCCTGTTGAGGGCAGAGCAAAGTACTGCAGTGCGCAGGTGCCGGGCCTCTCTGACCTTTCCCAGCGCCTGCGCACTGCAGTACTTTGCTCTGCCCTCAACAGGGAAAATCAGTACTCCTGCGCCGGAGCCGCAGCCTGAAGACAAGAAGAGGACGTCATCGTAAGAAGATGGGAGGCCCCGGAACGGACTGCGACGCCCATCGTACCGGGACCACCCCTGGGCGAGTATAATCTAACCTCTTTTTCTCATCTTTTAGGATACATCGGGGCTTATCTACAGCATTCCAGAATGCTGTAGATAAGCCCCTGATGCTGGTGGGCTTAGCTCACCTTCCATTTTGGGGGTAACAGGTTCCCTTTAAGGGGTCTGTGTTTACCAACTCCCATATACATTAGAGAAACGTCGGCCAACTATCTGATGTGTATGGGGGTCTTCTGGCTCTTTCTAGATACACAAATCAGGGGAGAGAGGAATCGGGCTGTTGGAATTTAAAAACACATGGACGTTTCGCTAAACTGAGCCCTCCAGTGTATGAAGGAGTCAGGAAAAACATCTGACTACTGAAGAAATGTGTTTATGGCCAACTTTAGATAACAGCACAGGGTGGCTAGGGGTGTCAGTGCCAAGGGGACTATGTGAAGTATAGGGTTATTCCTGTTTATGTCATTTATGGCACAGTTCCCCTTTGGATTCTGCACTTATTCATAGGATTCCCCAACTTCCACCTTGTGGGTGTCATGAATGTGCATGCACCAGATGAAATGGAGAAATTGCATAAAAGTGAAAAGAGTGAGACAGTAATGTGCGGCCAACTCATCATTGAAAAGACGCCCTTTCTTAGGATAGGTGATGGCCTTGGAGGTGGGTCCTACATCTATCAAACATTTAGGGCATATTTTGTGGATATGTCACAAAAATCATATATAGGAACCCTCCCCACCCCCAACAATATTAGCAGCAGCTCTTAACCGATCTTCATTCATGGGATTGAAATCCAAGCAATATCATGGGATACCTTTTAAAATATATTTTCCGTGCATTTGTAGATAATATTTTCTACATAAGGCACTCTATGTGGATAATATATCCCAGCAAGATGAGGAGTAAGGCCTTATTCACATGTCTGATTTTCACATAGGAGTGATATCATTGATTTTCATGGACAGTATTCACACCTGTGATAGTCTATGGGGCTATTCGCGTTTGTGATTTTTCGCGGTTCGTGACGTCCACTTAAAATCACGGAGACATGCCTGATTTTGATCCAAGGGTTGGGTCTGTGGAAAAAAATCAGACTGCACTCAGATGACATTTCCGAGTGCAGTCCAATTGTCACGGACTGTCAGAATGGAGAAGGTGGAGATTTTTTTTTTTATTTCTCGGACCACATTCTGATCAAACTTTGATCAGTCTGATCAAAATAATCTGTCCGTTTTTATCATAAGGGAAAAAATCATGAACGTGGCCTAAAAGTCACTGAAACGTTTGTTATCTTCGAAACATGCAACTAAGAGACAAAAACACAATTCTCTAAAAATAAGAAAATTGTGACATACTTCGTGAAAAGGGCAACCCTATCAGCCTAGACTAACAGGATGCTACACCCGTAGTTGGGAACTGTGCAAGGAGGACAATCATGGGCAAATAATTATGCAGTTTTTACATGAATACATCCATTTTCTTTGAAGAAATAATAAGACTATGTAAGTCTGATAATTACTGTTGCTTTACGAGCACCGAGCTTTGCACTATAAACAATGACTCTCCCTGTTTAAGGCTGATACCCTGATATAAGCTCACTGAACAATCATGGCACATAATAAGGACATTATACTGGAAGTGGGAGCTTCTGCCTGCGGAGGGAGTTTCACTAGTGGGTGTACATGACATCATGAGCCGTGTAATGACATACAAGTATGAATAGCATTATTAATAACATGACTCCCGTTCTCTGCTAATATTGTCTACATGAAGGGTAAGCACCATAAATCACAAGTTTTCTGCTACCACACTGGTGATAGTGAACAGAAGGGAGACATCAATGACAAACAGGTGGGTGTAATAGTGCCCCAGATATGCCAGGGTGTGAAATATCTGGAAAATGATATACTATGTCGTCGTAGGGTTGTATTTAAGTTAACAGGACTGAAACCGATGTAGATAAAAACGTAAAAGTAAGCAGTCACTCTAAAGGTACCTTCACACGAAACGACGCTGCAGCGATAGCGACAACGATGCCGATCGCTGCAGCGTCGCTGTTTGATCGCTGGAGAGCTGTCACACAGACCGCTCTCCAGCAACCAACGATGCCGAGGTCCCCGGGTAACCAGGGTAAACATCGGGTTGCTAAGCGCAGGGCCGCGCTTAGTAACCCGATGTTTACCCTGGTTACCAGCGTAAAATGTAAAAAAAACAAACAGTACATACTTACATTCGCGTCCCCCGGCGTCCGCTTCCTGCACTGACTGACTGAGCGCCGGCAGTAGCAGGGCACAGCGGTGACGTGTCCGCTGTGCTGTGCGTTCACTTTCACTTTGCGGCGCTCAGTCAGTGTGGGAAGCAGACGCCGGGGGACGCGAATGTAAGTATGTACTGTTTGTTTTTTTTACATTTTACACTGGTAACCAGGGTAAACATCGGGTTACTAAGCGCGGCCCTGCGCTTAGTAACCCGATGTTTACCCTGGTTACCAGTGTAAAATATCGCTGGTATCGTTGCTTTTGCTGTCAAACACAACGATACACGGCGATCGGACGACCAAATAAAGTTCTGAACTTTATTCAGCGACATCACACCAGGATCCTGATCGCTGCTGCGTGTCAAACTAAACGATATCGCTATCCAGGACGCTGCAACGTCACGGATCGCTAGCGATATCGTTACAAAGTCGTTTCGTGTGAAGGTACCTTAACTAAATGCATTGATACAATCTAATAATATAGTACATTAGCAATTCACACTGGAAGATAGGACCAGTTGTCCAGAGCAATCAGTAAGGATGTTGCTGTTCACACTTTCCTAGTCGCTGTGAATTCTTTCACTTTTCTCTTACACTAACTTTGATAAAGCTTCCCTATTGTCTCTATCAGGTGTAAGTGCAGCGCCCCAGAGTCCTGGTCGTTGCAGTAATGTCGTTTTTCCACCAGGGGGAGTGATATTACGTCTGATGGCAATAAAGGAGATCTTACTACCAGGTATCACAAATAGTGTTGAGCATTCCGATACAGCAAATATCGGCCGATACCCGATATTTGCAGTATCGGAATTCCAATACCGAGTTCCGATATTTTTGCGATATCGGAAATCGGAAGTGTGCGGTGCGTATGGTTCCCAGGGTCTGGAGTAGAGAAGACTCTCCTTCAGGCCCTGGGATCCATATTCATGTAAAAAAATAAATACTAAAAATAAAAAATATGGATATACTCACCCGTCCGGCGGACCCTGGACCTTAGTGGTGTAACCGGCAGCCTCCGTTTCTAAGAATGCAGGGAGTGAAGGACCTTCGATGACGTCGCGGCTTGTGATTGGTCGCGTGAGCGGTCACATGAGCGGTCACGCGACCAATCACAAGCCGCAACGTCATCGAAGGTCCTTGACTGTGCATTCTTAGGAACGGAGGCTGCCGGTTACAGCGCTAAGGTCCAGGGGCCGCCGGAGGGGTGAGTATATCAATATTTTTTATTTTTATTCTTTATTTTATACATGAATATGGATCCCAGGGCCTGAAGGAGAGTTTCCTCTCCTTCAGACCCTGGGAACCATTCCGATATTTTGTGTCCCATTGATATGCATTGGTATCGGGTATCGGTATCGGTGATATCCGATATTTTTTTGATATCGGCCGATCCAATCCGATACCGATACCTTTGCATATCGGAAGGTATCGCTCAACACTAGTGTTGAGCATTCCGATACTGCAAGTATCGGGTATCGGCCGATACTTGCTGTATCGGAATTCCGATACCGAGATCCGATATTTTTGTGGTATCGGGTATCGGTATCGAAACAACATTAATGTAAAAATGTGTAAAAGAAAGAATTAAAATAAAAAATATTGCTATACTCACCTCTCCGACGCAGCCTGCACCTTACCGAGGGAAGCGGCAGCGTTCTTTGTTTAAAATTCGCGCTTTTCTTTCCTTTACTGAAGTCCCGGCTTGTGATTGGTCGCGTGCTGACCATGTGGCCGGGACGCAACCAATCACAGCAAGCCGTGACGTAATTTCAGGTCCTTCAGGATTTTAAAATTACGTTCCGGCGTTGTGATTGGTTGCGTCGCAGTCACATGGGCAACGCAACCAATCACAGCAAGCCGTGACGTAATTTCAGGTCCTTAAGGATTTTAAAATTACGTCCCGGCTTTGTGATTGGTTGCGTCGCAGTCACATGGGAGACGCAACCAATCACAAGCCGTGACGTCACGGGAGGCTGGACACGCGCGCATTTTAAAATGGGCGCGTGTCCAGCCTCCCGTGACGTCCCGGCTTGTGATTGGTTGCGTCGCGGTCAACCAATCACAAGCCGGGAGGCTGGACACGCGCGCATTTTAAAATTTAAAATTTTAAAATTTTAAAATGCGCGCGTGTCCAGCCTCCCGGCTTGTGATTGGTTGATCGCGACGCAACCAATCACAAGCCGGGACGTCACGGGAGGCTGGACATGCGCCCATTTTAAAATGTGCGCGTGTCCAGCCTCCCGTGACGTCACGGCTTGTGATTGGTTGCGTCTCCCATGTGACTGCGACGCAACCAATCACAAAGCCGGGACGTAATTTTAAAATCCTTAAGGACCTGAAATTACGTCACGGCTTGCTGTGATTGGTTGCGTTGCCCATGTGACTGCGACGCAACCAATCACAACGCCGGAACGTAATTTTAAAATCCTGAAGGACCTGAAATTACGTCACGGCTTGCTGTGATTGGTTGCGTCCCGGCCACATGGTCGGCACGCGACCAATCACAAGCCGGGACTTCAGTAAAGGAAAGAAAAGCGCGAATTTTAAACAAAGAACGCTGCCGCTTCCCTCGGTAAGGTGCAGGCTGCGTCGGAGAGGTGAGTATAGCAATATTTTTTATTTTAATTCTTTCTTTTACACATTAATATGGTTCCCAGGGCCTGAAGGAGAGTTTCCTCTCCTTCAGACCCTGGGAACCATCAGGAATACCGTCCGATACATGAGTCCCATTGACTTGTATTGGTATCGAGTATCGGTATCGGATTGGATCCGATACTTTGCCGGTATCGGCCGATACTTTCCGATACCGATACTTTCAAGTATCGGACGGTATCGCTCAACACTACTCAACACTAATCACAAACCCTACACCACACTTCACACTCCAGTCCACCAGGGGGAGCCTTGCTCCTATCTATTAGGGCACTCCTCAGAGAAGGGAAAAACTGGTGGGCTGGGTAGAAAGTTAGAGAGAAGCTGGCTGGGCTTTGCCCAGGCAACACCTGTCAGGCAGACAGGGGGAAAGGAGGAACATCGGAGCTGCAGACAGAGGGTCCCTGGCAGGGGTGGGATCCTGTCAGAGGCCTAGCAAGACAGAAAGACACGGAGCTGCGCCTGCCCCACGTGCGGCAGCATCCTAAGAAAGGACACAAAGAGAATCGTGTTGTAGAGGGTGAGAAACAAAGTCATAGCACAAGGAGATAACACCAGGAGTTCTGCCCTGTAATAGGCTGCCTCCTTCTGTGGCGCGTAGCCAGTGGCCAGAACACCGAGGGAGCAACAGTCTCCAAGCCTTGCTCCAGAGACCGTCAGGACAGTCAATTCCAAGTTGGCTGCCTGACCTTAATACCTAAGAAGACACGGTGGCAACTTGTGGGGGTCGGGGCGTCTCTAGGGTCCCTATAAACGAGCCTCAGGCCATACGGGTTTGTCCTATCTACACCATCTGGGGGACAGAGAGGAAGAAATAACATCTAGAACATCTACAAGAGTTGTGAGGACCTTACCGAGAAGCTCAGCAGGGAGGTACTACAACACACAGGCGCTAGAAGGAAGGCTACTGATTTCCAACTGGATAAGGGGACTCTGGATTTGCCTTCAGACCGGCCGGACTCTGCCTACCCTGTGGTCTGTACCCTGGACTGTGGATGCTGAAGTCTTCAGTAAAATGTAAGGAGACTGCAACCTTGTGTCCTCGTTCTTCACTGCGCCTTACATCATCCACCATCACCACCTAAACTTCTGGGAAGCCCTGGAGATACACTTCACCTGTGGGAAGGTATACCATCTTGCTGCCATAAAATCACCCCAGCGGACCCCTAAGCAGCGTCGGTCACCCTGACCGAATACCACAGGTGGCGTCACAAACTTCCCCTTTAAAGACCTTTCCCAAAACCATAAAAACTCCTTTCTTTATTGGACGTCCCTCAAAGGGCCACGGACCAGGTCAGGCCACCGTGACATCCCCGCAGAACACTGAAGGACCCGGTACCGAGTACCCCATTGCCCTTAACGTGGGGGCGATCCATAACCTTTTTACCTCCTGAGATAAAGTCCATATGGTATTGTTATGGTTACAGATTCAGTTCTGAAATTACATTACTGGTGTCCCCACCTATAACAGTGCCAGAATACTGTAGTGTGGTGTCCCCACCTATAATAATGCCTGAATACTGTAGTCTGGTGTCCCCACCTATAATAATGCCTGAATGCTGTAGTCTGGTGTCCCCACCTATAATAATGCCAGAATACTATAGTCTGGTGTCCCCACCTATAGTAATGCTGGAATACTGTAGTCTGGTGTCCCCACCTATAATAATGCCAGAATACTGTAGTCTGGTGTCCTCACATATAATAATGCCTGAATACTGTAGTCTGGTGTCCCCACCTATAATAATGCCATAATACTGTAGTCTGGTGTCCCCACCTATAATAATGCCAGAATACTATAGTCTGGTGTCCCCACCTATAATAATGCCTGAATACTGTAGTCTGGTGTCCCCACCTATACTAATGCCAGAATACTGTAGTCTGGTGTCCCCACCTATAATAATGCCGGAATATTGTAGTCTGGTGTCCCCACCTATAATAATGCCTGAATACTGCAGTCTGGTGTCCCCACCTGTAATAATGCCGGAATACTGCAGTCTGGTGTCCCCACCTATCATAATGCCAGAATACTATAGTCTGGTGTCCCCACCTATAATAATGCCAGAATACTGTAGTCTGGTGTCCCCACCTATAATAATGCCGGAATATTGTAGTCTGGTGTCCCCACCTATAATAATGCCTGAATACTGCAGTCTGGTGTCCCCACCTATCATAATGCCGTAATACTGTAGTCTGGTGTCCCCACCTATGATAATGCCGTAATACTGTAGTCTGGTGTCCCCACCTGTAATAATGCCGGAATACTGCAGACTGGTGTCGCCACCTACAATAATTCCGGAATACTGTAGTCTGGTATCCCCACCCAGGGAAGAGGGGGCGCTACTGTGAACCGTAGTACACCAACTCGACAAACAAGGCAACACAAACAAGGATTAACAGAAAACTCCAGGCACACATAATATTCACTCACATGTAACAGAGGAATGCAACGGGGTGTGAAGGTTGTGGAATAAACCAAAACAGAGAAGGATACGGAATTACCACACATGCAAACCGAGCAACAGTCACTAATAACTCCTTCAACTCTCCTTCTCATATGTTCTCCTCTCCCACCAATAGCCATGCAGCAAACCGGGATTAGTAACAGAGCCCAGATTATAAAGGGAAAAGGAGTGGCTAACTAACCACAGCTGTGAGCACAGGAGTTTCCAACATGGCCAATTAACCTCTGTTCTGCCAGAAGAAATAAACACATTTAAAATGAAGGAGAAGTGCTTCTTCTCAGCGCCAGAGTAGGAGCAATCAGATACTGTGGTCTTCTGGCTCCACACTGTAGCAGTAAGGCCATGTGCACACATTCAGAATTTTTAGCGTTTTTTTCGCGTTTTTTCGCTATAAAAACGTGATAAAAACGCGAAAAAAGCGCTAACATATGCCTCCTATTATTTACAGTGTATTCCGCATTTTTTGTGCAAATGTTGCGATTTTTTTCCGCGAAAAAATCGCATCGCGGAAAAAAAAGCAACATGTTCATTAAAAATGCGGAATTGCGGGGATTCCGCACACCTAGGAGTCCATTGATCTGCTTACTTCCCGCACGGGGCTGTGCACACCATGCGGGAAGTAAGCAGATTATGTGCGGTTGGTACCCAGGGTGGAGGAGAGGAGACTCTCCTCCACGCACTGGGCACCATATAATTGGTCAAAAATAAAAGAATTAAAATAAAAAATAGTCCTATACTCACCTTCGATGTCCCCCGCAGTGTTCCCGCCTCACCGCTGCATGCTGCCGCTTCGGTTCCTATAGCTGGTGTGCGGTGAAGGACCTGTGATGGCGTCACTGTCTTGTGATTGGTCGTGAGCGGTCATGTGACCGCTCACGTGACCGCTCACATGACCGCGACGTCATGGAAGGTCCTGCGCGCACACACCAGCTATAGGAAGAGAGGAACGGACGCCGCTGAGGAGATCGTCTGGGTGAGTATAAGCATTTTTTTTATTTTTTTTAAACATTCTATCTTTTACTATAGATGCTGCATAAGCTGCATCTATAGTAAAAAGTTGGTCACACTTGTCAAACAGTATGTTTGACAAGTGTGACCAACCTGTCAGTCAGTTTTCCAAGCGATGCTACAGATCGCTTGGAAAACTTTAGCATTCTGCAAGCTAATTACGCTTGCAGAATGCTAAAAAAACCGCGAAAAAACGGAAAAAAAACGCAAAAAAAAAATGCGGATTTCTTGCAGAAAATTTCCGGTTTTCTTCAGGAAATTTCTGCAAGAAATCCGGACGTGTGCACATACCCTAACCCCGTGAAAGTACCCCCTCTTCTACGAGGGATCTGCGGAACCTCAGAACCAGTCTTATCAGGGTGAGCCACATGAAAAGCCTGGACCAGTCTGGCATCATGAACATCAGAGGATGGTAACCATATCCTCTCCTCAGGACAATAACCCTTACAATGTACCAGATACTGAAGCGACTGACAAACAAGACGAGAGTCCAAAATCTTCATAATCTGAAGCTCTAAATTACCTTCGACAATGACAGGAGATGATGGTAGAGGTGATGGTACAGAAGATACCATGTGTTTTTGAGGAGAGAACAATGAATTAGATTATGGATCCTACAGGTAGGCGTTAAAGCAAGGCGAAATGCTACAGGATTGACGATGGCTATGATCTTATAAGGACCAATAAACCTGGGACCCAGTTTCCAAGATGGAACCTTCAATTTAATATTCCTAGAGGGCAACCACCCCAAGTCACCAACACACAGGTCCAGACCCACAGAAATGTCTCCAATTGGCCAGACTCTTATATTTGGAACCTATCTCCCTCAAATTATTATTATGACATATGGTAGAAATGGAAGATGGAAACCGTTCTTCCTCCGGTAATCTAGAAGGGCAATTACCATTAAAACAACTAAACTGAGGATGGAACCCATATGCCCCGAAAAATGGGGACTTACTGGTCAATTCCCGAAAATTATTATTTACAGCAAATTCTTCTAACGGTAAATAGGTAACCCAGTCCTCCTGATTTTCAAAAGCGAAACACCTGAGATACGGCTCTAGATTCTGTTTAACCTGTTCAGTGGACTGCAGGTGAAAAGCGGAAGAAAATGACAAATGGATCCCCAGACGGGTGCAAAATGCCCTCCAAAACTTGGAGACAAACTGAACCCCCTGTTCAGAAACAATATCGGTCGGGATCCCATGCAATCTAATTATATCCCTGACGAGACTTGCACCAAGGATTTGGAGTTTGGCAAAGCTGGTAAAGTGATAAAATGAGACATTGTACTAAATCTATCTACCACCACCAGAATTAGGGTACCGTCTCACAGTGGCACTTTTGTCGCTACGACGGTACGATCCGTGACGTTCCAGCGATATCCATACGATATCGCTGTGTCTGACACGCAGCAGCGATCAGGGACCCTGCTGAGAATCGTACGTCGTAGCAGATCGTTTGGAACTTTATTTCGTCGCTGGATCTCCCGCTGTCATCGCTGGATCGGTGTGTGTGACACCGATCCAGCGATGCATTCGGTTGTAACCAGGGTAAACATCGGGTTACTAAGCGCAGGGCCGCGCTTAGTAACCCGATGTTTACCCTGGTTACCATCGTAAATGTAAAAAAAAAAAAAACGTACATACTCACATTCCGGAAAGTAAAAGCAGAGCACAGCGGTGACGTCACCGCTGTGGTCTGCTTTCACTTTACGGCCGGCACTCAGTCAGTGCGGGAAGCAGACGGCTAGGGACCTGACGGACACCGGAATGTGAGTATGTACGTTTTTTTTTTTTTTACATTTACGATGGTACCCAGGGTAAACATCGGGTTACTAAGCGCGGCCCTGCGCTTAGTAACCCGATGTTTACCCTGGTTACCCGGGGACTTTGGCATCGTTGGTCGCTGGAGAGCTGTCTGTGTGACAGCTCCCCAGCGACCACACAACGACTTACCAACAATCACGGCCAGGTCGTATCGCTGGTCGTGATCGTTGGTAAATCGTTTTGTGTAACGGTACCCTTACAGTATTCCCCCCTGACACGGGTAGATCCATTTTAAAATCGACAGACAAGTGAGTCCAAGGTCTGCTAGGAATCTAGGAATCTCTAATGGTTGGAGAGACTCTGACAGGTGAGCATGAGATATCTTTGAACGTGCTGTAGTGCGGCGGGGTTGGTGCAATGCGACAGATAGGCAGGGACCACAGGAAAGTTCAAAGTAAAGTGTCTTTAATGTGCAAAAGAAAACTTACAAATGGAAAGTAAATGGTATCCTCCGGATCGCAGCCGGGGCGTCAAAAACAGTCAGTATCCGAGATCGATTGCCGTGGGCAACTGCACCGTGTCATGCTGATGGGGCGCCAGGCGTTCGGTTCCCTTGGCTCTGTGTTGACTGCACACCTAAGCCGGATGTTGCAGATCCACCTGCTCTGCAGTGTCCAAACGCTGACACACCCAATTCTTTGCTGCAGGCTTTTTAAATAAAATCTGTGGCCATGGGCCACTTGTAGGACAAGGCTGGAGGGAGCGAACCGCACCACTACCATCCTATAGTTCGCTCCAAAAAAAAACCCCATGCCGGGTTTTCTTAAATATACCGTGGGTAAATAACTTGTCCAAGACCAAACTTACTTTTATTCTGCACTGCAACCACAGCTATATCTGTGACTGCAATGCACTTCAGTGGGTTTAATAAGACTCCGTTTGCATCCAGGGGGACACATATCAACACTCGCATAAGATCCTCCTCACTGCCTCACAGCGCGCTGACACTGCAGGCGGCTACATACTCTCGGACATCTTGATGAGCACCTGGCCACCAAAGACGCTAAGTAAGCAGATCAGCGGTGGATTTATTACTAGGGTGTCTGGCCAACACTGAATTGTGATGTTCTTCAAGGACTCCAAGATGGAGATTTAACGGAACAAACAGTTTACCAAGTTGGATAGGCAGCAGGGGAATCCCCCTGAGCGTCAACAACCTCTTTTTCCAAATCGGAGCATATAGACGCCATAACCACCCTTTTTTGAAGAATAGGTACCGGTTCACACTTATCTCCTCCCCAGGAAAGCAACGGGATAAGGCATCTGCCTTACCGTTTTTGTTTCCCGGGCTATAAGTGACAAAAAAGTTAAACCTGGTAAAGAACAATGCCAATCTGGCCTGTTAGACGTTTTGCCGATTCTAAATATACCAGGTTCTTATGATCCGTGATTACCATCACTGGGTGAACCGCTCACTCCAAAAAATGACGCCACTCCTCAAAAGCCAATTTTATAGCTAAAAGTTCCCTGTTACCAATGTCATAATTTTACTCAGCCAGTGACAGTTTTTTAGAAAAATAAGCACATGGTTGCCATATACCAGGAGACGCACCCTGCGACAATACAGCCCCCACTCCCACCTTAAACGCATCAACCTCAACGATAAAAGGCTGAGAGATGTCAGGCTGAAAAAGATTTGGCACAGAAGAAAAATGCCTCTTCAACGTATCAAATGCCTCCCTCGCAGGACTGGACCATCTGGAGAAGTCCATCCTCTTTCTGGTCATATCCGTAAGAGGTTTGGCTACTACCGAAAAGTTTTTTATGAACTTACAGTAGTAGTAAGTGAAACCTAAAAACCTTTTGTAACTCCTTCAAATCCTCAGAATGATCCCAATCCAACACCACCCGGACTTTCGCCTAATTCATGCGAAAACCGGTGGAAGACAACACATATCCTAGGAACGGGATGTCATCAAAGAGAACATACATTTATCGGGTTTTGACATACAATTTATTGTGTCGGAGTATATGCAAGATGTGCCAGACATGTCAGGTAAATAAATTAGTATGTCATCCAGATAGATAACAACAAATCTGCCTACCACGTGACTAAAGAGGTCATTTATAAACTGTTCGAAGATTCGTCAACCCAAAAGGCATCACCAGATTCTCATAGTGTCCTTCAGGTGTATTGAATGGACAGTGATTGTACTGAGTTCCCGGAAATCCAGGCAAGGGCATAACCCATCTTTTTTCTTTACAAAAAAAGAACCCCGCGGTAATGGGGGATGAGGATGGTCTGATATGACCCTTAGCCAGGCTTTTCGTGATGTAGTCCTTCATGGCCTGTATCAATGGACCAAAGTTATTATAGAGTCTGCTCTTGGGCAGCATGGCACAGGAACGGGATTAATGGCGCAATCATAAGGATGATGGGGAGGTAGTTCTTGGCTGCCCTGCTCAGAAAACACTTCCCCAAAATCCGACAGGTAATTAGGGACAGACTGGGTATCCACCCGTGTCCTTGACAATACCCACTCCATTTTACTACTTCCTGAGTCCACCAATCTATTACAGGATTGTGCAGAACGAGCCAAGGAAATCCCAGTACCACAGATGAGGGCAGACTCTCTAGTACATAACAGTCTAACACCTCAGTGTGCATGGCCCCCACCTGAAGCCGCAAGTCTTGGACAACTTGAGCAAAGTTCCCCTGTCTCAAAGGGGCGGAGTCAATAGCAATTATGGGTATGGGTCTGGACAGAGTATGAAGGATGAGGCCTTGGACCTGGACAACCCTAGCGTTGATCAAATTAAACCCTGCCCCATTGTCCAGAAATGCAGACACGTCCACTTTAATTCCACCCACGTGGATTACGGCAAGTAGAAAAAACAGCGTGAAACCCACAGAGGTGATAAGTACACCAGGGTTGCAAACCGGGTCATCTAGTTTTCCGGCTGTTGTTTTAATAAGTGGTCAGGAAGTACACATGCCCACAAAGTGTCCCTTTTTACCACAAAAGAAACACACTCCCCCCTTACGCCCGACAACAGACAATTTACCAGGATGTAATGCCGCACCCACCTGCATGGGTTCCTCAGTAGGGTCAGTGCTGACCTCCCTCGACCCTGGACCTCCCACACACAGATGTGACCTAGTTTCTCCATGTGTAATAATGCCTTAATCCTGTAGTCTGGTGTCCCCCATTTAATAATGCCATAATGTTGTAGCCTAGTGTCCCCATCTGTAATAATGCCTGAATCCTGTAGTCTGTTGTCCCCCCATGTAATAATGACAAAATGCTGTAGTCTGATAATAAAGATCCTCAGACTGATCAACTTTAATAATGTCAGAATGCTGTAGTCTGGTTGTCCCCGTCTGTAATAATGCCAGGATGCTGTAGTCTGGTTGTCCCCACATGTACTAATGCCAGGATGCTGTAGTCTGGTGTCCCCACCTGTAGTATTGCCAGGATGGTGTAGTCTGATGTCCCCACCTGTAGTAATGCCAGGATGCTGGAGTCTGGTGTCCCCACCTGTAGTAATGCCAGAAAGCTGTAGTCTGGTGTCCCCACCTGTAGTAATGCCAGAATGCTGTAGTCTGGTGTCCCCACCTGTAGTAATGCCAGGATGCTGTAGTCTGATGTCCCCACCTGAAGTAATGCCAGGATGCTGTAGTCTGGTGTCCCCACCTGTAGTAATGCCAGGATGCTGTAGTCTGATGTCCCCACCTGTAGTAATGCCAGGATGCTGTAGTCTGGTTGTCCCCACCTGTAGTAATGCCAGGATGCTGTAGTCTGGTGTCCCCACCTGTAGTAATGCCAGGATGCTGTAGTCATATAGTTATTTACTATCTTTCGTGGTTCCGAGGTTCATTCTTGTTCTGGCGGCCGTAGCTCCGCAGGTAGCAATGGCCAAGGCCATCCGCCCGGATACCTGCGGCTACCAGGTGTCGTGCCAGGAGCTCCCTCGCTCCAAACAGGAGTCTGGGTACCCACAGTTTTTGATCCTGAGATGGCCTGGGCACTAGCCATCACTGAGGTTAACTCTTTAGCCACAACAGTGGTGGTAGTGGCAACGGTACAGGTCGTGGTTTTGACAATGGTGTACGTCGGAGTGACGACGGTAGTTTTTGTAGTGACGGTAGCCTGACCACGAGGGGGCATCACTGCCAAGGGAAACAATTTTACTGGCGCTTTGGTTGGAGGTGCTACAAGGTCTTGCTTTTTGTGCACGTTCAGGGCAAACCAGCCCTTTTCCCCGAAGTGCCTGGTATAGGTGACTATGTCTCCCGGGTAAAGATCTCGATCTGGGTGGCCTTCTCTGAGGTGGGACTCCACATCTCTCCGATTTACAAAGACCTCGGCATACAGGCCTGGCTCCTTAATGAAGCCCCAACCCCCACGGAGTCTAAAGGCTATGATGGTGCCTTGCCTACGCAGGGCCTGGTGGGTGGAGTGGTCCTTTCGGGCTTGGGCCTTGACCGATAGGTCACGCTGGTGATGGGCCTCGCGTCGGGCCTGGTATCTCTCATCCGCCTCCTTCCACTGTTGGTCAAGCTGGGCCTGGTACTCTTTCCAGCTAAGGGCTTCCACCATCTCCCCTTCATGCGACTTCACCCCGGGGAACCCCATGAAGTCCGACCCTGGTTTCACCCAGCGGCACACAGTCCGCTCTGCGTAGACCTCACCTGGCAAGGTGGTTGGTGAAATCGGGGCCTTTAGGAACTGCTCCATACCCGTGGCCTGGTCCCAGGGTGCAAGGCGCTGGAGTCTGTGGGTCCCAGGGGAAGGTGGCGCTGCGATGGGGCCTATCAGCAGGTCCTCTGCTGGCGGGGCAGGGTCGGCGTGCTTACCGGCCGGCGCGGTGTCCTCCTCAGAGACAGCCTCTGCTGGCGGCGTCGTCGGTGGAGGCATCGGCAGCAGCTCGGGTAGCGGTACAGGAACCGATGTCGGGGGGTCCTCCGCCGGTGCTACCTGGTACGGGGCCTTGGTCTTTACCCGTAGTTGAAGGAGCTGATCAATCAATTCCTCCATCTCGATCTGCAGGAGGTCGGTGCCAACTGTGAAGGTTTGACTGCTGTGCTCTTCCGGGTAGCTGGGGGAGTTGTTGTGAACTCTGTTTTTGGGCTCCCTCTTGTGGTCACAACTGGTACTGTGTGAGTGCTGTCTTTGGGCTCCCTCTGGTGGTTCTTTGTGTCATTCTGCAAGTCTGAGGCAGGATCAGCTGTCTCGTTATCTCTTAGCTGGTTTCCTATTTAGTTCACCTGGACTCTCAGTTGTTGCCTGCTGTCAATGTCTTCAGTGCTATTTTGGAGCTCTCCTGCAGTCCTTCGTTATCAGTCTCTTCAAGAGAAGCTAAGTTTTGCTTGGTTCATTTTTTGACCATCAGTGGTCACATGTTTCTTGGTTTATTTTTCTCCAGCTTGTTAATATGTGATTTCCTTGCTTGCTGGTAGCTCTAGGGGGCTGAGTTTCTCCCCTCACACCGTTAGTTGGTGTTGGGGTTCTTGTGTTCTCAGCGTGGATATTTTGCATAGGGTTTTTTACTGACCGCACAGTTCCCTATCTGTCTTCTGCTATCTAGTATTAGCGGGCCTCATTTGCTTAATCTGTTTTCATTTCTACGTTTGTGTTTTCCCCTTACCTCACCGTTATTATTTGTTGGGGGCTTCCTATATCTTTGGGGTGATTTCTCTTGAGGCAAGTGAGGTCTTACTTTCCCTCCAGGAGTAGATAGTTTCTCAGGCTGCGTCGAGACGTCCAGGATTTTAGGCACGTTCACCGGCTTCCTTTAGTGTGTTGGTTAGGATCAGGTTTGCGGTCAGTCCAGTTACCACCTCCCTAGAGCTCGTGTCTATGTTCATAAACTTAGCTAGTCCATTTTGTGATCCTCAGCCACTAGGATCATAACAGGGAGTCCTCTGCTTCAACCCCGCATTCTGGTTCTGAGCGGCTGGCCATGGCATCCTCCACGTGGCTCGCTTCCTGGTCCTTTTCCCGCTCTCTCCTTCGTGGGCGTTTTCGCTTTCTTTGTCTCCGCCCTCCGTTGACAATCAGGAGGCGGATCTCGGCTGCTGACGGACACGTCCTCAAGATACAGAAATACTTAGACTGGGCGGCCATTGTTCTTCGCGCTCTTCAGTCTGTTCACGCCCACAACTCCACGCCCTTCTTCTTCTCCTGCGCTCCTCGTGGCGCTGTAATCGCGGCGGTTTTGGCGGGAACTTTTGGCGGCAAATAGCAATACACAGTCTTTGCAATAAATCACGTTTCAAGCACAATTCAGTCACAGTTCCAAGGCACACATCTGATTCTTCAGGCTTAAGTAGATCCTGTTCGTGACGCCAAGTTTGGAGCGGCCCCCAAACGCAGGGCAGTGGGGTACTCGGTACCGAGTCCCTTCTGTCTCGGTTCTGGGGATGTCACGGTGGCCCGACCCGGTCCGTGGCCCTGCTAAGGGGCGCCCAATTAAAGGTGTAGGTGAGAGTTTGTCAAGTGTTCGTGATGCCACCTGTGGTGTTCAGTCAGGGTGACCGACGCTGCTAGGGCACCGCTGGGGTGATGGAATGGCAGCTAGATGGTGTAACTTCCCACAGGTGAAGTATGTCCCCAGGGCTTCCCTTGATGAGTAGATGGTGATGGTGTAGGTTGCAGTAAATGACGAGGACACAGGGTTGCAGTCTCTTTACCTTTTTACTTGAAGGCTTCGGCATCCACAATCCAGAGCACTGCTAACAGGGCTGGCTGAGACCGGCTGGTCCGAAGGCACATCCAGAGTTCCCTTTGCAGGTGGAAATCAGTAGCCTTCCTACTAGCGCCTGGGTGTTGTAGTACCTCCCTGCTGAGCACCACGGGATAGTCCTCACAACTGTCGTGTATGTTTCTGTTCTCTCTCTCTCCGTCCCCCAGATGGTTTGGATAGGATGCACCCGTATGACGGGGTAGGCCTGGAGTTATTTTATAGGGACCCTAGAGACGCCCCTCTCCCACAATTGTCTCCGTTGTCTTCATTAGGTGTAAAGGTGAGACAGCCAACCTAGAGTTAACTGCCCTGCCATAGTTCAGAGTAATGCGTAGAGCCTATTACTCCCTCGGCGTTCCGGCCGCCGGCTACGCGCCTCAGAAGGATGTTGCCGATCTTGGGGCCCAACTCCTCCTGGTTCTATCTCCTTTGTGCTGTGATCTCGTTTCTCACTTCTCCACAAAATACTTTGCTTCTTGTCCTTTCTTAGTATGCTGCCGCAAGGAAGTGCAGGCGCAGCTCCGTAACGATCTCTCCCGTGCTAGGCCACTGTCAGGATCCCACCCCTGACAGGGACCTCCCTGAGTCTTCCCAAGCAATGCTCTCCTCTCACTAGATGTTACCTGGGCAAGACCCAGTCAGCTTCTCCCTAACTTCCTATCCGACCCCCAGTTTTACTAGAGTGTGAGGAGTGGCCTAATACATAGAACCTTTTGCTCCCCCTGGTGGCCGGAGTGTGAAGTGTAATGTGTGACTGTGATACCTGGTCAGGTGAACTTCTTTAGTGCCATCAGACGTACCATCACTCCACCTTGTGGAAGAGCGACAATACTGCAACGACCAGGACTCTGGGGCGCTGCACTGTAATGCCAGGATGCTGTAGTCTGGTGTCCCCACCTGTAGTAATGCCAGGATGCTGTAGTCTGGTGTCCCCACCTGTAGTAATGCCAGGATGCTGTAGTCTGGTGTCCCCACCTGTAGTAATGCCAGGATGCTGTAGTCTGGTGTCCCCACCTGTAGTAATGCCAGGATGCTGTAGTCTGGTGTCCCCACCTGTAGTAATGCCAGGATGCTGTAGTCTGGTGTCCCCACCTGTAGTAATGTCAGGATGCTGTAGTCTGGTTGTCCCCACCTATAGTAATGTCAGGATGCAGTAGTCTGGTGTCCCCACCTGTAGTAATGTCAGGATGCTGTAGTCTGGTTGTCCCCACCTATAGTAATGTCAGGATGCAGTAGTCTGGTGTCCCCACCTGTAGTAATGTCAGGATGCTGTAGTCTGGTGTCCCCACCTGTAGTAATGTCAGGATGCTGTAGTCTGGTGTCCCCACCTGTAGTAATGTCAGGATGCTGTAGTCTGGTGTCCCCACCTGTAGTAATGTCAGGATGCTGTAGTCTGGTGTCCCCACCTGTAGTAATGACAGGATGCAGTAGTCTGGTGTCCCCACCTATAGTAATGTCAGGATGCAGTAGTCTGGTGTCCCCACCTGTAGTAATGTCAGGATGCAGTAGTCTGGTGTCCCCACCTGTAGTAATGTCAGGATGCTGTAGTCTGGTGTCCCCACCTGTAGTAATGTCAGGATGCAGTAGTCTGGTGTCCCCACCTGTAGTAATGTCAGGATGCTGTAGTCTGATGTCCCCACCTGTAGTAATGTCAGGATGCAGTAGTCTGATGTCCCCACCTGTAGTAATGCCAGGATGCTGTAGTCTGGTGTCCCCACCTGTAGTAATGTCAGGATGCAGTAGTCTGGTGTCCCCACCTGTAGTAATGTCAGGATGCTGTAGTCTGGTGTCCCCACCTGTAGTAATGTCAGGATGCTGTAGTCTGGTGTCCCCACCTGTAGTAATGTCAGGATGCTGTAGTCTGGTTGTCCCCACCTGTAGTAATGTCAGGATGCAGTAGTCTGGTGTCCCCACCGGTAGTAATGTCAGGATGCTGTAGTCTGGTGTCCCCACCTGTAGTAATGTCAGGATGCAGTAGTCTGGTGTCCCCACCTGTAGTAATGTCAGGATGCAGTAGTCTGGTTGTCCCCACCTATAGTAATGTCAGGATGCTGTAGTCTGGTGTCCCCACCTGTAGTAATGACAGGATGCAGTAGTCTGGTGTCCCCACCTATAGTAATGTCAGGATGCAGTAGTCTGGTGTCCCCACCTGTAGTAATGTCAGGATGCAGTAGTCTGGTGTCCCCACCTGTAGTAATGTCAGGATGCTGTAGTCTGGTGTCCCCACCTGTAGTAATGTCAGGATGCAGTAGTCTGGTGTCCCCACCTGTAGTAATGTCAGGATGCTGTAGTCTGATGTCCCCACCTGTAGTAATGTCAGGATGCAGTAGTCTGATGTCCCCACCTGTAGTAATGCCAGGATGCTGTAGTCTGGTGTCCCCACCTGTAGTAATGTCAGGATGCAGTAGTCTGGTGTCCCCACCTGTAGTAATGTCAGGATGCTGTAGTCTGGTGTCCCCACCTGTAGTAATGTCAGGATGCTGTAGTCTGGTGTCCCCACCTGTAGTAATGTCAGGATGCTGTAGTCTGGTTGTCCCCACCTGTAGTAATGTCAGGATGCTGTAGTCTGGTGTCCCCACCTGTAGTAATGTCAGGATGCTGTAGTCTGATGTCCCCACCTGTAGTAATGTCAGGATGCTGTAGTCTGGTGTCCCCACCTGTAGTAATGCCAGGATGCTGTAGTCTGGTTGTCCCCACCTATAGTAATGTCAAGATGCTGTAGTCTGGTGTCCCCACCTGTAGTAATGTCAGGATGCTGTAGTCTGGTGTCCCCACCTGTAGTAATGTCAGGATGCAGTAGTCTGGTGTCCCCACCTGTAGTAATGCCAGGATGCTGTAGTCTGGTTGTCCCCACCTGTAGTAATGCCAGGATGCTGTAGTCTGGTGTCCCCACCTGTAGTAATGCCAGGATGCTGTAGTCTGATGTCCCCACCTGTAGTAATGTCAGGATGCTGTAGTCTGGTGTCCCCACCTGTAGTAATGCCAGGATGCTGTAGTCTGGTTGTCCCCACCTGTAGTAATGTCAGGATGCAGTAGTCTGGTGTCCCCACCTGTAGTAATGTCAGGATGCTGTAGTCTGATGTCCCCACCTGTAGTAATGTCAGGATGCAGTAGTCTGGTTGTCCCCACCTGTAGTAATGCCAGGATGCTGTAGTCTGGTGTCCCCACCTGTAGTAATGCCAGGATGCTGTAGTCTGGTTGTCCCCACCTGTAGTAATGTCAGGATGCTGTAGTCTGGTTGTCCCCACCTATAGTAATGTCAGGATGCAGTAGTCTGGTTGTCCCCACCTGTAGTAATGTCAAGATGCTGTAGTCTGGTGTCCCCACCTGTAGTAATGTCAGGATGCTGTAGTCTGGTGTCCCCACCTGTAGTAATGTCAGGATGCAGTAGTCTGGTGTCCCCACCTGTAGTAATGCCAGGATGCTGAAGTCTGGTTGTCCCCACCTATAGTAATGCCAGGATGCTGTAGTCTGGTGTCCCCACCTGTAGTAATGTCAGGATGCTGTAGTCTGGTGTCCCCACCTGTAGTAATGACAGGATGCAGTAGTCTGGTGTCCCCACCTATAGTAATGTCAGGATGCAGTAGTCTGGTGTCCCCACCTGTAGTAATGTCAGGATGCAGTAGTCTGGTGTCCCCACCTGTAGTAATGTCAGGATGCTGTAGTCTGGTGTCCCCACCTGTAGTAATGTCAGGATGCTGTAGTCTGGTGTCCCCACCTGTAGTAATGTCAGGATGCTGTAGTCTGGTGTCCCCACCTGTAGTAATGTCAGGATGCTGTAGTCTGATGTCCCCACCTGTAGTAATGCCAGGATGCTGTAGTCTGGTTGTCCCCACCTATAGTAATGTCAAGATGCTGTAGTCTGGTGTCCCCACCTGTAGTAATGTCAGGATGCTGTAGTCTGGTGTCCCCACCTGTAGTAATGTCAGGATGCAGTAGTCTGGTGTCCCCACCTGTAGTAATGTCAGGATGCTGTAGTCTGGTTGTCCCCACCTGTAGTAATGTCAGGATGCTGTAATCTGGTTGTCCCCACCTGTAGTAATGTCAGGATGCTGTAGTCTGGTGTCCCCACCTGTAGTAATGTCAGGATGCTGTAGTCTGATGTCCCCACCTGTAGTAATGTCAGGATGCTGTAGTCTGGTGTCCCCACCTGTAGTAATGCCAGGATGCTGTAGTCTGGTTGTCCCCACCTATAGTAATGCCAGGATGCTGTAGTCTGGTGTCCCCACCTGTAGTAATGTCAGGATGCTGTAGTCTGGTGTCCCCACCTGTAGTAATGCCAGGATGCTGTAGTCTGGTGTCCCCACCTGTAGTAATGTCAGGATGCTGTAGTCTGGTTGTCCCCACCTATAGTAATGTCAGGATGCAGTAGTCTGGTGTCCCCACCTGTAGTAATGTCAGGATGCTGTAGTCTGGTTGTCCCCACCTATAGTAATGTCAGGATGCAGTAGTCTGGTGTCCCCACCTGTAGTAATGCCAGGATGCTGTAGTCTGGTGTCCCCACCTGTAGTAATGTCAGGATGCAGTAGTCTGGTGTCCCCACCTATAGTAATGTCAGGATGCAGTAGTCTGGTGTCCCCACCTATAGTAATGTCAGGATGCAGTAGTCTGGTGTCCCCACCTGTAGTAATGTCAGGATGCTGTAGTCTGGTGTCCCCACCTGTAGTAATGTCAGGATGCTGTAGTCTGGTGTCCCCACCTGTAGTAATGTCAGGATGCTGTAGTCTGGTGTCCCCACCTGTAGTAATGACAGGATGCAGTAGTCTGGTGTCCCCACCTATAGTAATGTCAGGATGCAGTAGTCTGGTGTCCCCACCTGTAGTAATGTCAGGATGCTGTAGTCTGGTTGTCCCCACCTATAGTAATGTCAGGATGCAGTAGTCTGGTGTCCCCACCTGTAGTAATGTCAGGATGCAGTAGTCTGGTGTCCCCACCTGTAGTAATGTCAGGATGCTGTAGTCTGGTGTCCCCACCTGTAGTAATGTCAGGATGCTGTAGTCTGGTGTCCCCACCTGTAGTAATGTCAGGATGCTGTAATCTGGTGTCCCCACCTGTAGTAATGTCAGGATGCTGTAGTCTGGTTGTCCCCACCTATAGTAATGTCAGGATGCTGTAGTCTGGTGTCCCCACCTGTAGTAATGACAGGATGCAGTAGTCTGGTGTCCCCACCTATAGTAATGTCAGGATGCTGTAGTCTGATGTCCCCACCTGTAGTAATGTCAGGATGCTGTAGTCTGGTGTCCCCACCTGTAGTAATGTCAGGATGCTGTAGTCTGGTTGTCCCCACCTATAGTAATGTCAGGATGCTGTAGTCTGGTGTCCCCACCTGTAGTAATGTCAGGATGCTGTAGTCTGGTGTCCCCACCTGTAGTAATGTCAGGATGCTGTAGTCTGGTGTCCCCACCTGTAGTAATGTCAGGATGCTGTAGTCTGGTGTCCCCACCTGTAGTAATGTCAGGATGCTGTAGTCTGGTTGTCCCCACCTATAGTAATGTCAGGATGCAGTAGTCTGGTGTCCCCACCTGTAGTAATGTCAGGATGCTGTAGTCTGGTGTCCCCACCTGTAGTAATGTCAGGATGCTGTAGTCTGGTTGTCCCCACCTGTAGTAATGTCAGGATGCAGTAGTCTGGTTGTCCCCACCTATAGTAATGTCAGGATGCAGTAGTCTGGTGTCCCCACCTGTAGTAATGTCAGGATGCTGTAGTCTGGTGTCCCCACCTGTAGTAATGTCAGGATGCTGTAGTCTGGTTGTCCCCACCTGTAGTAATGTCAGGATGCTGTAGTCTGGTTGTCCCCACCTGTAGTAATGTCAGGATGCAGTAGTCTGGTGTCCCCACCTGTAGTAATGCCAGGATGCAGTAGTCTGGTGTCCCCACCTGTAGTAATGTCAGGATGCAGTAGTCTGGTGTCCCCACCTGTAGTAATGTCAGGATGCAGTAGTCTGGTGTCCCCACCTGTAGTAATGCCAGGATGCAGTAGTCTGGTGTCCCCACCTGTAGTAATGTCAGGATGCTGTAGTCTGATGTCCCCACCTGTAGTAATGCCAGGATGCTGTAGTCTGGTGTCCCCACCTGTAGTAATGTCAGGATGCAGTAGTCTGGTGTCCCCACCTGTAGTAATGTCAGGATGCTGTAGTCTGGTGTCCCCACCTGTAGTAATGTCAGGATGCTGTAGTCTGATGTCCCCACCTATAGTAATGTCAGGATGCAGTAGTCTGGTGTCCCCACCTGTAGTAATGTCAGGATGCTGTAGTCTGGTGTCCCCACCTGTAGTAATGTCAGGATGCTGTAGTCTGATGTCCCCACCTGTAGTAATGTCAGGATGCTGTAGTCTGGTGTCCCCACCTGTAGTAATGTCAGGATGCAGTAGTCTGGTGTCCCCACCTGTAGTAATGCCAGGATGCTGAAGTCTGGTTGTCCCCACCTATAGTAATGCCAGGATGCTGTAGTCTGGTGTCCCCACCTGTAGTAATGTCAGGATGCTGTAGTCTGGTGTCCCCACCTGTAGTAATGACAGGATGCAGTAGTCTGGTGTCCCCACCTATAGTAATGTCAGGATGCAGTAGTCTGGTGTCCCCACCTGTAGTAATGTCAGGATGCTGTAGTCTGGTGTCCCCACCTGTAGTAATGTCAGGATGCTGTAGTCTGATGTCCCCACCTGTAGTAATGCCAGGATGCTGTAGTCTGGTTGTCCCCACCTATAGTAATGTCAAGATGCTGTAGTCTGGTGTCCCCACCTGTAGTAATGTCAGGATGCTGTAGTCTGGTGTCCCCACCTGTAGTAATGTCAGGATGCAGTAGTCTGGTGTCCCCACCTGTAGTAATGTCAGGATGCTGTAGTCTGGTTGTCCCCACCTGTAGTAATGTCAGGATGCTGTAATCTGGTTGTCCCCACCTGTAGTAATGTCAGGATGCTGTAGTCTGATGTCCCCACCTGTAGTAATGTCAGGATGCTGTAGTCTGGTGTCCCCACCTGTAGTAATGCCAGGATGCTGTAGTCTGGTGTCCCCACCTGTAGTAATGTCAGGATGCTGTAGTCTGGTGTCCCCACCTGTAGTAATGACAGGATGCAGTAGTCTGGTGTCCCCACCTATAGTAATGTCAGGATGCAGTAGTCTGGTGTCCCCACCTGTAGTAATGTCAGGATGCTGTAGTCTGGTGTCCCCACCTGTAGTAATGCCAGGATGCTGTAGTCTGATGTCCCCACCTGTAGTAATGTCAGGATGCAGTAGTCTGGTGTCCCCACCTGTAGTAATGTCAGGATGCTGTAGTCTGGTGTCCCCACCTGTAGTAATGTCAGGATGCTGTAGTCTGGTGTCCCCACCTGTAGTAATGTCAGGATGCTGTAGTCTGGTGTCCCCACCTGTAGTAATGTCAGGATGCTGTAGTGTGGTGTCCCCACCTGTAGTAATGTCAGGATGCTGTAGTCTGGTGTCCCCACCTGTAGTAATGTCAGGATGCTGTAGTCTGGTGTCCCCACCTGTAGTAATGTCAGGATGCTGTAGTCTGGTGTCCCCACCTGTAGTAATGTCAGGATGCTGTAGTCTGATGTCTCCACCTGTAGTAATGTCAGGATGCAGTAGTCTGGTGTCCCCACCTGTAGTAATGTCAGGATGCTGTAGTCTGGTGTCCCCACCTGTAGTAATGTCAGGATGCTGTAGTCTGGTTGTCCCCACCTGTAGAAATGCCAGGATGCTGTAGTCTGGTGTCCCCACCTGTAGTAATGTCAGGATGCTGTAGTCTGGTGTCCCCACCTGTAGTAATGTCAGGATGCTGTAGTCTGGTGTCCCCACCTGTAGTAATGTCAGGATGGTGTAGTCTGGTTGTCCCCACCTGTAGTAATGTCAGGATGCTGTAGTCTGGTGTCCCCACCTGTAGTAATGTCAAGATGCTGTAGTCTGGTGTCCCCACCTGTAGTAATGTCAGGATGCTGTAGTCTGATGTCCCCACCTGTAGTAATGTCAGGATGCTGTAGTCTGGTGTCCCCACCTGTAGTAATGCCAGGATGCTGTAGTCTGGTTGTCCCCACCTATAGTAATGCCAGGATGCTGTAGTCTGGTGTCCCCACCTGTAGTAATGTCAGGATGCTGTAGTCTGGTGTCCCCACCTGTAGTAATGTCAGGATGCTGTAGTCTGGTGTCCCCACCTGTAGTAATGCCAGGATGCTGTAGTCTGGTGTCCCCACCTGTAGTAATGTCAGGATGCAGTAGTCTGGTGTCCCAACCTGTAGTAATGTCAGGATGCTGTAGTCTGATGTCCCCACCTGTAGTAATGTCAGGATGCAGTAGTCTGGTGTCCCCACATGTAGTAATGTCAGGATGCTGTAGTCTGATGTCCCCACCTGTAGTAATGTCAGGATGCAGTAGTCTGGTGTCCCCACCTGTAGTAATGTCAGGATGCTGTAGTCTGGTGTCCCCACCTGTAGTAATGTCAGGATGCTGTAGTCTGGTGTCCCCACCTGTAGTAATGTCAGGATGCTGTAGTCTGGTGTCCCCACCTGTAGTAATGTCAGGATGCTGTAGTCTGATGTCCCCACCTGTAGTAATGCCAGGATGCTGTAGTCTGGTTGTCCCCACCTATAGTAATGTCAAGATGCTGTAGTCTGGTGTCCCCACCTGTAGTAATGTCAGGATGCTGTAGTCTGGTGTCCCCACCTGTAGTAATGTCAGGATGCAGTAGTCTGGTGTCCCCACCTGTAGTAATGTCAGGATGCTGTAGTCTGGTTGTCCCCACCTGTAGTAATGTCAGGATGCTGTAATCTGGTTGTCCCCACCTGTAGTAATGTCAGGATGCTGTAGTCTGGTGTCCCCACCTGTAGTAATGTCAGGATGCTGTAGTCTGGTGTCCCCACCTGTAGTAATGTCAGGATGCTGTAGTCTGGTTGTCCCCACCTGTAGTAATGTCAGGATGCTGTAGTCTGGTGTCCCCACCTGTAGTAATGTCAGGATGCTGTAATCTGGTTGTCCCCACCTGTAGTAATGTCAGGATGCTGTAGTCTGATGTCCCCACCTGTAGTAATGTCAGGATGCTGTAGTCTGGTGTCCCCACCTGTAGTAATGTCAGGATGCTGTAGTCTGGTGTCCCCACCTGTAGTAATGTCAGGATGCAGTAGTCTGGTGTCCCCACCTGTAGTAATGTCAGGATGCTGTAGTCTGGTGTCCCCACCTGTAGTAATGTCAGGATGCTGTAGTCTGGTGTCCCCACCTGTAGTAATGCCAGGATGCAGTAGTCTGGTGTCCCCACCTGTAGTAATGTCAGGATGCTGTAATCTGGTTGTCCCCACCTGTAGTAATGTCAGGATGCTGTAGTCTGGTGTCCCCACCTGTAGTAATGCCAGGATGCAGTAGTCTGATGTCCCCACCTGTAGTAATGTCAGGATGCAGTAGTCTGATGTCCCCACCTGTAGTAATGTCAGGATGCTGTAGTCTGGTGTCCCCACCTGTAGTAATGTCAGGATGCAGTAGTCTGGTGTCCCCACATGTAGTAATGTCAGGATGCTGTAGTCTGATGTCCCCACCTGTAGTAATGTCAGGATGCAGTAGTCTGGTGTCCCCACCTGTAGTAATGTCAGGATGCTGTAGTCTGGTTGTCCCCACCTGTAGTAATGTCAGGATGCAGTAGTCTGGTGTCCCCACCTGTAGTAATGTCAGGATGCTGTAGTCTGGTGTCCCCACCTGTAGTAATGTCAGGATGCTGTAGTCTGGTGTCCCCACCTGTAGTAATGTCAGGATGCTGTAGTGTGGTGTCCCCACCTGTAGTAATGTCAGGATGCTGTAGTCTGGTGTCCCCACCTGTAGTAATGTCAGGATGCTGTAGTCTGGTGTCCCCACCTGTAGTAATGTCAGGATGCTGTAGTCTGGTGTCCCCACCTGTAGTAATGTCAGGATGCTGTAGTCTGATGTCCCCACCTGTAGTAATGTCAGGATGCAGTAGTCTGGTGTCCCCACCTGTAGTAATGTCAGGATGCTGTAGTCTGGTGTCCCCACCTGTAGTAATGTCAGGATGCTGTAGTCTGGTTGTCCCCACCTGTAGAAATGCCAGGATGCTGTAGTCTGGTGTCCCCACCTGTAGTAATGTCAGGATGCTGTAGTCTGGTGTCCCCACCTGTAGTAATGTCAGGATGCTGTAGTCTGGTGTCCCCACCTGTAGTAATGTCAGGATGGTGTAGTCTGGTTGTCCCCACCTGTAGTAATGTCAGGATGCTGTAGTCTGGTGTCCCCACCTGTAGTAATGTCAAGATGCTGTAGTCTGGTGTCCCCACCTGTAGTAATGTCAGGATGCTGTAGTCTGATGTCCCCACCTGTAGTAATGTCAGGATGCTGTAGTCTGGTGTCCCCACCTGTAGTAATGCCAGGATGCTGTAGTCTGGTTGTCCCCACCTATAGTAATGCCAGGATGCTGTAGTCTGGTGTCCCCACCTGTAGTAATGTCAGGATGCTGTAGTCTGGTGTCCCCACCTGTAGTAATGTCAGGATGCTGTAGTCTGGTGTCCCCACCTGTAGTAATGCCAGGATGCTGTAGTCTGGTGTCCCCACCTGTAGTAATGTCAGGATGCAGTAGTCTGGTGTCCCAACCTGTAGTAATGTCAGGATGCTGTAGTCTGATGTCCCCACCTGTAGTAATGTCAGGATGCAGTAGTCTGGTGTCCCCACATGTAGTAATGTCAGGATGCTGTAGTCTGATGTCCCCACCTGTAGTAATGTCAGGATGCAGTAGTCTGGTGTCCCCACCTGTAGTAATGTCAGGATGCTGTAGTCTGGTGTCCCCACCTGTAGTAATGTCAGGATGCTGTAGTCTGATGTCCCCACCTGTAGTAATGCCAGGATGCTGTAGTCTGGTTGTCCCCACCTATAGTAATGTCAAGATGCTGTAGTCTGGTGTCCCCACCTGTAGTAATGTCAGGATGCTGTAGTCTGGTGTCCCCACCTGTAGTAATGTCAGGATGCAGTAGTCTGGTGTCCCCACCTGTAGTAATGTCAGGATGCTGTAGTCTGGTTGTCCCCACCTGTAGTAATGTCAGGATGCTGTAATCTGGTTGTCCCCACCTGTAGTAATGTCAGGATGCTGTAGTCTGGTGTCCCCACCTGTAGTAATGTCAGGATGCTGTAGTCTGGTTGTCCCCACCTGTAGTAATGCCAGGATGCTGTAGTCTGGTGTCCCCACCTGTAGTAATGTCAGGATGCTGTAATCTGGTTGTCCCCACCTGTAGTAATGTCAGGATGCTGTAGTCTGATGTCCCCACCTGTAGTAATGTCAGGATGCTGTAGTCTGGTGTCCTCACCTGTAGTAATGTCAGGATGCTGTAGTCTGGTGTCCCCACCTGTAGTAATGTCAGGATGCTGTAATCTGGTTGTCCCCACCTATAGTAATGTCAGGATGCTGTAGTCTGGTGTCCCCACCTGTAGTAATGCCAGGATGCTGTAGTCTGGTGTCCCCACCTGTAGTAATGTCAGGATGCTGTAGTCTGGTGTCCCCACCTGTAGTAATGTCAGGATGCAGTAGTCTGGTGTCCCCACCTGTAGTAATGTCAGGATGCAGTAGTCTGGTGTCCCCACCTGTAGTAATGTCAGGATGCTGTAGTCTGGTGTCCCCACCTGTAGTAATGTCAGGATGCTGTAGTCTGGTGTCCCCACCTGTAGTAATGCCAGGATGCTGTAGTCTGGTGTCCCCACCTGTAGTAATGTCAGGATGCTGTAATCTGGTTGTCCCCACCTGTAGTAATGTCAGGATGCTGTAGTCTGGTGTCCCCACCTGTAGTAATGCCAGGATGCAGTAGTCTGATGTCCCCACCTGTAGTAATGTCAGGATGCAGTATTCTGATGTCCCCACCTGTAGTAATGTCAGGATGCTGTAGTCTGGTGTCCCCACCTGTAGTAATGTCAGGATGCAGTAGTCTGGTGTCCCCACCTGTAGTAATGTCAGGATGCTGTAGTCTGATGTCCCCACCTGTAGTAATGTCAGGATGCAGTAGTCTGGTGTCCCCACCTGTAGTAATGTCAGGATGCTGTAGTCTGGTTGTCCCCACCTGTAGTAATGTCAGGATGCAGTAGTCTGGTGTCCCCACCTGTAGTAATGTCAGGATGCTGTAGTCTGGTTGTCCCCACCTGTAGAAATGCCAGGATGCTGTAGTCTGGTGTCCCCACCTGCAGTAATGTCAGGATGCTGTAGTCTGATGTCCCCACCTGTAGTAATGTCAGGATGCTGTAGTCTGGTTGTCCCCACCTGTAGAAATGCCAGGATGCTGTAGTCTGGTGTCCCCACCTGTAGTAATGCCAGGATGCTGTAGTCTGATGTCCCCACCTGTAGTAATGCCAGGATGCTGTAGTCTGGTTGTCCCCACCTGTAGAAATGCCAGGATGCTGTAGTCTGGTGTCCCCACCTGCAGTAATGTCAGGATGCTGTAGTCTGGTGTCCCCACCTGTAGTAATGCCAGGATGCTGTAGTCTGATGTCCCCACCTGTAGTAATGTCAGGATGCTGTAGTCTGGTTGTCCCCACCTGTAGTAATGTCAGGATGCTGTAGTCTGATGTCCCCACCTGTAGTAATGTCAGAATGCTGTAGTCTGATGTCCCCACCTGTAGTAATGTCAGGATGCAGTAGTCTGATGTCCCCACCTGTAGTAATGTCAGGATGCAGTAGTCTGGTGTCCCCACCTGTAGTAATGTCAGGATGCTGTAGTCTGATGTCCCCACCTGTAGTAATGTCAGGATGCAGTAGTCTGGTGTCCCCACCTGTAGTAATGTCAGGATGCTGTAGTCTGGTGTCCCCACCTGTAGTAATGTCAGGATGCTGTAGTCTGATGTCCCCACCTGTAGTAATGTCAGGATGCTGTAGTCTGGTGTCCCCACCTGTAGTAATGTCAGGATGCTGTAGTCTGGTGTCCCCACCTGTAGTAATGTCAGGATGCTGTAGTCTGGTGTCCCCACCTGTAGTAATGCCAGGATGCTGTAATCTGGTTGTCCCCACCTGTAGTAATGTCAGGATGCAGTAGTCTGGTGTCCCCACCTATAGTAATGTCAGGATGCAGTAGTCTGGTGTCCCCACCTGTAGTAATGTCAGGATGCAGTAGTCTGGTGTCCCCACCTGTAGTAATGTCAGGATGCAGTAGTCTGGTGTCCCCACCTGTAGTAATGTCAGGATGCTGTAGTCTGGTGTCCCCACCTATAGTAATGTCAGGATGCAGTAGTCTGGTGTCCCCACCTGTAGTAATGTCAGGATGCAGTAGTCTGGTGTCCCCACCTGTAGTAATGTCAGGATGCAGTAGTCTGGTGTCCCCACCTATAGTAATGTCAGGATGCAGTAGTCTGGTGTCCCCACCTGTAGTAATGTCAGGATGCAGTAGTCTGGTGTCCCCACCTGTAGTAATGTCAGGATGCAGTAGTCTGGTGTCCCCACCTGTAGTAATGTCAGGATGCTGTAGTCTGGTGTCCCCACCTGTAGTAATGTCAGGATGCAGTAGTCTGGTGTCCCCACCTGTAGTAATGTCAGGATGCTGTAGTCTGGTGTCCCCACCTGTAGTAATGTCAGGATGCTGTAGTCTGATGTCCCCACCTGTAGTAATGTCAGGATGCTGTAGTCTGGTGTCCCCACCTGTTAATGCCAGGATGCTGTAGTCTGGTGTCCCCACCTGTAGTAATGTCAGGATGCTGTAGTCTGGTGTCCCCACCTGTAGTAATGTCAGGATGCTGTAGTCTGGTGTCCCCACCTGTAGTAATGTCAGGATGCAGTAGTCTGGTGTCCCCACCTGTAGTAATGTCAGGATGCTGTAGTCTGGTGTCCCCACCTGTAGTAATGCCAGGATGCAGTAGTCTGGTGTCCCCACCTGTAGTAATGTCAGGATGCTGTAGTCTGGTGTCCCCACCTGTAGTAATGTCAGGATGCTGTAGTCTGATGTCCCCACCTGTAGTAATGTCAGGATGCAGTAGTCTGGTGTCCCCACCTGTAGTAATGTCAGGATGCTGTAGTCTGGTGTCCCCACCTGTAGTAATGTCAGGATGCTGTAGTCTGGTGTCCCCACCTGTAGTAATGTCAGGATGCAGTAGTCTGGTTGTCCCCACCTGTAGTAATGTCAGGATGCAGTAGTCTGGTGTCCCCACCTGTAGTAATGTCAGGATGCTGTAGTCTGGTGTCCCCACCTGTAGTAATGCCAGGATGCAGTAGTCTGGTTGTCCCCACCTGTAGTAATGTCAGGATGCTGTAGTCTGGTGTCCCCACCTGTAGTAATGTCAGGATGCTGTAGTCTGGTGTCCCCACCTGTAGTAATGCCAGGATGCAGTAGTCTGGTGTCCCCACCTGTAGTAATGTCAGGATGCTGTAGTCTGATGTCCCCACCTGTAGTAATGTCAGGATGCAGTAGTCTGGTGTCCCCACCGGTAGTAATGTCAGGATGCTGTAGTCTGGTGTCCCCACCTGTAGTAATGTCAGGATGCTGTAGTCTGGTGTCCCCACCTGTAGTAATGTCAGGATGCAGTAGTCTGGTTGTCCCCACCTGTAGTAATGTCAGGATGCTGTAGTCTGGTGTCCCCACCTGTAGTAATGCCAGGATGCAGTAGTCTGGTTGTCCCCACCTGTAGTAATGTCAGGATGCTGTAGTCTGGTGTCCCCACCTGTAGTAATGCCAGGATGCTGTAGTCTGGTGTCCCCACCTGTAGTAATGCCAGGATGCTGTAATCTGGTGTCCCCACCTGTAGTAATGCCAGGATGCTATAGTCTGATGTCCCCACCTGTAGTAATGTCAGGATGCAGTAGTCTGGTGTCCCCACCTGTAGTAATGTCAGGATGCAGTAGTCTGGTGTCCCCACCTGTAGTAATGTCAGGATGCTGTAGTCTGGTGTCCCCACCTGTAGTAATGCCAGGATGCAGTAGTCTGGTTGTCCCCACCTGTAGTAATGTCAGGATGCTGTAGTCTGGTGTCCCCACCTGTAGTAATGTCAGGATGCTGTAGTCTGGTGTCCCCACCTGTAGTAATGCCAGGATGCAGTAGTCTGATGTCCCCACCTGTATTAATGTCAGGATGCAGTAGTCTGGTGTCCCCACCTGTAGTAATGCCAGGATGCTGTAGTCTGGTGTCCCCACCTGTAGTAATGTCAGGATGCAGTAGTCTGGTGTCCCCACCTGTAGTAATGTCAGGATGCTGTAGTCTGGTGTCCCCACCTGTAGTAATGTCAGGATGCTGTAGTCTGGTGTCCCCACCTGTAGTAATGTCAGGATGCAGTAGTCTGGTTGTCCCCACCTGTAGTAATGTCAGGATGCAGTAGTCTGGTGTCCCCACCTGTAGTAATGTCAGGATGCTGTAGTCTGGTGTCCCCACCTGTAGTAATGCCAGGATGCAGTAGTCTGGTTGTCCCCACCTGTAGTAATGTCAGGATGCTGTAGTCTGGTGTCCCCACCTGTAGTAATGTCAGGATGCTGTAGTCTGGTGTCCCCACCTGTAGTAATGCCAGGATGCAGTAGTCTGGTGTCCCCACCTGTAGTAATGTCAGGATGCTGTAGTCTGATGTCCCCACCTGTAGTAATGTCAGGATGCAGTAGTCTGGTGTCCCCACCTGTAGTAATGTCAGGATGCTGTAGTCTGGTGTCCCCACCTGTAGTAATGTCAGGATGCTGTAGTCTGGTGTCCCCACCTGTAGTAATGTCAGGATGCAGTAGTCTGGTTGTCCCCACCTGTAGTAATGTCAGGATGCTGTAGTCTGGTGTCCCCACCTGTAGTAATGCCAGGATGCAGTAGTCTGGTTGTCCCCACCTGTAGTAATGTCAGGATGCTGTAGTCTGGTGTCCCCACCTGTAGTAATGCCAGGATGCTGTAGTCTGGTGTCCCCACCTGTAGTAATGCCAGGATGCTGTAATCTGGTGTCCCCACCTGTAGTAATGCCAGGATGCTATAGTCTGATGTCCCCACCTGTAGTAATGTCAGGATGCAGTAGTCTGGTGTCCCCACCTGTAGTAATGTCAGGATGCTGTAGTCTGGTGTCCCCACCTGTAGTAATGCCAGGATGCAGTAGTCTGATGTCCCCACCTGTATTAATGTCAGGATGCAGTAGTCTGGTGTCCCCACCTGTAGTAATGCCAGGATGCTGTAGTCTGGTGTCCCCACCTGTAGTAATGCCAGGATGCTGTAATCTGGTGTCCCCACCTGTAGTAATGTCAGGATGCAGTAGTCTGGCGTCCCCACCTGTAGTAATGCCAGGATGCTATAGTCTGATGTCCCCACCTGTAGTTATGTCAGGATGCAGTAGTCTGATGTCCCCACCTGTAGTAATGTCAGGATGCAGTAGTCTGGTGTCCCCACCTGTAGTAATGTCAGGATGCTGTAGTCTGGTGTCCCCACCTGTAGTAATGTCAGGATGCAGTAGTCTGATGTCCCCACCTGTAGTAATGTCAGGATGCTGTAGTCTGGTGTCCCCACCTGTAGTAATGCCAGGATGCTGTAGTCTGGTGTCCCTACCTGTAGTAATGCCAGGATGCTGTAATCTGGTGTCCCCACCTTAAGTAATGTCAGGATGCAGTAGTCTGATGTCCCCACCTGTAGTAATGTCAGGATGCTGTAGTCTGGTGTCCCCACCTGTAGTAATGTCAGGATGCTGTAATCTGGTTGTCCCCACCTGTAGTAATGTCAGGATGCTGTAGTCTGGTTGTCCCCACCTGTAGTAATGCCAGGATGCTGTAGTCTGATGTCCCCACCTGTAGTAATGTCAGGATGCAGTAGTCTGGTGTCCCCACCTGTAGTAATGTCAGGATGCTGTAGTCTGGTTGTCCCCACCTGTAGTAATGCCAGGATGCTGTAGTCTGATGTCCCCACCTGTAGTAATGTCAGGATGCAGTAGTCTGGTGTCCCCACCTGTAGTAATGTCAGGATGCAGTAGTCTGGTGTCCCCACCTGTAGTAATGTCAGGATGCTGTAGTCTGGTGTCCCCACCTGTAGTAATGTCAGGATGCTGTAGTCTGGTGTCCCCACCTGTAGTAATGTCAGGATGCTGTAGTCTGGTGTCCCCACCTGTAGTAATGTCAGGATGCTGTAGTCTGGTGTCCCCACCTGTAGTAATGACAGGATGCAGTAGTCTGTTGTCCCCACCTGTAGTAATGTCAGGATGCTGTAGTCTGGTGTCCCCACCTGTAGTAATGACAGGATGTAGTAGTCTGGTGTCCCCACCTATAGTAATGCCAGGATGCTGTAGTCTGGTGTCCCCACCTGTAGTAATGTCAGGATGCTGTAGTCTGGTTGTCCCCACCTGTAGTAATGACAGGATGCAGTAGTCTGGTGTCCCCACCTATAGTAATGACAGGATGCTGTAGTCTGTTGTCCCCACCTGTAGTAATGTCAGGATGCTGTAGTCTGGTGTCCCCACCTGTAGTAATGTCAGGATGCAGTAGTCTGGTGTCCCCACCTGTAGTAATGTCAGGATGCTGTAGTCTGGTGTCCCCACCTGTAGTAATGTCAGGATGCTGTAGTCTGATGTCCCCACCTGTAGTAATGTCAGGATGCAGTAGTCTGGTGTCCCCACCTGTAGTAATGTCAGGATGCAGTAGTCTGGTGTCCCCACCTGTAGTAATGTCAGGATGCTGTAGTCTGGTTGTCCCCACCTGTAGTAATGTCAGGATGCTGTAGTCTGGTTGTCCCCACCTGTAGTAATGTCAGGATGCTGTAGTCTGATGTCCCCACCTGTAGTAATGTCAGGATGCTGTAGTCTGGTGTCCCCACCTGTAGTAATGTCAGGATGCAGTAGTCTGGTGTCCCCACCTGTAGTATTGTCAGGATGCTGTAGTCTGGTGTCCCCACCTGTAGTAATGTCAGGATGCAGTAGTCTGGTTGTCCCCACCTGTAGTAATGTCAGGATGCAGTAGTCTGGTGTCCCCACCTGTAGTAATGTCAGGATGCTGTAGTCTGGTGTCCCCACCTGTAGTAATGCCAGGATGCAGTAGTCTGGTTGTCCCCACCTGTAGTAATGTCAGGATGCTGTAGTCTGGTGTCCCCACCTGTAGTAATGTCAGGATGCTGTAGTCTGGTGTCCCCACCTGTAGTAATGCCAGGATGCAGTAGTCTGATGTCCCCACCTGTATTTATGTCAGGATGCAGTAGTCTGGTGTCCCCACCTGTAGTAATGCCAGGATGCTGTAGTCTGGTGTCCCCACCTGTAGTAATGCCAGGATGCTGTAATCTGGTGTCCCCACCTGTAGTAATGCCAGGATGCTATAGTCTGATGTCCCCACCTGTAGTAATGTCAGGATGCTGTAGTCTGGTGTCCCCACCTGTAGTAATGTCAGGATGCTGTAGTCTGGTTGTCCCCACCTATAGTAATGTCAGGATGCTGTAGTCTGGTGTCCCCACCTGTAGTAATGCCAGGATGCTATAGTCTGATGTCCCCACCTGTAGTAATGTCAGGATGCTGTAGTCTGATGTCCCCACCTGTAGTAATGTCAGGATGCTGTAGTCTGGTGTCCCCACCTGTAGTAATGTCAGGATGCAGTAGTCTGGTGTCCCCACCTGTAGTAATGCCAGGATGCAGTAGTCTGGTGTCCCCACCTGTAGTAATGTCAGGATGCAGTAGTCTGGTGTCCCCACCTGTAGTAATGTCAGGATGCAGTAGTCTGGTGTCCCCACCTGTAGTAATGCCAGGATGCAGTAGTCTGGTGTCCCCACCTGTAGTAATGTCAGGATGCTGTAGTCTGATGTCCCCACCTGTAGTAATGCCAGGATGCTGTAGTCTGGTGTCCCCACCTGTAGTAATGTCAGGATGTAGTAGTCTGGTGTCCCCACCTGTAGTAATGCCAGGATGCTGTAGTCTGGTTGTCCCCACCTGTAGTAATGTCAGGATGCTGTAGTCTGGTTGTCCCCACCTATAGTAATGTCAGGATGCAGTAGTCTGGTTGTCCCCACCTGTAGTAATGTCAAGATGCTGTAGTCTGGTGTCCCCACCTGTAGTAATGTCAGGATGCAGTAGTCTGGTGTCCCCACCTGTAGTAATGCCAGGATGCTGAAGTCTGGTTGTCCCCACCTATAGTAATGCCAGGATGCTGTAGTCTGGTGTCCCCACCTGTAGTAATGTCAGGATGCTGTAGTCTGGTGTCCCCACCTGTAGTAATGACAGGATGCAGTAGTCTGGTTGTCCCCACCTGTAGTAATGTCAGGATGCTGTAATCTGGTGTCCCCACCTATAGTAATGCCAGGATGCTGTAGTCTGGTGTCCCCACCTGTAGTAATGTCAGGATGCTGTAGTCTGGTGTCCCCACCTGTAGTAATGACAGGATGCAGTAGTCTGGTGTCCCCACCTGTAGTAATGTCAGGATGCTGTAGTCTGATGTCCCCACCTGTAGTAATGTCAGGATGCTGTAGTCTGGTGTCCCCACCTGTAGTAATGTCAGGATGCAGTAGTCTGGTGTCCCCACCTGTAGTATTGTCAGGATGCTGTAGTCTGGTTGTCCCCACCTGTAGTAATGTCAGGATGCTGTAGTCTGGTTGTCCCCACCTATAGTAATGTCAGGATGCAGTAGTCTGGTTGTCCCCACCTGTAGTAATGTCAAGATGCTGTAGTCTGGTGTCCCCACCTGTAGTAATGTCAGGATGCAGTAGTCTGGTGTCCCCACCTGTAGTAATGCCAGGATGCTGTAGTCTGGTGTCCCCACCTGTAGTAATGCCAGGATGCTGTAGTCTGGTGTCCCCACCTGTAGTAATGTCAGGATGCTGTAGTCTGGTGTCCCCACCTGTAGTAATGACAGGATGCAGTAGTCTGGTTGTCCCCACCTGTAGTAATGTCAGGATGCTGTAATCTGGTGTCCCCACCTATAGTAATGCCAGGATGCTGTAGTCTGGTCTCCCCACCTGTAGTAATGTCAGGATGCTGTAGTCTGGTGTCCCCACCTGTAGTAATGACAGGATGCAGTAGTCTGGTGTCCCCACCTGTAGTAATGTCAGGATGCTGTAGTCTGATGTCCCCACCTGTAGTAATGTCAGGATGCTGTAGTCTGGTGTCCCCACCTGTAGTAATGTCAGGATGCAGTAGTCTGGTGTCCCCACCTGTAGTATTGTCAGGATGCTGTAGTCTGGTGTCCCCACCTGTAGTAATGTCAGGATGCAGTAGTCTGGTTGTCCCCACCTGTAGTAATGTCAGGATGCAGTAGTCTGGTGTCCCCACCTGTAGTAATGTCAGGATGCTGTAGTCTGGTGTCCCCACCTGTAGTAATGCCAGGATGCAGTAGTCTGGTTGTCCCCACCTGTAGTAATGTCAGGATGCTGTAGTCTGGTGTCCCCACCTGTAGTAATGTCAGGATGCTGTAGTCTGGTGTCCCCACCTGTAGTAATGCCAGGATGCAGTAGTCTGATGTCCCCACCTGTATTTATGTCAGGATGCAGTAGTCTGGTGTCCCCACCTGTAGTAATGCCAGGATGCTGTAGTCTGGTGTCCCCACCTGTAGTAATGCCAGGATGCTGTAATCTGGTGTCCCCACCTGTAGTAATGCCAGGATGCTATAGTCTGATGTCCCCACCTGTAGTAATGTCAGGATGCTGTAGTCTGGTGTCCCCACCTGTAGTAATGTCAGGATGCTGTAGTCTGGTTGTCCCCACCTATAGTAATGTCAGGATGCTGTAGTCTGGTGTCCCCACCTGTAGTAATGCCAGGATGCTATAGTCTGATGTCCCCACCTGTAGTAATGTCAGGATGCTGTAGTCTGATGTCCCCACCTGTAGTAATGTCAGGATGCTGTAGTCTGGTGTCCCCACCTGTAGTAATGTCAGGATGCAGTAGTCTGGTGTCCCCACCTGTAGTAATGCCAGGATGCAGTAGTCTGGTGTCCCCACCTGTAGTAATGTCAGGATGCAGTAGTCTGGTGTCCCCACCTGTAGTAATGTCAGGATGCAGTAGTCTGGTGTCCCCACCTGTAGTAATGCCAGGATGCAGTAGTCTGGTGTCCCCACCTGTAGTAATGTCAGGATGCTGTAGTCTGATGTCCCCACCTGTAGTAATGCCAGGATGCTGTAGTCTGGTGTCCCCACCTGTAGTAATGTCAGGATGCAGTAGTCTGGTGTCCCCACCTGTAGTAATGTCAGGATGCAGTAGTCTGGTGTCCCCACCTGTAGTAATGTCAGGATGCTGTAGTCTGGTTGTCCCCACCTGTAGTAATGTCAGGATGCTGTAGTCTGATGTCCCCACCTGTAGTAATGTCAGGATGCTGTAGTCTGGTGTCCCCACCTGTAGTAATGTCAGGATGCTGTAGTCTGGTGTCCCCACCTGTAGTAATGTCAGGATGCAGTAGTCTGGTGTCCCCACCTGTAGTAATGTCAGGATGCTGTAGTCTGGTGTCCCCACCTGTAGTAATGCCAGGATGCAGTAGTCTGGTGTCCCCACCTGTAGTAATGTCAGGATGCTGTAGTCTGGTGTCCCCACCTGTAGTAATGTCAGGATGCTGTAGTCTGGTGTCCCCACCTGTAGTAATGTCAGGATGCAGTAGTCTGGTGTCCCCACCTGTAGTAATGTCAGGAAGCTGTAGTCTGGTGTCCCCACCTGTAGTAATGTCAGGATGCTGTAGTCTGGTGTCCCCACCTGTAGTAATGTCAGGATGCTGTAGTCTGGTGTCCCCACCTGTAGTAATGTCAGGATGCTGTAGTCTGGTGTCCCCACCTGTAGTAATGCCAGGATGCAGTAGTCTGGTGTCCCCACCTGTAGTAATGTCAGGATGCTGTAGTCTGGTTGTCCCCACCTGTAGTAATGTCAGGATGCTGTAGTCTGGTGTCCCCACCTGTAGTAATGCCAGGATGCAGTAGTCTGGTGTCCCCACCTGTAGTAATGTCAGGATGCTGTAGTCTGGTGTCCCCACCTGTAGTAATGTCAGGATGCTGTAGTCTGGTGTCCCCACCTGTAGTAATGCCAGGATGCACTAGTCTGGTGTCCCCACCTATAGTAATGTCAGAATGCTGTAGTCTGGTGTCCCCACCTGTAGTAATGTCAGGATGCAGTAGTCTGGTGTCCCCACCTGTAGTAATGTCAGGATGCTGTAGTCTGATGTCCCCACCTGTAGTAATGTCAGGATGCTGTAGTTTGGTGTCCCCACCTGTAGTAATGTCAGGATGCTGTAGTCTGGTTGTCCCCACCTGTAGTAATGCCAGGATGCTGTAGTCTGGTGTCCCCACCTGTAGTAATGCCAGGATGCTGTAGTCTGGTGTCCCCACCTGTAGTAATGTCAGGATGCTGTAGTCTGGTGTCCCCACCTGTAGTAATGCCAGGATGCAGTAGTCTGGTGTCCCCACCTGTAGTAATGTCAGGATGCTGTAGTCTGGTGTCCCCACCTGTAGTAATGCCAGGATGCAGTAGTCTGGTGTCCCCACCTGTAGTAATGCCAGGATGCAGTAGTCTGGTGTCCCCACCTGTAGTAATGTCAGGATGCTGTGGTCTGGTGTCCCCACCTGTAGTAATGTCAGGATGCTGTAGTCTGGTGTCCCCACCTGTAGTAATGCCAGGATGCTGTAGTCTGGTGTCCCCACCTGTAGTAATGTCAGGATGCTGTGGTCTGGTGTCCCCACCTGTAGTAATGTCAGGATGCTGTAGTCTGGTGTCCCCACCTGTAGTAATGCCAGGATGCAGTAGTCTGGTGTCCCCACCTGTAGTAATGTCAGGATGCTGTAGTCTGGTGTCCCCACCTGTAGTAATGTCAGGATGCTGTAGTTTGGTGTCCCCACCTGTAGTAATGTCAGGATGCTGTAGTCTGGTTGTCCCCACCTGTAGTAATGCCAGGATGCAGTAGTCTGGTGTCCCCACCTGTAGTAATGCCAGGATGCTGTAGTCTGGTGTCCCCACCTGTAGTAATGTCAGGATGCTGTAGTCTGGTGTCCCCACCTGTAGTAATGCCAGGATGCAGTAGTCTGGTGTCCCCACCTGTAGTAATGCCAGGATGCAGTAGTCTGGTGTCCCCACCTGTAGTAATGCCAGGATGCAGTAGTCTGGTGTCCCCACCTGTAGTAATGTCAGGATGCAGTAGTCTGGTGTCCCCACCTGTAGTAATGTCAGGATGCTGTAGTCTGGTGTCCCCACCTGTAGTAATGCCAGGATGCAGTAGTCTGGTGTCCCCACCTGTAGTAATGTCAGGATGCAGTAGTCTGGTGTCCCCACCTGTAGTAATGTCAGGATGCTGTAGTCTGGTGTCCCCACCTGTAGTAATGCCAGGATGCAGTAGTCTGGTGTCCCCACCTGTAGTAATGTCAGGATGCTGTAGTCTGGTGTCCCCACCTGTAGTAATGTCAGGATGCTGTTGCAGCACCCCAGAGTCCTGGTTGTTGCAGTACTGTGGCTCCGCCACTATGGGGAGCTATGGTACGTCTGATTGCACTAAAGGAGTTTCTCTGACCAGGTAACACCTCACTACACTTCACACTCCGGCCACCAGGGGGGGTGGTCCTATCTAGTAGGCCACTCCTCACACTCTGGTAAAACTGGGGGTTGGACAGGAAGACAGGGAGAAGTAGCTGGGAAGAGCTAGTGAGAGGACCTGTCAGGGATGGGATCCTGGCAGACTCCTCAGAGCAGAACTAACCAGTGCACAACGGGAATACAGTAAAGAAGTATTGGGACCAGAAGGAGTCGTGCTGTTAGACCGAGGCAACATCCTTCTGAGGCGCAAACAGTCGGTGGCCGGAACGCCGAGCAAGTAAGAGACTTTAAGTACACTGCAAACCACGGCCGGACAGCTAATTACAGGTTGGCTGTCCCACTTAACACCTAAGCAGACAACGGAGGCAGCTGTGGGAGAGGGGCGACTCTAGGGTCCCGGAAGAACTCCAGGCCTACCCCGTCATACGGGTGCGTCCTACCATATCACCTGGAGGACGAAGAGAACGAACAAATAGAGACAGACAGAAACAGTTGTGAGGACTATCCCGGGAGCTCAGCAGGGAAGAACTACAACACCCAGCGCTAGAAGGTAGACACTGATTCCCACCTGTAAAGAGGACTCCTGATGTGCCTTTGGACCGGCCGGTCTCTGACAACCCAGTTAACAGCGCTCTGGACTGAGGTCTCCAAAACCTTCAGTAAAGAGGTAAAGAGACTGCAACCTGGTTTCCTCGTTATTTACCGCGACTTGCACCCCACAACTGCACCATCATCACCGCTTATTGCACCGGACGTCCCCCCACTGACACACAGGGCCACGGACCGGGTCTAGCCACCGTGACAACCCCAGGACTGAGACCTAGTAGCCCGGCTCCGGGTACCCCTAGGCCCTGCGGCGGTGTGGGGGCGCTCCAAACTTTGGCATCACGAACAGGATCTACTTAAGCCTGAAGAATCAGGTCATGTATGCCTTGGAACTGTGATTTATTGTGCTTGGACTGTACTTTATTGAAAAGACTGTGTGCTGTGCCATTTGCCGCCAAAATTTGCCATTGCCGCGCACGGAGGGAGGAGCCTTAGCTACGTGGGCGGAACCAGCCAAAAGAAGCGCGGAACGGAAAGCGCGGTAAGGTGCCAATCCCGGAAGAGGAACTCCGACCTCCGGCAGGTTAGTGGGAGGAAGGTACAGCCATGTCCGAGTCGGGAGGAGAGGAGGTGGCAGCCGCGGATGCAGGGGCAGCTCCGGTCCACGCAGCGGGCGAAGCCGCGGCCCTAATACCACCACCGGTTGCCGCAGAACCCGCTGTTCCCCTCAGCCAGCCGGACACTGCCGCTAGCACAAAAGCCATAATGCCCTTTTCTATGCCGTACCTGCCCGGAGCGGCCTGGCTCCCACGATACTCTGGGGAGTCGCATACATTCACTGACTTTAAGGAAGGGCTCTGCAGCCTGCTCGAGTTCTATCCCCTGACAGAGCCCCAGAAGGTTCATATGATAATCGGCCAACTCTTTGGGGCGGCTCTGAGAGAATTGAAATCCTGGCCCGCTGTGGATAAAGGAACTGCACAACAGATTTTTGCCAAGCTTAAAGCCACCTTTGATACTCGCACTGCTACGGAAATTAAACTGACTTTTTATGGATGCAAACAGAGGCCACAGGATAGCTTGCGGGACTATGCCCTTAATCTCCAGGAGGCGATGCGGGCCATTAAGCAGAGTGACCCCGGCAGCATGCAGGATGAGGATAAACTTCTGAAGGAGCGGTTCATTGAGGGGCTCCTGTGCAGTCACCAGCGGGGCCAATTGCACTTCCTGGCCATGCAAAATCCAGACTTGACTTTTGCGCAGTTCAAAGATAAAGCTATCCAGGCATTGCAGGAGCGACAGCCCAGCCGCGCAATACCATCCAGGCGCCCCGCTCTCACATACCACCAGGAGGTGGCATCGGATACCCCAGTTGCCGCGGAGGCCGACGCCCAGAGCTTCGAGGACGACTCCCCTGCAGGACTCCGTCTTCAGATGCAGGAGCTGACCAAGAGCGTTGCTGCCCTAGCCCGGACGGTGCAGTCCCTACAGGAGGCCCCCAAGAAAAAGATCCAGCTAGCCTCCGGACCAGAGGATGTTCCCTGGACGCGACAGAAGAGGACCCCACCGACCAGAGGCCGGGACAGCGATCGTTTCCATCAGGACGGACGACCCATCTGCCGCCGATGTCACCAGGTGGGCCATCTTGCAAGGTACTGTCCTTTAAACGAGCAACCCCTGGGGCAAAGGGCCAACCCCCAGGAGTAGGACGGTCAGGCCCGCAGCATTGGAGAACCAAGTATATTGGAGGACGACCAGTTCTCCCTGTAGTGATTGATGGAATCCCCTTGAATGCTTTGCTGGACACCGGTTCTCAGGTGACGACTATACCTTACGTGCTCTACAAACGGTATTGGGAGGACGCTGATATTACTCGTGGCCCTGACGATGATTTCACCATAATCGCCAGTAATGGTCAGCCGTTGCCACAAGTGGGGTATAAGGAGGTCACCATCAAAGTGGGGCGGGTGGAATTGAAAGCCCAAGGGATTGTGATTGTTGATATTGATCGTCGAGAATGTAATCCCATGATGACTCTTGGTACTAATGTTATAGAAAATTGTCTTGCAGAAGTGATTGTTTTGTTGCAACAGGTGGCAGAAACCGCTGGCCACAGTGAGCAACGTGCCCTGCAGAAGGAAATCAGAGCTCTGATGCAGAGACAGCAGGTAGAGCTGACTGGTGGTGAGATTGGTCGTGTCACTGTGAGTGATTCAAACCCCATCGCGATACCCCCCAAGAGTGAAATGTTAATATGGTGTCGAGCAGCCATAGGCCTCAGGGGTAAGGACTACCAGGCCTTGGTAGAACCCGTATATTCAGACAATAGGCCTACTGTTCTGACAGCCCGGGGGGTGGTCGACGTCCGTCAGGGGAGAGTGCCCGTACGTGTCCTCAATTGTGGGGAGGAAGAGGTCTACCTAACCAAGTATACCACGCTCGCCAAACTGTTCACTGTCAATAATAGTGTAATACAGACACCTGAACCCTTGGTCCCGTCAAACGTGGCGGAGGTTCTGCAGAGCACTCGAAAGACTGGTGTCGGGAATTGCATGTGGGCACTGACTCTACCCCATCTCATCAAATACAGGGGGCTTACAGGGTGGTACACGAGTACGAGCAGGTATTCAGCAAACACCCCTCAGATTTTGGGCAGGTGAAAGGGATCCAACATCACATCCCCACGGGAGATCACCGACCCATAAAAGAGAGATATCGCCCTGTACCCCCAGCTCATTACCAGTGTGCCAAGGACATGTTGCGGGAAATGAAGGAGGCTGGGGTGGTGAGAGACAGCTGTAGCCCCTGGGCAGCTCCGTTAGTCCTTGTTAAAAAGAAAGATGGTACAATGAGGATGTGTGTTGATTACAGGCAGTTGAATCGCATTACACATAAGGACGCATACCCACTGCCTAGGATAGAGGAGTCTCTGGCTGCCTTAAAATCTGCTAACTACTTCTCTACCTTAGATCTCACCAGTGGGTACTGGCAGGTTCCTGTAGCGGAGGCGGACAAAGAGAAGACGGCCTTCACGACGCCAATGGGTCTCTGTGAGTTCAACTACATGCCCTTCGGATTGTGCAATGCTCCCGGAACGTTCCAGAGGATGATGGAGTGCTGCCTGGGCCACCTGAACTTTGAAACCGTGCTGCTATATCTGGATGACGTCATAGTCTTCTCTAAAACCTACGAAGACCATCTGAAGCACCTGGCCGAGGTGTTTGAAGCCTTGTCCAACTTCGGCCTAAAAGTGAAACCGTCCAAGTGTCATCTGCTGAAACCTAAAGTGCAGTACCTGGGCCATGTGGTGAGCGCTGAAGGAGTGGCCCCAGACCCCGACAAGGTCACAGTGATCAAGGACTGGCCAAAGCCCAGTGACCTCCACGAAGTCCGGCAGTTCCTCGGGCTGGTAGGCTATTACCGGAGGTTCATTAAAGACTTCACCAAGAAGGCCGCACCCTTGCAAAACCTGTTGGTGGGCCAACCAAAGAAGACCAAGGGGAATAACACCCCCTTTGACTGGAACGGGGAGCTGGAGGAGTCCTTCACCTGCTTGAAGTCGGCGCTGACGGGAGAAGAGGTACTGGCTTACCCCGAATACGACCAACCGTTTGTGCTATACACAGATGCCAGTAATGTGGGACTAGGAGCCGTGCTGTCTCAAGTCCAGAAAGGCAAAGAAAGAGTGATCGCTTATGCCAGCAGGAAACTCCGTCCCACGGAAAGGAACCCTGACAACTACAGTTCCTTCAAACTGGAATTCCTTGCCCTTGTCTGGGCAGTGACAGAGAGGTTCAAGCACTACCTGGCCTCCGCGAAATTCACCGTCTTCACGGACAACAATCCGCTAACGCATCTGGATACTGCCAAACTCGGGGCTTTGGAACAGCGGTGGATGGCCCGGCTGTCCAACTATGATTTCACCATCAAATATCGGGCAGGACACCAGAATGCCAATGCCGATGCCCTGTCCCGAATGCCCAATTTACCAGAAGTGGGAGAAGACCCGGAGGTACTTGAAGAGGTGGAGCTGCCTGCCTTCCATCGCCCCAAAGCCACTCAGAACTCCCACCATGTGAAGAACAGGCACAAGAACCAACCGGATGCCACGCTGAATCCCCTGCCCCACCACGGATGGGCAGAAACCCAGGATAGTGACCCCGCGGTCCGTCAGGTGAAGGAGCTCTTGACGCAGGCTGGGTTGCACCCTGGCCCAGATGATCCACAAGAAACCCAACAGCTGTGGAAGGGGAGAAGCAAACTGTTTATCCATGATGGCAAGCTGTGCAGGAGGAGCATCGACCCACGTACTCATGAATTGGTGTGGCAGATAGTGGTGCCAAGGCGAGATGCGCCCATGGTTCTGGGAGCCTACCATGATGGAGCCGGACACTTCGGATGGAGGAAGCTAGAGAAGCTGCTCCGAGGGAGGTTCTATTGGATTGGCATGAAGAGAACCATTGAGAAGTGGTGTCGGGAGTGTGGTCCATGTAGTCTGCGCAGGAAGGACCGTGACAGTCAACGGGCTCCCCTGCGGCCTATCATCACCAAACGGCCGCTCGAATTGGTCGCGCTGGATCATGTGAAGCTGACACCTAGCCGGTCGGGCTATATCTACGCCCTTACCATCGTGGACCACTACTCCAGGTTTTTGGTGGTTGTGCCTGTCAAGGATCTAACGGCTAGGACTGCCGCCAGGGCCTTCCAGCAGCACTTTTGTAGGCCCCATGGCTACCCAGAGAAAGTACTGACCGATCAGGGGCCTGCATTCGAAGCGGAAGTGTTCCAAGAATTCTGCCAGCTGTACGGGTGTAAGAAAATCAGAACCACCCCGTACCACCCTCAAACCAACGGGATGTGCGAGAAGATGAACCAGGTAGTAATCGATTTATTGAAGACCTTGCCTGTGGAGGAACGGAACCTGTGGCCGACAAAGTTGCCTGACCTGGTGGATATGTACAACCACATCCCAGTAAGTTCCACCAACTGTACTCCGGCGTACCTGATGCGAGGAAGATCTAGTCGGTTACCCGTTGATCTGGACATGGGGGTCCTAGTACCCGAAGATACCTCGCCGGAGGCAGATTGGGATACAGAAAGGCAGCGAAGATACCGCGAAGTACAGGAGTGTGTAGAGAGAAGTCTCGCCCAGGCTAGGCAGAAACAGGAAAGGGACTACAATCAACACGCTCCTGCGATTCCCCTGTCACCTGGTGAGCAAGTGCTTAAACGAAAGAGGAGGTTACACAAGCTCGATGACCAATGGGAAGCGGAGCCGTATACCATCTTGCCATCCGACTTCGACAACACTAAGGTCTGTCTCATCAGCAAGGACAGAGGGGAGACCTCGACAGCGGTATCCAGGGATCACCTTAAGGTCTGCCCCGATAAATTGAAAGAGAGGGGCACGGCCCCAGAAATCTCCCCGCCGGTGGAAAAGGAGAAAATGTTCCATACTGTCCTTGGTGACTTTCCCCAGTCCTGGACTCAGATAAACCAAGCCGTTGTGGTACCTGTCGTAATGTTTCAACAGCCGGACCCGCCAGAAACAATGGTGGTACCAGATCATCTGGCTCCACTACCTCAACAAGCCTTACCTGATGAAGCCCTGCCAACCGTTGAACCGACAAATCCTCCCTCTGCTATCGGTGAATCTGCTGTACCCACTGTTGATAGCAGCAGCTCTGAGAGCCCTAACCTGCCAGTGCTACCCCGACTCACTAGAAGTGTAGCTAGAAGACAGTGCACTACACCAGCGGTAGCAAGCATAGCGGGCCCTGTTAGGCCAATAGCAACCCCTGTGCTGCGAAGGTCCACACGCAGCACTCAAAACCAAACTCCCCTCCGCTACAAACCTTGGAGGTATTAATAAGGGCTGCTCTTTAGTTAAGAATGTTTTTTGTGTGTATTTTTGTTACAGGTTTTAAATGGACAATAGAGTAATGGACGGTGAATTGCTCAAAAACTTTCATAAGGGGGGACCCCTTTGTTTACCCGGGGTCCCCGCTGTTTCAACCACTGAACTGAGAGTCATAAACTGTGCATGACCTAACTTTTGCAACGTTCAAGAATCCTCACCTCCTGTAAAGGGAAGCATTGTTATGTTCAATTGTTATGCTATTTCAAAAATTTGTGTGTTTTCTGTTAACATGTATTATTGTTCTTGTTTTCCCAGTCCCGGAGTACTGGATTTAACCGGGGGGGAGTGCAGCACCCCAGAGTCCTGGTTGTTGCAGTACTGTGGCTCCGCCACTATGGGGAGCTATGGTACGTCTGATTGCACTAAAGGAGTTTCTCTGACCAGGTAACACCTCACTACACTTCACACTCCGGCCACCAGGGGGGGTGGTCCTATCTAGTAGGCCACTCCTCACACTCTGGTAAAACTGGGGGTTGGACAGGAAGACAGGGAGAAGTAGCTGGGAAGAGCTAGTGAGAGGACCTGTCAGGGATGGGATCCTGGCAGACTCCTCAGAGCAGAACTAACCAGTGCACAACGGGAATACAGTAAAGAAGTATTGGGACCAGAAGGAGTCGTGCTGTTAGACCGAGGCAACATCCTTCTGAGGCGCAAACAGTCGGTGGCCGGAACGCCGAGCAAGTAAGAGACTTTAAGTACACTGCAAACCACGGCCGGACAGCTAATTACAGGTTGGCTGTCCCACTTAACACCTAAGCAGACAACGGAGGCAGCTGTGGGAGAGGGGCGACTCTAGGGTCCCGGAAGAACTCCAGGCCTACCCCGTCATACGGGTGCGTCCTACCATATCACCTGGAGGACGAAGAGAACGAACAAATAGAGACAGACAGAAACAGTTGTGAGGACTATCCCGGGAGCTCAGCAGGGAAGAACTACAACACCCAGCGCTAGAAGGTAGACACTGATTCCCACCTGTAAAGAGGACTCCTGATGTGCCTTTGGACCGGCCGGTCTCTGACAACCCAGTTAACAGCGCTCTGGACTGAGGTCTCCAAAACCTTCAGTAAAGAGGTAAAGAGACTGCAACCTGGTTTCCTCGTTATTTACCGCGACTTGCACCCCACAACTGCACCATCATCACCGCTTATTGCACCGGACGTCCCCCCACTGACACACAGGGCCACGGACCGGGTCTAGCCACCGTGACAACCCCAGGACTGAGACCTAGTAGCCCGGCTCCGGGTACCCCTAGGCCCTGCGGCGGTGTGGGGGCGCTCCACTGTAGTCTGGTGTCCCCACCTGTAGTAATGTCAGGATGCTGTAGTCTGGTGTCCCCACCTGTAGTAATGTCAGGATGCTGTAGTCTGGTTGTCCCCACCTGTAGTAATGCCAGGATGCAGTAGTCTGGTGTCCCCACCTGTAGTAATGTCAGGATGCTGTAGTCTGGTGTCCCCACCTGTAGTAATGTCAGGATGCTGTAGTCTGGTGTCCCCACCTGTAGTAATGTCAGGATGCTGTAGTCTGGTTGTCCCCACCTGTAGTAATGCCAGGATGCAGTAGTCTGGTTGTCCCCACCTGTAGTAATGCCAGGATGCAGTAGTCTGGTGTCCCCACCTGTAGTAATGTCAGGATGCTGTAGTCTGGTGTCCCCACCTGTAGTAATGTCAGGATGCTGTAGTCTGGTGTCCCCACCTGTAGTAATGTCAGGATGCAGTAGTCTGGTTGTCCCCACCTGTAGTAATGCCAGGATGCAGTAGTCTGGTGTCCCCACCTGTAGTAATGTCAGGATGCAGTAGTCTGGTGTGCTCCCCCGCCCCCATGTTATAATTATAGAATGCATAGTCTTGTGTCCTCGGCTGTAATAATGCTGTAGTTTGATATTCCCACTTGTTACAATGCCAGAATGCTGTAGTTTAATGTCCCTACTTGTAATAATGCCGGAATGCTGTCGTTCAGTCTCCTCACCTGTGGTAAGATCAGAATGCTGTAGTCTGATGTCCTCTCACCTGTAATAATGCTGGAATGCTGTAATCTGGTGCAATAGGGCTAGGGATATATGTGTAAAATACCCTTCATTGGAGCACCACACATATAACACATGCTAATAAATATAGTACAGAAAAGAACAATTATCCGTATAAATGAGATTTTCAGACTGCACATTAACAGCCCCGCTATGTACAACTGAGGCAACTGTCCTTCTCCGATTACTTCTCTGGAAGAAATATCATTCTTCACTGCTCCATCTGGTCTTAGTACAAACATTGTAGAGAAAGCCTGGGCTTTTGGCCGGCCTGTAGCCTATTTTTATAGCTAAGCCTGAAATGCAACAAAAGACTTGTGTGATTTAGAGCAGTGTCAGAATGTTATCCTGATCCCATGTAAACAGCTGAGGTGACTGCTCACTAGATGACATGACTTCCAGGCATTTCAAGTCCACATTTGTGTTTATGTTGAAGGGATGAAGTTAATTTGATTTTAGAGCTCAATGTGAAGATAATGTCTAGTGTAAGAGAATATTTTATGTATGTAGTACTGCAGTTTCTATGGACCACATTTATCCATGTATAGGAATTCTAATGTGTTCTCTGGGACTTGGATGATGTAGTTTGAGAGGATTGTCCTTGCAGACACCAGATCACCCTTCCAGTCTTATAGAACATGCATTCATAACCAGGGATGGGACAAGGTACTTTGGTGCCCTAGGAAGATGAAGTTGATGGGACCCTTCACATATGAACCCTCAGCCCCCATGTAAAGAAATGGGTCAGAAACTAAGGTAACAGGACTCCTAAGGCACCGCCCCCCCCCTCAAATGGGTCAGGTAATAAGTTCTGATCAGTAAAAAAGTTATGTTTCAGCTCACCCCCATCAGCAAATCCATGAGAGTCCACAGGAACATCCGAGCAAGGAAAACGCCACCGCCCAACGTCCTCTGCTGAGTAAGTAAGAAAAAAAAAAAATCCAGCTCCGGAGTAAAAGTCATCAATTTTATTTCCACATATTTAAAATTCGGAAAAAGCTGCTTGCAAGTAACTGCAGAACTATTTCAGAAAAGAAGCCATAAGTTAGCTGAACGCGTTTCGAGCACGCATGGTGCTCTTTGTCGACAGCAAAGACAAAGAGCACCATGCGTGCTCGAAACGCGTTCAGCTAACTTATGGCTTCTTTTCTGAAATAGTTCTGCAGTTATTTGCAAGCAGCTTTTTCCGAATTTTAAATATGTGGAAATAAAATTGATGACTTTTACTCCGGAGCTGGATTTTCTTTTCTTACTTAATAAATTCTGATGACCACTTAAACTAGAATTGTTACCTATTTCACAAAAAAAAGACCAAGTAAAAAAAAGTAAACAAAGTGGTGTACTTTAGAGATGAGGCTCATGAGGGAGTATATTTCATATTTAGATATGGAATCATTCATTGCTTCCAGACCATTTACACAATGACAGGTAAAAATAGTAATATTCATCCCTGATGTTTTATATTTTTTTAAATATCAAAGCCAAGGACAGTCATGGAAACTACTATTACTTAACTATAATGAGGGCCATTTGTTTTACATTAAGGTGTGCAGTATTTAGCGGATGTGCAGCACCCCAGGTGGCTGGTTGCTGCAGTGATGTTGCCTTTCCTTCAGGGAGGTAATGTCATACCGTCGGTACGGGGCCGTCACGAAGCGTCAGCACGACGTACCGACAGAAGTGTTTGCTTTCACATTTCCGTCTGCTTTGCTGAGCAGGAAAGATCATGAGAGCGATATTTCCTGCTGGGCATGCGCAGCGTGAAACATTGGATGCGACGTACAGAAAAACATTCCCTTGAACGTTTTTTCCGAGACGACGGTCTGCCAAAACCCGACGCATCCAGTGGACGACGCATGCATCGTATGGCCATACGTTGCAATGTGTCGCTAATACAAGTCTATAGAGAAAAAATGCATCCTGTGGGCAACTTTGCAGGATGTGTTTTTTCTCCAAAACGACGCATTGCGACGTTGGCCAAATGACGGAAGTGTGAAAGAAGTCTAAGGCACACACATGCAACACATTCTGAATCCAGGCCAGGAGGGGGAGCTCAATACCCGGATTCAGGGGAGTTTCCCTGTATAAAGATCCTGACCTGGAGGAGGAGCTAGTTAGTTGGTCCTGGGAGACCAAGCAGAACAGTTGTTGAGAGACACAGACGTAAAAGGAAGTCTGGAACTGAGTGCAGACAGAGAGGCCTGGCAGCCACAAGGGAGCTGCAGCCTCTGGAAGTAGGACAGATAACCTGGAAGGGTTGTTGTATGTGGAGTAGCTGGAAGGGAAGGAGCACAGGAGAGGAACAGAGCTCAGAGGGGAACTGTGATAGGGCACCCTCAGAGCTGAAGCGCAGTAGCCGGGAACCGGGAGCCCGAGGCTTTTGTGGGACTCTAGGACACAGAGCAGAACTGGAGGGCATGACACTACACGTTACCTGCCCGCACCACGCCTGAGACGCAGCAGCACCTGAGGAGCCCAGGGCATGTTAGAGTCCCTGAAAAAAAGGCTCAAGCTGCCCGTCATGCAGGTACCTGTCTGTTGTGAACTCTGTTTTTGGGCTCCCTCTTGTGGTCACAACTGGTACTGTGTGAGTGCTGTCTTTGGGCTCCCTCTGGTGTTTTTTTGTGTCATTCTGCAGGTCTGAGGCACGATCAGCTGTCTCGTTATCTCTTAGCTGGTTTCCTATTTAGTTCACCTGGACTCTCAGTTGTTGCCTGCTGTCAATGTCTTCAGTGCTATTTTGGAGCTCTCCTGCAGTCCTTCGTTATCAGTCTCTTCAAGAGAAGCTAAGTTTTGCTTGGTTCATTTTTTGACCATCAGTGGTCACATGTTTCTTGGTTAATTTTTGTACAGCTTGCTAATATGTGATTTCCTTGCGTGCTGGTAGCTCTAGGGGGCTGAGTTTCTCCCCTCACACCGTTAGTTGGTGTGGGGGTTCTTGTATTCTCAGCGTGGATATTTTGCATAGGGTTTTTTACTGACCGCACAGTTCCCTATCTGTCTTCTGCTATCTAGTATTAGCGGGCCTCATTTGCTTAATCTGTTTTCATTTCTACGTTTGTGTTTTCCCCTTACCTCACCGTTATTATTTGTTGGGGGCTTCCTATATCTTTGGGGTGATTTCTCTTGAGGCAAGTGAGGTCTTACTTTCCCTCCAGGAGTAGATAGTTTCTCAGGCTGCGTCGAGACGTCCAGGATTTTAGGCACGTTCACCGGCTTCCTTTAGTGTGTTGGTTAGGATCAGGTTTGCGGTCAGTCCAGTTACCACCTCCCTAGTGCTCGTGTCTATGTTCATAAACTTAGCTAGTCCGTTTTGTGATCCTCAGCCACTAGGATCATAACAGTACAGCAGGCCTAAAAAAGTGTTTAATGCATCGCAGAAGTGGGATAAGAGAAGCCCTGAGTACAATTTTTATTTATTTATTTTTCTCTCTATCTTTGCTGCAGTCTGTCCAGCTTCTCTCATCCTGTTAATCTCTGGGTGGTTTTGTGTTCAGCTGCAGACATGGATATTCAGAGTCTGACTTCTAGTGTGGATCATCTTGCTGCAAGGGTGCAAAGCATTCAGGATTTTGTTGTTCATAGCCCTATGTCAGAGCCAAAAATACCTATTCCTGAGTTGTTTTCTGGAGATAGATCTAGGTTTCTGAATTTTAAGAATAATTGTAAATTATTTCTATCTTTGAGACCTCGTTCCTCTGGTGATTCCGCTCAGCAAGTTAAAATTGTTATCTCCTTGTTACGTGGCGACCCTCAAGATTGGGCCTTCTCTCTGGTGCCAGGAGATCCTGCATTGCTGAATATGGATGTGTTTTTTCTGGCGCTTGGACTGCTTTATGAGGAACCTAATCTTGAGAACCAGGCAGAAAAGGCCTTGCTGGCTCTTTCTCAGGGCCAGGATGAAGCTGAGGTGTATTGTCAAAAATTTCGGAAATGGTCGGTGCTTACTCAATGGAATGAGTGTGCCCTGGCTGCAAATTTCAGAGAAGGTCTTTCTGAAGCCATTAAGAATGTTATGGTGGGGTTCCCCACTCCTGCAAGTCTGAATGACTCAATGGCTTTGGCCATTCAGATTGATCGGCGTTTGCGGGAGCGCAAATCTGCGCACCATCTGGCGGTGTTTTCTGAACAGAGACCTGAGTCTATGCAATGTGACCGAGTTCTGACCAGAATTGAGCGGCAAAATCATAGACGTCAAAATGGGTTGTGCTTTTACTGTGGTGATTCAACTCATGTTATCTCAGCATGCTCTAATCGCGTTAAAAAAATCGCTAAACCTGTCACCATTGGTACTATACAGCCTAAATTCATTTTGTCTGTTACTTTAATTTGTTCTTTGTCATCCTACTCGGTTATGGCTTTTGTGGATTCAGGTGCTGCCCTGAATCTGATGGATTTGTCGTTTGCCAGGCGCTGTGGTTTTGTCCTGGAGCCTTTGGAATTCCCTATTCCACTGAGGGGAATTGATGCTACACCATTGGCTGAGAATAAGCCTCAATATTGGACTCAAGTGACCATGCGCATGACTCCTGTACATCAGGAGGTGATTCGCTTTCTTGTGCTGCATAATTTGCATGATGTTGTCGTGTTGGGTCTGCCATGGCTGCAGGCCCATAATCCAGTTCTGGATTGGAAAGCTATGTCTGTGTCAAGTTGGGGTTGCCAGAGGATTCATGGCGATGCTCCTTTGGTATCAATTGCTTCTTCCACTCCTTCTGAGGTCCCTGAGTTTTTGTCAGACTACCAGGATGTATTTGATGAGCCCAGATCCGGTGCCCTGCCTCCTCACAGGGATTGTGATTGTGCTATAAATTTGATTCCTGGTAGTAAGTTCCCTAAGGGACGACTTTTTAATTTGTCTGTACCAGAACATGCCGCAATGCGGAGCTATATAAAGGAGTCTTTAGAGAAGGAACATATTCGCCCGTCCTCCTCCCCTCTTGGTGCAGGATTCTTTTTTGTGGCCAAGAAGGATGGTTCTCTGAGACCTTGTATAGATTATCGTCTTCTAAATAAAATCACGGTCAAATTTCAGTATCCTTTGCCATTGTTGTCTGATCTGTTTGCTCGGATTAAGGGGTCCAGTTGGTTCACCAAGATAGATCTTCGTGGTGCGTATAACCTTGTGCGCATTAAGCAGGGGGATGAATGGAAAACAGCATTTAATATGCCCGAAGGCCATTTTGAGTACTTGGTGATGCCTTTTGGACTCTCTAAATGCTCCTTCTGTGTTCCAGTCCTTCATGCATGACATCTTCCGAGAATATCTGGATAAATTTATGATTGTGTATCTGGATGACATTTTGGTCTTTTCTGAGGACTGGGAGTCTCATGTGAAGCAGGTCAGGATGGTATTTCAGGTCCTGCGTGCTAATGCCTTATTTGTGAAGGGCTCTAAATGTCTCTTCGGAGTACAGAAGGTTTCCTTTTTGGGTTTTATTTTTTTTCCTTCTACTATTGAGATGGATCCAGTCAAGGTCCAGGCTATTCATGACTGGACTCAGCCTACATCTGTTAAGAGTCTTCAGAAGTTCTTGGGTTTTGCTAATTTTTACCGTCGCTTCATTGCTAATTTTTCTGGCGTGGTTAAACCCTTGACGGATTTGACCAAGAAGGGTTCTGATGTGACTAATTGGTCTCCTGCGGCCGTGGAAGCCTTTCGGGAGCTGAAGCGCCGGTTTTCTTCGGCTCCAGTTTTGTGTCACCCTGATGTCTCTCTTCCTTTTCAGGTCGAGGTTGATCCTTCTGAGATTGGAGCAGGGGCTGTTTTGTCGCAGAGAAGCTCTGATTGCTCTGTGATGAAGCCTTGTGCTTTCTTTTCAAGAAAGTTTTCACCTGCCGAGCGAAATTATGATGTTGGTAATCGGGAGTTGTTGGCTATGAAGTGGGCATTTGAGGAGTGGCGACATTGGCTTGAGGGAGCTAAGCATCGTGTAGTGGTCTTAATTGATCACAAAAATCTGATTTATCTCGAGTCTGCCAAGCGGCTGAATCCTAGACAGGCTCGTTGGTCGTTGTTTTTCTCCCGTTTCGATTTCGTGGTCTCGTACCTGCCTGGTTCGAAGAACGTGAAAGCTGATGCTCTTTCTAGGAGTTTTGTGCCTGACTCTCCGGGAGTTTCAGAGCCGGCTGGTATCCTCAGAGAGGGAGTGATTTTGTCTGCCATTTCCCCAGATTTGCAACGAGTGCTGCAGAAATTTCAGGCGGATAGACCTGACCGTTGCCCACCAGAGAGACTGTTTGTCCCAGATAGATGGACCAGCAGAGTTATTTCCGAGGTTCATTCTTCGGTGTTGGCAGGACATCCTGGGATTTTTGGTACCAGAGATTTGGTGGCTAGGTCCTTCTGGTGGCCTTCCTTGTCGCGGGATGTGCGTTCCTTTGTGCAGTCCTGTGGGATTTGTGCTCGGGCTAAGCCTTGCTGTTCTCGTGCCAGCGGTTTGCTTTTGCCTTTGCCTGTCCCGAAGAGGCCTTGGACGCACATTTCCATGGATTTTATTTCGGATCTTCCAGTCTCTCAGAGAATGTCTGTCATCTGGGTGGTGTGTGATCGTTTTTCCAAAATGGTCCATTTGGTGCCCTTGCCTAAGTTGCCTTCCTCCTCCGATTTGGTTCCTCTATTTTTTCAGAATGTGGTTCGCTTGCACGGCATCCCTGAAAATATTGTGTCTGACAGAGGATCCCAGTTTGTGTCCAGATTTTGGCGGATCTTTTGTGCTAAGATGGGCATTGATTTGTCTTTTTCGTCGGCCTTCCATCCTCAGACGAATGGTCAAACCGAGCGAACTAATCAGACCTTGGAAACTTATTTAAGATGTTTTGTTTCTGCTGATCAGGATGATTGGGTGACTTTTTTGCCATTGGCCGAGTTTGCCCTTAATAATCGGGCTAGTTCTGCTACTTTGGTTTCGCCTTTTTTCTGCAATTCTGGTTTTCATCCTCGTTTTTCCTCGGGTCAGGTTGAGCCTTCTGACTGTCCTGGGGTGGATTCTGTGGTGGATAGGTTGCAGCAGATTTGGAACCATGTGGTGGACAATTTGAAGTTGTCACAGGAGAAGGCTCAGCGCTTTGCCAACCGCCGTCGCGGTGTGGGTCCCTGACTTCTTGTTGGGGATTTGGTATGGCTGTCTTCTCGGTATGTTCCTATGAAGGTTTCCTCTCCTAAATTCAAGCCTCGCTTCATCGGTCCTTATAAGATTTTGGAAATCCTTAACCCGGTGTCATTTCGTTTGGACCTCCCAGTGTCGTTTGCCATTCATAACGTGTTCCATAGGCCTTTGTTGCGGAGGTATGTGGTGCCTGTGGTTCCTTCTGTTGAACCCCCTGCTCCGGTGCTGGTTGAGGGCGAATTGGAGTACGTGGTGGAGAAGATCTTGTATTCTCGTATTTCTAGACGGAGGCTTCAGTATTTGGTTAAGTGGAAGGGCTATGGTCAGGAGGATAATTCCTGGGTTGTCACCTCTGATGGTCATGCGGCCGATTTGGTTCATGCCTTCCATGTGGCTCATCCTGATCGCCCTGGGGGTTTTGATGAGGGTTCGGTGACCCCTCCTCAAGGAGGGGGTACTGTTGTGAACTCTGTTTTTGGGCTCCCTCTTGTGGTCACAACTGGTACTGTGTGAGTGCTGTCTTTGGGCTCCCTCTGGTGGTTTTTTGTGTCATTCTGCAGGTCTGAGGCACGATCAGCTGTCTCGTTATCTCTTAGCTGGTTTCCTATTTAGTTCACCTGGACTCTCAGTTGTTGCCTGCTGTCAATGTCTTCAGTGCTATTTTGGAGCTCTCCTGCAGTCCTTCGTTATCAGTCTCTTCAAGAGAAGCTAAGTTTTGCTTGGTTCATTTTTTGACCATCAGTGGTCACATGTTTCTTGGTTCATTTTTGTCCAGCTTGCTAATATGTGATTTCCTTGCTTGCTGGTAGCTCTAGGGGGCTGAGTTTCTCCCCTCTCACCGTTAGTTGGTGTGGGGGTTCTTGTATTCTCAGCGTGGATATTTTGCATAGGGTTTTTTACTGACCGCACAGTTCCCTATCTGTCTTCTGCTATCTAGTATTAGCGGGCCTCATTTGCTTAATCTGTTTTCATTTCTACGTTTGTGTTTTCCCCTTACCTCACCGTTATTATTTGTTGGGGGCTTCCTATATCTTTGGGGTGATTTCTCTTGAGGCAAGTGAGGTCTTACTTTCCCTCCAGGAGTAGATAGTTTCTCAGGCTGCGTCGAGACGTCCAGGATTTTAGGCACGTTCACCGGCTTCCTTTAGTGTGTTGGTTAGGATCAGGTTTGCGGTCAGTCCAGTTACCACCTCCCTAGTGCTCGTGTCTATGTTCATAAACTTAGCTAGTCCGTTTTGTGATCCTCAGCCACTAGGATCAAAACACCTGTCCCAGGACAGGGGGAAACTGGAGGACCCTCCAGGAAGATTCAGGCAGCAGGGACCTCACCTTTAATGGCGCTAGTTGGAAAGGCTCACGGACCTCTACTGGAGAAGGGAACTCTCTATTGCCTCTGTGCCGGCCGGACCACCATCACCTGTGACTGGTACCCTGGACTGTGGCCAGTAACCTGCAGTAAACTAGGTAAAGACTTAAAACTTGTCTCCTCCACTTATTTACCGGCTATATCATCTATGCCACACCATAGGACCACTGGGGACCCCTCTTCACCTGTGGGAAGTGTAACAACTGTGCTGCCGCAATACCCCCCAGGGGACCCCGTTAATGCAGCGTCAGTCCCACTACTGACTGAACTCCACAGGTGGCGTCACAACAAACTTTGAACATTTTCCCCTTTAATGTTGAGACCCAGGGCCACGGACCGGGTCGCTGCAACCGTGACATCTCCCTTGCGACTGGACCCAGTACCAAGTACCCCACTGCCCAGGGGGCGACTCAACTTTGGCGTCACGAACAGGATTTCGAGCCCCTGACATCGCCGGGTACTGTGCGCCATGGATTACAATGGACTGTGTTATACTGTGTGAGATTGAAATATGGCCGCCATTGCTGCACCACGAGGTGGATAAAGCAGGAAGAAGATGTGTTGCTATGGGTGGAGTTCAAGAACCAGCACGAAAGCTGGATCCACCCCCTACAGAGACTGTAATGCGAAACAAAGATGTCCGTCACCAGGACGGGTCCGCCCCCAGAGTGAGCTGGTGGGAAAGTGCGTGAGGCACAGAAGGAGAAAGAAGCACGTGGAACAGCTTGGCAGCAGGATGACTGCACGTAACCTGGTCAAGACCCTGGTAAACAGCGAAGAAGCGCTGCCAGAACTAAGAGAAACCCCAAAAGATGTCCCCTGTCTGCAGCGGCAAGAAACCTCGGACCTGCAACCTACCCTGGACCCGGAGCTCCTTGCTGCAGAGATAGAGGAGCTGGCCCAGCAACTGATGACCCAGATGACAGCAGTGGCCGCCTAGAAAGATTCCCTGGTCTGGAGAATGAAGACCGCCCAGCCGCCACGCCAACACTTACTAGTCGCGTCCCCAGCTCTGGCGGAACCTGCATCATCGACCTCGGTGGAGCCGGAGAGCGACGCGCTGCTGGAGAAAGAGACGCCGCCGACAGGAGATCCGGAGCCCGCTCCTACAGCCCCAACAGAGCCAGAAAGTAAGACCCTGCCGGACCGTGAGACAACACCGCCGACGGAAAACCTGGACCTCACGACTGCCGCCCCGACGGAGCCGGAAAGCGAGACTCTGAACACGGAGATGACCACGCCGCAGCACTAGACCCTGCAGCCCGCAGACCAGGAGCAGCAACAAGTGATCCAGACCCCAGCAGAGACGGAACAAGACACTGGCACCGGCGAGACAGGTATGTTAACTGCCACGGTAGCTGAAGACACCTTAGTGGGACTACTAGCACCCCCGCTAACGCTTAGACAAATAACTACCTGGGACTGCATAACTGATGCATGTGACACATTGACTGAGCCAATGACCCCAGTAGCATCGCCCCTAAAGGCATGTAAGCCCAAAAAGACAGTACACTGGAAACACCCCAGCACATACCTTATGGGATTCCCTATAGAAGCCCAATCTGCAGCTAATAGTGTGAAAGTTACTGAAACAGAGGACTATTGTAAGCAACAAATTTAAAAACTGGCCACTGAAGGACAACAACGTAAAGCTAAATGGGAGGCTATGGAACAGTTGTTGAGAGACACAGAAGTAGAAGGAAGTCTGGAACTGAGTGCAGACAGAGAGGCCTGGCAGCCTCGAGGGAGCTGCAGCCTTTGGAAGTAGGACAGATAACCTGCAAGGGTTGTTGTATGTGGAGTAGCCGGAAGGGAAGGAGCACAGGAGAGGAACAGAGCTCAGAGGGGAACTGTGACAGGGCACCCTCAGAGCTGAAGTGCAGTAGCTGTGAACCGGGAGCTGAGACTTATGTGGGACTCTAGGACACAGAGCAGAACCGGAGGGCACGACACTACACGTTACCGGCCCGCACCACCCCTGAGACGCAGTAGCACCTGAGGAGCCCGGGGCATGTTAGAGTCCCTGTAAAAAGGCTCAAGCTGCCCGCCGTGCAGGTACCTGTCCCAGGACAGGGGGAAACTGGAGGACCCTGTTGGAAGCTTCAGGCAGCAGGGACCTCACCTGTAATGGCGCTAGTTGGAAAGGCTCACGGACCTCTGGAGAAGGAACTCTCTATTGCCTCTGAGCCGGCCGGACCACCATCACCCGTGACTGGTACCCTGGACTATGGCCAGCAACCTGCAGTAAACTAGGTAAAGACTTACAATTTGTCTCCTCCACTTATTTACCGGCTATATCATCTATGCCACACACCATAGGACCCCGGTGGACCCTGCTTCACCTGTGGGAAGTGTAACATCTGTGCTGCTGCAATACCCCCCAGGGGACCCCTTTAATGCAGTGTCGGTCCCACTACTGACTAAACTCCACAGGTGGCGTCACAACAAACCTTGAACATTTTCCCCTTTAACGTTAAGGCCCAGGGCCACGGACTGGGTCACAGCCACCGTGACATCCCCCTTGCGACCGGTACAGAGTACCCCACTGCCCTGAGGGTGACTCAGATACCCCAGTGGAAGCTAAACAGACCCCATTATAAAGGGATACATATGATGGTTTTTAGATCTGTCATGCAACAAATGCATTTTGCAACAAAACTGATGGTGGTCTGATGCCATATTCCTGTATGGATAATGGTTTTGGTGACGTATTCATGTACTGATGGTGGTTCTGGTCTCCTATTCCTGTACTGATGGTGATTGTGATGACATCTTCATGTAATGATGGATGTTCTGGTGCTGTATTCATGTACTATTGATGGCTCTGGTGATGTATTCAATTAGTGATGATGGTTCTGATGCTGAATTCATTACCAGAACCATAATCAGTACATGAATATAAAATCTAAATCACCAGCAGAACACAAATACATCACCTGAGCCATCCAAAGTACATAAAAAAGGTACCAGAACATTCATCAGCAAATTAGTCACCAGAACCACCATCAGTAGATAAATACATTACCAGAAACATTATCAGTACCTTAGTGCATCAATAGAATATCCATCAGTACATGAATACATCACAAGAACCACTGTCAGTAAATAAATACAACACCAGTACCATCATAAGTGCATGAATATGTCACCAGAACACCATCAGTGCTTGAATACATCACCAAGCTTAGTACGGCAATCAATTATAATGTCAAGTCAGGCATATTTACATTTGTATCTCATGAACCTCAAACTCCCAGTATATCCTTAATGCGGCGCCCCAGGGTCCTGGTCATCACAGTGGTACTGCTTTCCTCTCGGGGAGAGTGATACTATGTTTGGAGGCTCAGAAGGATAACTGCATCCAGGTATCACAAACATGCAACACATTTCACACTCCAGGCCACCAGGGGGAGCTTCTGCTCCTATTTATTAGGTCACTCCCCACATATGTAAAACTGGTCGCCTGTAGGGAAAGTTAGTTAGTTGCTGGCTGAGCTCAGCTTAGTTAGTTGGTCCCTGACAGGGGTGGGATCCTGTCAGCGAACGAAGGAGAACGGACACGGAGCTGTGCATGCCCTCAGAGCTCCAGCTCCTAGAAAGAGACACACAGAAGGCAGAACTGTATTGCAGTGAGCGTGAAGGGAGTCGCAGCAAAGGAGAGGATACCAGAAGGGGACCAGCCCTACTCAGGCTGCCTACTTCTGAGGCGCAGAAGCCCGGTAGCCGGAACACCGAGGGAGTAAGGACCTTTATGCTTTACTCCAGACACCAGCAGGACAGCTAATTGCAAGTTACCTGCCCGCCCTACACCCAGGAGGCACGGTGGCAACCCATGGAGGCCGGGGCATGCTAGAGTCCCTATAAACAGCCTCAAGCCACCAGTGATACGGGTTTGTCCTATCCTATATGGGGGACAGAGAGAAAGACATTACATCTGACTCAGAGGACCTTATGTGAAGCCTTAGGCAGTAAGGAACTACAACACTGCAGCGCAAGGGAAGGCTACTGATTTCCACCTGGACAAGGGGACTCTGGACTTGCCTCCAAACCGGCCGGACTCTGCCTGCCCTGTGATCTGGTGCCCTGGACTGTGGATGCTGAAGTCTTCAGTAAAGGTAAAGAGACTGCAACCTTGTGTTCTCGTTCTTCTCTGCGCCTCTCACCATCCACCATCTACACACTGGGAAGCCCTGGGGATATACTTCACCTGTGGGAAGGTATACCATCTAGCTGGCATAACATCACCCCAGCGGACCCCTTAAAGCAGTGTCGGTCACCCTGACCGAATACCACAGGTGGTGTCACGAACATAAACTCTATCCCTTTAAAGACCTTTCCCCTTTTACATGGCCACAGAACGGGTCGCAGCCACCGTGACATCCCCCTGTGAACCGAAGTACCCGGTACCGAGTACCCCTAGCCCGTGGGGCGAGTCATTAACAATAGTAAGGAAATGTTGGTAGTTGTTGTTATCAGTCATTATCAGACTGTGGACCATACAGGAACCACAGTACTGATGAGACATAGTCAGTATCAACCAGTAAACAGTTAATACCTTATAGGCAGTGGCGTAACTTGAAACTCATGGGCCCGATGCGAAAGCTCCAACGGGGCCCCCAAATATTTTTAATCTTTAATAGCAATAGTCTTTTTCTTTAGGCCAAATGGACTTTTAGGGCCCCCTAGGCTCTAGGGCCTGTGTGCAATTGCAACCCCTGCACCTGTTGTAGTTACACCCCTGCTTATAGGTGACAACTTCCCTCTTCTCTGGTCTTCTGCAGCACATCCCGACATGGTGCCCTTAAATACGAGTGTTATTGAAATGCCTTCTGCATTAAAATATCTGTCCATATTATTACCTAAATAAGCCTCCTATGGTATATGACCTCTACACTGTCTGCCCTTATGAGCCACACCTGCTGCACTGCCTGCCTTAATGATGTACTACTGCCCCACTGTCTGAGATTATGAACTGTAACCGCCCCACTGTCTGCCATTATCAGTTATAACCACCATACCTTCTGCCCATATACCATTGCTGTTACCTCTCCACTATTTTCTCTATATGACCTCGAGCGTGGGAAAAAGTTCCCAGGCTGCTGTTCATGAGGACAGCCAGCAGGGGGCGCATCACCGCGACTGAAGGAAACTATAGGTCATTGACCTACATTTCCTTCATTCGCCGGGGCTTACAGGCACGGAGCACAGCTGCATTAGCAGGGCTCCTGCTTGTAAAATATTTGAACCCCTTCAGATGGATTACCTCGTTGGACGTGACAGGTCATCTGAAGGTATGTATATTGTTGGTTTATTATTTTTCCAAGCGAGGGTGTTCCGGATGGATTGAGAGAGCAATAAAATATTAAAACAACCTGTGTGTTTATTTCATTAAAATACTTTTTAATCATGTGTGTGTGTTTTTTTAACCCTTTCATACAATTGGATTATTAATGGATAGGTGTCATAATTGACGCCTCTCCATTGCTAATCTGGCTTAATGTCACCTTACAATAGCAAGGTGGCATTAACCCTTCATTACCCCATATCCCACCGCTACACGGGAGTGGGAAGAGGGTGGCCAAGTGCCAGAATTGGCGCATCTTCCAGATGTGCCTTTTCTGGGGTGGCTGGGGGCAGATGTTTTTAGCCATGGGGGGGCCAATAACCATGGACCCTCTCCTGGCTATTAATATCTGCCGTCAATCACTGGCTTTACTACTCTGGCGGAAAAAATTGCGCGGGAGCCCACGCCAATTTTTTCCGCCATTTAACCCTTTAATTTAATAGCTAGAGCCCCCAAATTGTGCACACAGACACTTGTTACATTAGTGAAGAGGAATATGTAATAAAAAAGGGATATGAAATGGTTTACTGTGTGTAAACCATGCCTCATATCATGTCGCGTTTGTGAAGGAGAAGGAAAAAGCCGGCAATTGAATTAGAGGCTTTTAAGCTATCTAGCGCTGCATTAAATATAAATATACATATATAGGTGTCTCACTGACATATATATATGTATATATACCTATTCTATGCGTATATATCTACTCTATTCTAACCTGTCAGTGTGATTTTACTGTACACCGCGCTGAATTACCGGCTTTTCAAAGGACACTGGTGCATAAAAATCGGACAGAACTCGCATGGTGCGAGTGCTGTGCGATTTTTTTCTCGCACCCATTGACTTACATTGGCGAGTCTCGTCCGAGAATCGCAGCAATACGCAGCATGCTGCGATTTTTTTCTCAGTCCGATTTCTGCTGAGAAAAAAAATCGCAAATGAAAAGACACCTATTGAATAACATTGGTCCGAGTGCAATCCGATTTTTTATCGGATTGCACTCGTCCGTTTTCCTCACCAGTGGAAATGAGCCCTATACTGAGAAGACCAGCTCAGCATTTTATTATGCAAAAACTTTTAGTTTTCGATTCAGTGAGCTATACATCAAGTATTCATGCTCCCAATGTGTTGTGTGTTTATAAACAAATATTTAATATAAAAAATTATCAATTTCTTCAGTCTGCATACTACCTTGCATTACATTTCTTATTTCTATAAATTCCTGGGTATCTGATTCTCGTGTGCCCTAATAAATGCTAACAAAATACTAATGTAAGAACTTGTCATCTCTGCACCTGGATTCTGGTAGCTTTCTACTAATTGACAATCCTACTACGATGAAAAAAGCTACCAGTCATTGACCTTTCT